>NW_015637586.1:21960-35517 GCF_001515625.1 Sinocyclocheilus rhinocerous | reverse complement strand
ACACACACACACACACACACACACACACACATTGAATAATATGAACAATATCTTCAGTCACATTTTAAATCAGTTTTGCTCATAAGTGCTATAGTAGTCTGCTACTACTCATTTGTTTCTGCTCTTAAACAGACCTTTGTGAACTTTGCTCACACTTTCACAAATAAAAGCATTCTGTCCATCTTTTCCTGCCTCTCACTGGCACTTTAAGTGTTATTTGCCATGCGCTTCTGAAATGTGGAGTCAAGCATGTGATGGGTAATCAAATGGAAGACTCTTACGCTCACCTCAGAACACAAACTCACACAAGATCTCGCTCACATCCACAGACATCCAGACATGTACATGCACCAGAGGGGAAGATCATAAGGAATACTTGTTTTGTTTTAGCTAGTGGAAGTTGGCAGACAGTAAAGGCTATTATTATCATGTTCCAGCAGTTTTAGCCACTCAGAGAGAAAGAAAATGAGAGAGAGGATGAGAGCGAGAGAGTCTCTCCTCAATATCCTTTAAAGTGGCTACTGGAACCACAGCACACTCTAATTTACTGTTTACATTGTCATTCAGCATACAGAAAAGCATATGTACATATTGGACACTTCAGTGGCCTCTCAAAAAGTGCATGAGAGATGACCAATTCCAGAGCCATGAGAAAGTACGAATGGTATTTCAAGGCACTTCTCACACCAATGAAAAGCTGACCTGCTCAGGTGACTGGAAACTGCAAACCTTGTATCAGTAAGTTATCAGTATTTGATTTGATAAATTGTTTAACAACAATTCCAATTCCAGGTTTTGGTTAACTAACCTCATTTTTTGGTCTAGCCCCAGCAGTTCCAGAGGGTCCTGATGAAGACAGCGATGATGAAGAGCGATAAAGTGGGGTGTTTAGAGACTGGGAGGAGGCTGAAAGACTTCCTGATGAATCCAGCATTTCTAAATCAACTTCCTGTTTAGGAAACGAGTAACATTGTCTTACTTTAAACATAAAACACATACTTAACAATTGATGAATTTAAATTTATATTTACTTGACATAATATTTACTAAATTAGAAATAATAAAAAATAATAAATATGAAAAAAAAATGAAATAAAAAAAATCGGTAAAAATAAACTGATTTTTTATGCAGTCTACAAATGCACACTTCAGAAGATCTCACTGTTGGATTCAACAAAGTTTGCAAGGTTTGTGAAAATAAATGTTCATTAGATATTCAAAGACTTTAAATTATAAAAATGCATAATTACTGAATGCTTACTTTTTTTTTTTTTTACTAAATTCTGTAATTCTTCTCTGTATACCATTTACTTTCTTTGTTTAACAGTTATGTCTAATAATTTATTGTTACAGAGACGAGTAAATTACTAACTAACGTTTTATCAAAAGTTCTGTGCACTGTCAAAATAAAAGTCCTGCTTCCAACATAATGGCCTATGCCGTTATTAAAAAAATGCCAAACACTGGCCAATATATTGGCCAACCACTAAATAATTTTACTTAGATTTAGTGCTGGTACTGAAGTTCTGGTGCGTTGATGACGATTATTTCATTATTGCAAGATTTGAGATGAAATTAGTGTATCACTTGCATGAAATCTACTGATTGGTGGCCACTCACAGAGATGATCTGCCTCTTTAAATTGGGAGTGCTATTGAGGGAGGAGCTCAGAGCATTCTCAATCTCTTTGTCCAGCTGATCCAACTTCATTATTAACAGAACCATAGAGTCCAAACTTGACCTTTCCTTCTCCCTCTCCTCCCGTGAGCTCTGAAATGAGAAAAACAGTTTTGTATAATCAAATTTTATTTGAGAAATGTAATCTTAAAACCAACACTGGCATTAATCTGATTGCTCCCAATGACAATTCTTAAAACATATGTCACAGCAGACCAGGCGGCGACTCGGATGAAGACGAGACTTTTCCATACAAACTAAGGCAACACTTCATTAAATCGAACCTAACCTTTTTTTTTTACTCTCAGTGGTGGCTAATGCTATTAAAGGAATAGTTCACCCAAAAATAAAAATTCTGTCATCATTTACTTATATCATTTTTTTGTGAGTCTTTCTTTTGTCAATAGAAAACAAAATATATTTTTTGAATGGCCAAGTTCCTCCCAACAGAGAATACTATGAGGGACTACATCTTACATATAAATTTGATTAAAAATAAATACACACGCATACATATTTTGAATGCTAGTATGTGGTTTCCATGCCAAAAAAAATAAAATTATAAAATTATAAATTATTATTTATAGTACTTATATTGCATTCTTGACCAAAAAGGGATCAAAATGAGCTGAAGACAATAGAAGCCTTTTTTTTAAATATTAAAGCACTAGCACAGAACTACAGAGAGCGAGTGGAAGACAGAAGTGGTAATGCTACTCAAGCAGAGAGGAATGATGCTGGCACTTGCCCCATGTCTGAACCAGGCCTGTGCAAACAGCCCCACACAAAGCAGTGCAGTGTGTAAAGGGCTTGCGTAGCTTTTTCTGGTATTTACCCTTAATACACGCTTGTCTATCACAGAGCACACAGGGAGAGAATAAGAGACAGAAAGAGAGACACTTTACTAATGAGCTAACAAACATACAAGCCATTGTCCAATACACACGTTTTTTCTCTCCAGTTTGCTCAACTTGGTTCTGTCTAGCTCCAAAAATCACCATAAAAGGAGTCCATATGATAATTTTATAAGACTCACATGTACTGTGTATTATTTAAAGGGATAGTTCGCCCAAAAATTAAAATTACCCCATTATTTACTGACCCTCAAGCCATCCTAGGTGCATATGAAAATCTCAAAATCTTGACCCCCATCCACTGCCATTATAAAGCTTGGAGGAGCCAAGACATTTTTTTTTAATATAACTCCAATTGTATTTGTCTGAAAGATTAAAGTTATATACACCTAGGATGGCTAAATCATGGGGTCATTTTCATTTTTGGGTGAACTATCCCTTTAATATATTTACACTACAGGCTATTAAGTATTCTTATTAAGCCATACGATAGCTTTACATGAGAAACAGAGTGAAATTGTAATCCTTGTATGATGTTGTTTTCATACATAACAAGCTAAAAAAACACTGTGCTTTCAAATGTAAACTCTTTTTTTCTCTTCTATTCATAAGGATGAATCTGAATAACACATTATCGTGCTACATATGACACATCAGCTGACAACAGGTCTAGAGAACAGGAGAATCTCACACATTCATCCTGACAGATGTACACAGTCTTGCGAAAACACAAAGGTGCCTATGAACATGCATATAATCAGGTTTCTCATTCTGCTTTGAATGTGTGTAGTGTGCTTATTTAGAGCACTTTGTCACAGAGAATACTGTTTGTTTTGGACTGTTCTTGGTCAGCAGAGTCAGACAGAATGGAATCTGTTTCACATCAGCATAGTGCACAGTCAAAGAGTAACATGTTATTTGTCATCTCTTATCTATTCCTGGAGATACACAATGATAAAATGTAAATGATAAATTCTTGGAATTTTTATATCAGCAAATAACTATAAACAAATACATTATTAAACAATAAAAAAACAAAAAAAAAATGTTTGAAATTCTGAAGTTGTCATTTAAGGAATATGTTTTTTTAAAAATGATTTATTTTTAAAGTTGATATTTTAAAATTATTTTTGTTAATATTTTAAATTATATTTTATTTATATATTATATTATATATTGACTTTCTTGTGTGCTTTTGTCATTTTTTAAGTATGTCTACATAGTTTTATCCAGTTTTAGTTTATTTAGTTTTATTTATTTTAGTTTTAGTACTGTATTTATCACATTTTCTAATTTAAATGAAAATGAAAAATGCTGCCTTTCAATTAGCTGAAATAAAATAAGTTTAAGTTTATATTTTAATTCAGTTATTGTTTATTTTATTTAAAATACATAATTATTTAAATTTTATTTTAGTTTTAGTTAACAACTGTAACCGTCACTAGCTAATTAACTAATATAAATAAATATATTTATAAATGATTTATATAAATAATATATAAATAAATACTTTTTGCTATATAACGTTTTAAATTCTGAAACAAACAAACAAATAAATGTAGAAATGTAAAAACAAAGTTTATATCACTTTATATAACTAACTAAACAAACACTAGCTTTTTTTGCATAATACTTTTAATATTCTGAAGTTATAATTAAATGCACAGTATGAATGCACTTAGCAAAGATTAATCACAAACGAGACATCTTTCAAAGCCAGATGGTTTCTCCTAGACACTAATGAGTTTAAACGGAGAGCAAACATAGACTTTTGCTTAAATCTCCTGCTTGTCATATTTTCTCATGAGAAGGCCACCCTAGCTGGTGGCCGCAATTGATTTAAAATTCACCAAATTCCTGCACGTAATGCATGAGAGTGTGCAGTGATTGAGCTACTGAAAGATTCCTCCTGATTTGTCTTGCTTCCTTGCTGTCTTGTGTGTGATATCAGGTGTTACACTGACCTCAGGTGGTGTGCTTTTAGTAAGACACTACAGCTGTAGACATTCGGTCGCCGTGATTTTGCCAAGCAAGACATGTTCCTGGATCAACATCTTTTGTTGATCCTGGATCAACATCACTGTCCTAAAAAACAGACTTAACCCAATACCTACCCCTAAACCTAACCTTACCCATAATGTATTCCTAAAATTAGTGTGAAATGATAGGTGAATAACAAGGTTGTAGAAGCACCTAACCCTGATTGTAAGCCTAAAATTTCCTAAAATGTTATCTCTCAGTTCTGATTGGTTGATTGGAATGATGTTCCAGGATCAACAAGGATGTTGATCCAGTAACATGTTGTACTTGGTGAAATCACGCTCACCATAGACATTCTACAAGAAACATACATGCGCTTCACTATTAGAAATGCTTCAACTTCGGAAGATTTTTAAAAAGTTGACATTTATTCAAGGTTGTTTTTAATTAATTCATTGTATTGTTTTTATTTATTTTTGCTTTGGGTTTAAAAAACACATTACAAATAAAATGCATTATTATTATTATTATTATTATTATTGGTTCAGAAAATAAGGGCAAGTGGGGCAAAATGTCCACATAAATGTTAAGCATCCATAAGTATTCTATTCTAAGCCTAGCTATACATATGCACTACAAAGATGTAATATTCCCTAATTATGCAGATGAAAAATATATTTACTATAACTGATATGGTTAAAAATGCCCAGAAAATCGAATCCAGGTGGCAAATGGTGCCCATTAATGGAGAAAGCAGACATTCTCTGTCATTTTCTTTGAAATCTGTCATTTTCTCCTTTTCTGTCCCAAAGGCCTTTTTTTTTTTTGTAAGGATTTGGAGTTTTTCTAGGACATTTTGAGACATTTCATTGCTACAAGGACAGCAAAGCATGAACACACACACGGACACAATCTCACACACAAATTCTACACTCATAAAGCACACCTCTCACTACAGTGACCTTTCCTTGACATTTTGACTACGCATCTGCTTGTGCTTCCATATAAAGTGTGAAACTGACTAAGTGCATTTTTATTTGAATGTTACACTGAGACACTTTTCTCAGTGATTTTCATTGCTGCTTTTGCTGTTTCTTATTTGTATGCCATTTCACTTGCACCAAACCTGACAAACCCCAAAATCATAATATGAAGTAAAAATGTTTTAATTAAAGAAATAGTTCACTCAAAAATGGGGTGAACTGTCCAAAACAGTCCAAAAAGCAGATAAAAGCATAAAGCAGTAATCCACATGACCCCAGTCAATCAATTAACATCCCATGGCGTGAAAAGCTGCTAGTTTGTAAGAAACAAATCCATCAAGGCATTTTAACTTTAAACCATCACTTCTGGCCAAAATAGGAGTCTATAATCCATAATAAGACTTCCTTCAGCGAAAAAGTCCATCCCCTATGTCTTCTCACATCAAATTCCAAAAACATATTTGTTTACAAATGTTTCAGACTGTTTCTGATTATAAGCGGTGTTTGATCTGTGCATATTTCTTTCCTGACTCAGATGATGTGATTTTTTTTTTTTTTTACTGGAGAAAGCAATATAATGGAAAGAGGACTCACATTTTAGTTGAAAGAAACAATTTTAAATTAGAAAGGTCTTAATTATGGACTTGTTTCTTACAAACATGCAGCTTTTTGATTCACAAGATGTTAATTGGTGGACCGGAGTGGTGTGGATTACTTGTGGATTATTGTGATGTTTTTATCAGCTGTTTGCACTGTCATTCTGACGGCACCCATTCACTGCAGAGGATCCATTGATGAGCAAGTGACTTCATGCTACATTTCTCCAAACCTGTTCAGATGAAGAAACAAACTCATCTACATCTTGATTGGCTTTACAGCACTTGTTTTTTTTTTTTTGGGTGAAGTATTACTTTAAAAGGATTTAATTTTCTGTGGAGACGTGCTGAAATCGCGTTTGGTCTCATACTGTATCGCATACCTTGTCAGTGTTATGCGATATTTATATATATGTACATGTATATGTGTGTGGCTGTACATACACATATGTAGTTGTTTTTTGGTGTTTGGCTTAGTGTTATGTTAGAATCATTATTATACTTAATTTATTTTGTTTTCATTTAAATGTTTAGTTTTGAAATGTTGTTCTTAAATGTGTATATATATATATATATATAGTATTTATAGAGTTTTAGCTTTTAGTTTTAATTACTTTTTCTTATTTGTAAGTCGCTTTGGATAAAAGCGTCTGCTAAAGGACTAAAAGTAAAGTAAAGTAAAGTAAATGTTTGTTTTCAGGTACTAAAGCCAGTGCAGAAATGGGCTATTTACCATCATTGGTTTATTAGTACAAATCCAATAATAGAGGGGGTTACAGAAATAAAGTAAGTATTATTAAGCTAGTAATTAAAATAAAACAGCTGATATGACAAGAGTCTTTATCTCATTTAAATGTCACTATGCTTTACTTTAGTGGTAAAAGAAAATTACTGACCTGGAGTATAGGTCATTGAGTTTATTTTCAGTATTTGGATTTCAGCCAGTTCAGTCCTTGGACATCTGTTGTCTGTTATATATATATATATATATTATTTTATTTTATTTTATTTTATTTTATTTTATTTTATTTCAATAAGACCTGTGGCTCTGATCTTTGTTTACTGTAATCAAAACTGTTTTCTTTGCTCCTTTGTTTTAGTTCTTTTCTCGTAAAGACTTTGCAGGGAAATGCTGGGGGGAACAATATTGTTTAATATTATTTCCAAATGTAATTTATTCTTGTGATAGTGAAGCTGAATTATCAACATTATTATCCTTCAGAAATTATTCTAATAGAGTTGGTGCTCAATAAACATTTCTTATTATTATCATTATATCATTATAATTTCAATGTTGAAATTCTGTGTAAATCGTGGTACTTTTTCTTCAGGATTCTTTATGAATAGAAAGTTCAAAATAACAGTTATTGCATCCTTGCTAAATAAAAAAAAAAAAATATTACTGACCCCAAACGTTTGCATGGTATGTGTTTGTAGCAACTCTTTGTACAGTAGAGGTGTGTGAAAATGTAGAAAAAAGAGGACAGTATACAGTTTTGGACAAAAAAAAAAGTTTATACGTTTACAAACAAGCAAACTAAATATGACAGCAGGCTATTGTTGTCCTTTCTAAATGAGAGTGTTTCTGAAGCTCTAATTAGAAAATAACGTGATTTCTGCATTAATGTATACAGTATTTCCTTTAAAAAATCATAAATGGTTGTTGACAGTTGGCTGTGTTGTTTTCATGTCTGTCACTCTGTGTGAAGTGTGAAATAAGTGGAGCCATAAAGATGTCTTGATATATTTTTACCATAATTTCTGTTAAGTGCCAAATCTTTACTCTGTTTGGATGGCCATTATGAAAACTGTAACCTGTTAATATGGGTGCTGAAATAAATATTACACTGCCTTCTGCGTATGCTGTAAAACAGAGCTAAGAAGGCCAGGGGACCAGAAAGAAATCAAAAGATTTACGCGTGAGTTTGTGTGTGTGTTTGTTCTCTCTCTATTATTACTAATGTCTTGTGACTGCCTTCCCATTTATTTTCCATTTAGCACAGAATTAGCCTGTCAGAGTCAATGCTTTGCTGTTGGATTTGCCGAGGTGAGCAAAAATTCTGCGAGTGTGTGTGTGTGTGTGGTAAAAGCTAGCTGCATGGATGCCTAAGCTTTTCCATGACACACACACTCATTCTGAAATGCTCATAAATACAACACGCACACACATAAAACCTACTGTTTTCACTCATGTTATGCATTGCTCCATCTCTGATATAAGTGACATCTATCTTACAAACCCTCAAATGGAGGAATATACCAGAAAAAAAACACATTTTCTGAAAGTCATTTATAGCGATTAGACATTTAATTGATTTAGATATTTAACAGGTATGAAAAATATTCTCGAATATTCCCGTTTCAGTCTCTTTTAGTGTCTTCTAGGGGTCACATTCCCACAGGCTTCTTCCTGTTTTGAGATGACAGAATTCCCACACTGTGAGATCTCCCAGAATCCTCCTGCTCTCTTCCTCTTTCCCAGAGATCTCGGGGGAATGTGTTTTTGACCAACTCAAATCTGTCCTCAGTGACCCCACAGATATTTCCTTATGACCTCAACATCTGAAATGAGTGTGTCCTGCAGAGTGACACATCGCTGGTTAGCCGCTAATATGAAATGGAAGCTGTCAGCAGCCAAATGTACTGCATAATCCTTCACTAGCTAGACAGGCTTAGAGCAGAGAGAGCAGGGAATAAAACTGGACACACGATAAAACTCCTCAAAGATGCTATGGCACAATTTCACGCCTTAACTCTTAATGTAATGGAATGATTTTGACACTGTGCATTAAAGGAACTGCATTTAGCTGGTTTGAACTTTACCTCAAAAGTAAATCCTTTAGGATATTTTAGAGAGAAGTAGTATCTGAAGAGTTTGCATTTGAAAGTTGTTTGAAAGAAGTCAGTTATGCCCACCAAAGCTGTATTTATTTGATTAAAAATACAATGAAAACAGAAGTACTTCAAAATATTATTCCAATTTAAAATAACTGTTTTTTAATGAATATATTAAAATATAATGTTTTCATGTGATGACAAAACTGAATTTTCAGAAGCCATTTCTCCAGGGTTTGTTGTGGATGTGTGTGTGGGATGCTATGTGTTGGACCAGGAATATTGCCAAGGCAGAGGTTCATTCCATGGGTGGTAAAGGAGAAGTGTACATGACTCTGTGTGTGTGTTTGTTGGACTTCTTACAGCACATAACTTCTGCCATCTGTTCATGACTGCCAGAAGTGGTATAGGGGAGCTGAGGGAAATCAGTAACACACACACTCAAACCCACGTTGACTTGGCTAAGTGAGGACTTAGCATAGACTTCTATTGTTTTTATATAAAGCTAATTATAATTACTAGAGACTAACTCTAACCCTTAAAGAAAACCTTTTAGAACACCCCAAAGTTTGGGGTCTGTATGTTTTTTTTAAAAATGTTTTTTAAAAAGTTATTTTATGCTAACTATAGTTAAAATAGTTAAAATATATGCTCTGTATATTAGACATGAATATATATATATATATATATATATATTATAAGAAAGTTAAAAATATATATATGATCATAATAACACTGAATCAGGAGTCCTAACCTACTGAGAAAAAAGTCCAAATGTATGTTGTTTGCAAACATAACCTCATCACAGATTTTCAGGAAATGGCATAAGCTTCAACATTCTTTGGTAAACTCATTTACTTCAGTATCTGAAGTATTCTGCTAAGTATTTGGCCCAAGTCTTGAGCATGATATTACCGCATCATGTGACTGCAGCAGATGTCCATGTTTAAGTCGGACAATGACTGGGTGCATTATGGGAAGGCATAGAGAAACAGCTTCAGAATTTCCTTCCTAATTATTGTGTTGAATATTATTGAATAAGGTCAGTCAGAGAGCTGGTTTGTTCAAGGACACACAGAGGAATCCTTTAACTCACTTCAGCACTCCGAAAACAAAGAATAAACGGAAGTTGTTGCAAATATGTGATTATCACTCCTTAGTATAACTATTTTGCAAAATCAGAATTACATTTATCTCTAAAAATCAGTTTCAACCAGGATTGTTAGGACATGTACCATAGTAATACTCTGACTTTCTGGATGATTTTACCATGGTACTTCAATACATATCCTATATATCATACTGAATGATTACCATATTCATTATTGTTTAAAAGTCAACTCACTGAGGCTGCATTTATTTGATCAAAAATACAGTAAACGTACATGTCTGTTTTGAAAGTTGCAGGCACACATTTCTAATCTTGTTTTGGTGGCTGGCCCTGATATAAAGCTTTTTCTTAACAGAGGAGAGTTCTGAACTCTTGGCCTGGTTTTGAGTCCCCACTTGAATCATTTATTGGACTCACTTCAGCACTCCGAAAACAAAGAATAAACGGAAGTTGTTGCAAATATGTGATTATCACTCCTTAGTATAACTATTTTGCAAAATCAGAATTACATTTATCTCTAAAAATCAGTTTCAACCAGGATTGTTAGGACATGTACCATAGTAATACTCTGACTTTCTGGATGATTTTACCATGGTACTTCAATACATATCCTATATATCATACTGAATGATTACCATATTCATTATTGTTTAAAAGTCAACTCACTGAGGCTGCATTTATTTGATCAAAAATACAGTAAACATGTACATGTCTGTTTTGAAAGTTGCAGGCACACATTTCTAATCTTGTTTTGGTGGCTGGCCCTGATATAAAGCTTTTCTTAACAGAGGAGAGTTCTGAACTCTTGGCCTGGTTTTGAGTCCCCACTTGAATCATTTATTGGGAGTTGCAGCAATCGAAAATAAAAGGCACAGGAACTAGAGTGGGGGCCAAGGGGCATCAGATGCTCTGTGTATGCAAAGGCCTTTAGCGGGTAGTTTGACCTCTTAAAACACAGTTCAGAGGAACCAAACATGCTGCAATGCAGCTTGTTGTACATGCAGAACAAGTAATGGTCTTTATACTGAACAAACTGTATTTTCAATCCCCTTACCATAACCCTACCTCTAAACCTACCCTTCACACAAAACTTTCTGCTATTTTAGATTTTCAAAAAAGATCCTTCTGTCTCATTTATAAGCTTGTTTCATCATGGGGACCAGAAAAATGTCCCCACAAGATTAAAATTTACTCGTGGGGACATTTGGTCCACATAATGTAGGGAATACCAGGTACACACACACACACACACACATCTCTAGCATTAGGAACAAGAATGATAAATACAAGTCCATATTTTAATCCCAACTGGGCTTTTCAAAGTGATGTGTGAACTATAGGGGGAGTTTAATAAGCTCTTATTTTTGTTTTCTCATTTCAGCACAGTCAGCTCTTGAAAGAATTCTATCTTAAATGCCCTTTCAGGGCCAAGAAGAGTGTGATTCTGAGAATAGATGCCCATTTCACTCTCCTACTGGACATTTTGAGTTCATTAGACATGTTCTTTATTGTTCCTTGTTTTGCAGGACATATTGGCACTACCTCAGAGCATATACACAATACAGACATCAATAGTTCTCTTTCTTTTCTAGCACTTTAAAAAAAAGCTCATCACCAGTATAAACTGCTGTTGAAAAACTTAGGATACTTTTTTTTTTTTTTGAGGATGCATTACATTTATCAAATGTGACAGTAAAGACTTATAAAATGCTACAACAGATTTATATTTCAAATGCTGTTTTTTTTTTAAAACTATCCATTCATCAATAACCCTGAAAAATGGCATCATGGTTTCCACAAAAAATATTAAGCATACAAAATCTGTTATTTTAAATTGTAATAATATTTCACAATATTACTGTTTTACTGTAGTTGTGATTTAAATAAATACAGCCTTGGTGAACATGAGAGACTTGTTTCAAAACATTAAAAAAAATAAAAAAATAAATACTTACCATTCCCCAAACACTGAGGCGTCTTCTGTTGAAAATTTAAATTTATACAGGTTTAGAATTACATGAGGGGGAGTAAATGCTGAAATGGTGAACATTCCTTATCAATAAACATCACTAAAAAGGCCAAACTGGTCAACCAGCTTCATCAGTTTTTTCTGGTTAACAGCTTAGCTAGTTTACTAATTAGCAAGACCAATGTGAAATATGATCATACTTTTAAAAGCATAGGGGAAAAACATGCAGGTTTAAGTTAGTATTTTCAATTGGGCTGTTCAAGAAACTTTGTGCAGCTCAAGGCCAAATCAGTAGTACTCATCAGGGAGCTAATTATGAGATTGATCTTCATCATTAATATCTGTATCATCATAAATACTGTACCTTTCCGTGATTTAATTATATTTCTGTCTCTAAGGGTGAGTGAAAAGTGATCTATAAACCCAGTATGATGGGGTAAGGCACTGCCTTTATTAAATCAAATTCACACATGCATGCATGCACATGCATATGCACATATCTGGTGTCTACAAACTCTAACAACACAGACTCGATGTAAAGCACATACATGTATTGGAGATTAAATCTGTATCACACACTGTATCAGGCACTGCTTTCTAGCATCACGCCACCAAAACAAAGACTCTGATTCTCCAGCAGCTTAGCATGTGCTATATTATTCAGATAGACTGTGTTAGAACAGCTTAGTAGTGATTTGGTTATGAATTAATCAATATTTTTGGAAAAAACATCTTTCATCCATTTATCAATCCATGGACTGACTCGGTTTCGTTCAATGACAAAATTGCTAAAAAAAAAAAAAATGACTGTTGACATTTGTTTAAAAAAGTTTAAATACTCTCTGAAGTCTCAAAGTAGATAGTTTCAGTTGTTAACAACGCTGTGCTGTTTACAAATTGGTCAAATTATTTGCTTGGATGAATTGCTGATTCATTCATGACACTAAAAGACAGCTGTAGGTAAATGATCTGAAAGAGTAACTGGAACGAATCAGTGAATTCATGAACAAATCTTTTTGATGAACAAGTTAAATTAAACTTTTACTATTTTAATTTTACTATTTTCAGTAAAATATTTGTACATGTTAAGTGTGTGTTTTTTTTTGCAACTGCATAAAATGTATTTAACATTCACATTTCTGATTAAATTATAACCATATGCTAGTAGTGAACTGTTTCACTTGTTGTCTCGATCATTTAAAAATTCTGCCGATGCATATGCATTGAACTTGAAAAAAATGATTTTTGAATCGTGAATCATTTGTTTCAGTCAAGAATTTTTTTACAATGTTGAAAATTGAATTAATCACAATTGAGTTGTTAACAACGCTGAGAGAATACATAATATTTCCTAGATGTGAATACAAGAGAATACATAATATTTCCTAGATGTGTTTAACTCTAAAAATTGTCAGAATTCAATTAGCATTTACATACTATGAATGCACTTAAAAATACAGAACTGAATCATTATTCGAAATCATATAGAATTGAACCTCAATGTGAAATGGATCAAATCGTTCTGATTTTGTAAAAAAAAAAAAAAAAAAAA
>NW_015637586.1:13878-21748 GCF_001515625.1 Sinocyclocheilus rhinocerous | reverse complement strand
AACAGTTTCAATATGAAAAATAACTTTTATATTGATTCAATGGATTTATTGCATTAAAAAAAAAAAAAAAAAAAAAAAAAACGTGCGTGAAACTTAGAATTGTGAATCAAATCGATTATCTGTCTACCCATAAATTCACTCCCCAACTTTATGCTTAATTTCATGCGTACAGTCACGAGCGCACAAACTCAAAGGGAGAGACAAAGTGATCTCAAACAGTTGCTCAATATGGGGAGTGATTTTTGAAACAGTCATTGTGTTAGTGCCACTTAAACGGTTCCAAGAATCTCAAATCCACCATAAAGCCCAGATTCATACTTCGACTCCCTGATAAATCCCCTGACTGACACAATCCAGCACATGCAGAGTGTCTGCGTGTGTGTAACGTCACGCGTGAAAAGGCAAATACTTCAGTTCTGGTCTCATTATTTCCATCATCGACCTCTCTGTCTTTGTTACTAATACAATCCTTTACTGTCTTTAATGCTCATTTATAGACAAGATGATTGAAATAAGCAGGGTTCCTTCTGTACTGATGTGTCAAACAGAAACTCCCACACTCAAGGACTCTAGTTGCTCACTCTGTCCTTGAACTCATAATAGTTCATGTCTCCATTAACAGTAGAAAAGAGTCGTTCAAGGCCTTAAATGGCTCGCATTCACTCCAGCACTCCGAAACACAAATCCCCACAAGAACTACAGCCACCAGCCCTGGATTTCAGCCTCACAAATAAATGACAATTACACAGCATGGTGTGTTTTGCTTGGGCTGGATCCTGTCTAATGGATCCTGCTGTATAAATAATGACTGTGTTTTGGACGACGCCTTCAGAATCTTGTGGAACAGGGCAAGGATGAATAAACACAGAAAGCTATGTTGGCCGATGTTGGCAAGGCAGGCTGCTGTCAATCACCCACGTAAACACATAATAATATAAAAAATATATATGCATACATGCACACTCACAACAGAACATACTTTCAACACTTGGCACGAATCAGCAGACATAATCACTACACTTTTTCTTATGTACTCTATTCGTGTCCTTTTAGGTCTCGTGTGACGCCAGTTTCTTGGACCGGGGAACATTCCACAGATGCCCACGGCCAGAGATGTAAGCTGGAGTGATGTCATTGCTTTCAAAAGGGCGTGGCTGTGAGCTGGCATAGTAATTTAGGATGTGGTGCTTGAAAAGCATGGCACTATATAAATGCTTTTAATCAGAACTGTGTATACAAACAAGCACAAATATAGAGAAGGAAGAAAGTCTGCAGAAGAAACATGCTGGAACTGGTTTGAAACCAGCTAAAAATAAAAGCCAGCATGTATACCGGCCTCTCATGGAAAGATGTGCACTGTGCACAAGACTACATGTGGATTAATACGTACTTTTATTCAGCAAGGATGCATTTATTTGATCAAAAGTGACTGTAAAGACTTTTATATTGTTACAAACAATGTCTAATTCAAGTATACGTTGTTCGTATGACCTTTCTATTCATTAAAGAATCAATATTAAGCAGCACAATTGTTTTTAACATTGACAATAGTTTCTTGAACAGCAAATCAGCATATAGAATGATTTCTGAAGGATTGTGTGACAGGGAAGACTGGAGTAATGATGCTGAAAATTCAGCTTTGCATCACAGGAATAAATTACATTTTAAAATAAATTCAAATAGAAAACAGTTATTTAAAATTTTAATATTTCACAATTGGTTGGTTGATTGGTAGGTAGGTAGGTATAAGATGAGTGAGTGAGTGAGTGAGTGAGTGAGTAAGTGTGTGAGTGAATGAATGAATGGATGAATGAATGAATGAATGAATGGATGGATGGATGAATGAATGAATGAATGAATGAATGAATGAATGAATGAATGAATGAATGAATGAACGAACGAACGAATGAATGAATGAATGAACCCTGCACGTGTAAACCTGGTCAACACTATTCTAAATGGTTGCCACATCATTGCTGTGTTGTTGCTAAGGTGTTCTGAGTGGTTGGATAGCACATTGCTATGTGGTTGTTAGGGAATTTTGAAGTCAAACTCCATTCAAGTTCTTCTGTTCTGAAGTCTACTTCTTTAGTTTAAGTCTATGTGGTTTCTTCATGTCTTTTATTGTACACAAGTTGAGTAAAAATCAAAAGAATGATTACTTAGAAAATGTAATAGCACAACAAGCTCAACAAGCCCCATCATTCACTTTATCAGTCATGTTTGAGTAGGACAAAGTGCACTCCAAAATGTAACATTCGGAACTACAGTATGAGTGGCGTTGCTCATGTGGGAGATTCAGGTTTGAATCCAGCCTGCATTATCTCCTGATTCCATTCTCCCTCTCTTTCTCCCCATAACTTCCTGTGTGCCCTCTACTGTCTATAATAAAACTCGCAAAAATGCCCCAAAATAAATAAATAAGAATACGGTGAAGACAGTGTTTAATACAAAACTAATTGAAATCTTGTGATGCATAAAATAGAACTCTTTTTTTTCTTCTTCCAGATTTCAATTTATTTGCATGCTCAATTGCTTTTACAGACTATTTTTCTGGAAATTCCCTCAGAATTTCCCTTGCTGATTGACTGATGACCTTCATAGGCATGACACATAATGGAAACAATCTCATGGGCAAAAGGATTTCTTTATATACTGTATGACTAAAGCACATTTTTCATATCTGCTTTCTTTTTTACTTTCCTTGAGTACAAATAAACCTTAAAAAAGAAGAAAAAAACAAAACAAAACAATGAAAAACATCTTACCTTCCTTGTGCGAAGCTTGACAAGGGATCCTTCAGCTTTTGGGACACTCTCATGGTCTTTGGCTGTATTTGAATATTGGTTTGCCTGATGTTCATCATAGAGTCCTTCAGGTTGAGGTTCTTCTCCAGTTGGCTCCTTTAGACTCATGCTTTGATCCTCTGAAGTTGTCAAATTCTCACAGTTGTTGGTTTTTAATTCTGCACTTGCTAGATGTTCTGGCATCTCTGCTAATATCTGAGCTGAAGCATCATCTCCCGATTCAGGAAAGGACCCCTCGTGGATAGTTTGGAGTTTTGAGAAGCAGTCAAGCCTTGTTTCCAAGATGTCAATTTTTCCAGATGGTTCCAGTTGAGAAGTTTCACAAGCAGGTGGTTTAAGGCTTCCAATTTTTAACATCTCATGATCAGAACATTTAAAAATGCCATCATCCTCCTGATTTTCAATGTCTTGACCTTGAAGCACTATGCAACGTTTGGACACTAGACTTGCTTTATTAGCATCTGAGCTAGCTTCTGGAATGTGAATTTCTTGAGAAGTTGATGATGATAAGTTTGGGATCACAGCTCCGTCTGTGTATGAGCATTCAACTTTTCCACATGTTAAAACCGTCTGTTTAGACATTTCACAACATTGTACTTCCACAATATTGTGTGGGTCAGCAGATTTCTGCTGTGAATCAGAGGTGGGAGGTTTATTAGTTATATTTGTGATCTTGCTTGTGACACTCATGTGTTCATGTACTAACATCTGACTGCCCACACTGACCTTCACCATGGATTCTATATTTTCTGAAGTTATTTCAGAACAGTCAACATTGACAGAGTTACTGTCCTTCAACGCATCTGATAAATCACTCGTTTCCTCTATTTGTGCTAATACTGCAGTAGGAAGTACATAATGTGTCAGGCTATGGGAAGCAGATACTTTATCCTTGTTTAGTTCCTTATTATCTGGATCTCCACTGTGAGCTTGCAAAGTTCCTGAAGCAGAACATTGCAATTCATCTTGATCTGCCACGTTGTCTGAAGGTAGCCTGCTATCTTGGTCACTCTTGTGCTGTGCTGTCTCATTGACGGTGTCTCCAGGCGTCAATGATTGGCACTTTACACCTTCAAAGCTAGGTTGAGTTCCACCCTTAAACTTCTGCACTATCCTCTCCATCGTTCGTCTACCATCTCTGATATCCTCCTGAGGGCAGAGTAAAGTCCGAGGCTGGTGATGACTACACTCAGGCATCGAGGCACACCTACTGCGCTGGTAGCGCACATGGCAGCAGACCAAGTCTAGGTCATCATAGCTGTACTGTAATCCTGTGCGTGGGGTCACATGATCCTCCCAGCTTCTCTTACGAATTGCAACAGGCATGGCAAGATCCCTCTGCTAGCCCATAGAGCCTTATTATTATGGCTCACGGAAAGCACAAAACCAGATACAGGTGCTTCTGCAAAGAGACTCGTTTAGTCTGAAGAGTCTGTTCTGTGTTATACTGAAAAGCACGCTGACAACTTAATGTGATGCCACAAACCTTTTGAACATCATAAATACTAGATTTATTTTTGAAGAACCAAGTGTATACAAAGCAACAAGGAATTGGCTACTGTCCATGGCTTTTGACACTGTATTTTTAATACTAACAGAAAATATATTACAGCTTAAAGCAGATTTCATAAACAGCTGTAGGACTGACTCGTGAAGGAAAAAAAATAAACGAATCACATTTACCCTCGCGTCCAACTGTTGAGTCAGCCAAGCATTTCACCAGATCCTCCACCCACTCAAAAGTACAGTAAGACTTCTCTACATTTTGTCATTCTTCAGTGATTAGCCACCAAGGACTGACTTCTCTTTAAAATTAGACCAGTAGGAAAGTCTCAAGATGGAAAGAAGTTCAGTAATAAAAGACCGTTGGGGGAAACCACACAGTGTGGTGAAATGGCAGGAGCTCTTACAGTCCCTTAAGTCTGATAGATCTTCTCGATGTATATGTGAAGTCAGCGTTTAGTGGCGAGCATTCAGAGAAGGTCCTAACCAGGACATTCCTCTCACATCTGGCCAGAAGTTACTCCCTCTGTTGAACATCTGGTCGTGAGGTCCAACTTTCCTTTGGCAAGCGCTTTCGTGGATTATTCGTTTTTCGATAAAGACCGTTATCTTGTTGTAAAGAAAGATAATTCTTAGTTGCTCATGTCACTGACATCCTGAACTTACTTTGTGCTTGTTTGGTAATGTCTGAGTCTCAGTATGAGCCTACTAGAGTAACAAAATGTCTTAATTTGAATATAAACAACGAAAACGTGACAGCAAGCCAATGCAGCGGACATTTAAAAGAGATTTATAAGCAGATGGTCAGTCTAAGCATTAGTACCTGAATGCTTCTCCTCTTTCTCTGGCCTTGTGAGAGTGTCACTCCGTGTTGGTACCGTGCGTCTACGGCGATGGAGCGGCCAGTTACCCACTCTCCCCGCCGTGTGGTGAGCTCACCCTCTGACACAGCTATCTCTGTTCTCAAGCCAGCCAGGACGTCAAGGTCATGTGTCTCCAGGGGTCAACAAATTTCCATGGTCCCATACAATGTTACAATCAAAAACAATTCCTGCATTGAAAAGGTCTAAAGAGGAATGCAGAAAAAATACACTCTGCATTAAATAATTCTCCAAGGTGAGAAATAAATAAATGAATCCATGTTTGAAGGCTCTAGACTAGTACTTCAGTTCTGCTTATAGATCAAGTGTTCAGCTGTCAGACCGGCATCGCTCTTCAGCAATAAGCATCCCTAATTGGTTCTGCAACCAAATTGTGTTTTTCCTTCAATGAAGCGTTCGGAGAGATGATGCAAGAACTCCAGAAGAGGGAGGAGGAAGCCATGTGTTTCGACCAATCTCTCTCCAGACGTCTGGGGCGATCACTAATCGTGGTCAGTTCCTGCTAGAGCCTTTTCTCCCTGGAAGAAACAAGGAGGAGGAGAAGAAAACAGAGACGCGTGGAGCTTGAAACGTGGAGAGTGTGTTGTCATCCTGACGGCATTAAAGGTCTTTGCTTGGGATGACTGTTCTTTTTGTTTCTGGCAGTCTTAAGTCACTGTTTTTCTTTCTCGCTCTCTCTTCCTCCATCTCTTGCTTTCTCAAACTCTAATATATCTATACATCTCTTACTTTTTACTTGCTCTCTCTCACTGTTTCTCTGTCTACTTTTCTTTTTCTCCCCCTTTCTATTTCCGTGCTGTTCATAACATTTCATTCTTCCTATAAAATCGGCATGCCACATTCCCTTTCCTCTCACTGACATTCACACACAGACACACACACTTTCTCTGTCCACGCTTCTGTGTGTGTCTGTGTGTGTGTGTATCAGTGTTCTAGCTGGGAAAAGCACTCTCCAGTTTTGATTAGAAGCAGACAGCATGCTGTGTAAAGGTTTGAGTTAGAGGGCCAAGTCAGATTGCAGTAATGCTTTGGCACTCATTTCTAATTTCCTTTTTTTTTTTTTGTCACTAACGTAACAGCACATGCATTCACTTAAACAATGAAACTTTATGAAACTATTATGAATATTATTAGCAATAATAATAATAATAACAATAATAATAATAATAATACTTATTAGTAGTAGTATTATTGTTGTTGTTATTGCCAAAATAGTTTGAAGGACATTTTTCTACATATCTTGGATAAGGGCCATGTCAAAACTCTTTGACAGTGGCTTGCTTGTTCTTGGGCTGTTTCAAAGAAAAACAAGTTATAGTGCATTTCCGTGTGTGAGTTGGCTATTCATTGCCTAATATAGACATGTTTCTTGATGGTCACCCCCTCTCTCTCATATTCTCGCTTTGTTGTTTAATGGGAAAAGACCTGGAACCCATACTGACTAAAGGAGCGTTCACACTGACTGCCGTTTGCAGTGGCCAGAAGTCATTCGCTTTTAGCTTGAGCGCTGACAATTTGTTGGCAAACAGTGAATGTTGGTGGCATGATGTGAGTGTGAGTAATATAGGACACAGTTGAGAAAAGTTTAACCTTATGCAAATGATTCCAGGTAAGACGGAGGAAAAGGTAATGTTACTATTGTGATTTAATGTGAATTTTACTGACTTTCACTGACTCCACGATAGTTAAGCAAATTAATTTTGAACACACTCACAAGCTCCCAGATAGAAACCTTGTGTGTGGGACGTTGCTTGGAGGAGTTTTTCATGGGAAAACTGTACTGTCCTATTTCTAACTGCTCTTAACCTCTGCTATTTCTGCTCCTCTGACCAGAGGCCAAACATCACATGAACTCACGACAACAAAAAGTAGGTCTAGATCAAGCTGTGACCATTTAAAAGACCAGGGATGGTGTGTGTGACTCAGTTTCTCCACTAATTACCTTTACAATATTCAGCTTCAGTGAAACTGTGTGTTCTGACCATAATGAACAGTTATTTTCTAAAACATTGAAAATCATAATACCCCGATACTTGAACAGCTCATGAATCCTATAAAAATTGATGCTCTGAGCTGTATTCATCATTTGATAGGCTATACTGTTATTAAACTGTATGAGTAATATAAAAAGGTGTATATGTATGCAGGACCTGTCATCTTTGCTACAAAATGCTGAAACACACCCACACTTGTTCCTCCAGAGCGGAAACATGACCATTTAAGACCATGAGAGTTCCGCTCTCGCATAACAGCATCATTAGTCACATGACTCTGGATAAAGAATGACCCATTCATGAAGTGCTCAGAAGTCCCATCTGGTCTGCCCTGTGCTCCATAAGCATTGCTCAGAGCGTCCAGAGGAAATGCTCCCACATTCCTCTGTCGTATAGTTTATTATTGGTTGACAGTCAGTTTAACTTGAGGAGGGCACCCACGTGGGGCTGCTGGAAAGTTTCACTTGCTTGAAGGGGAAAGTGAAAAAGTCATCAACTTCAAATCTGATGCAAATATCAGACAACTGCTTACCGAGATGGAAGACAAGCGGTTCCATCATTTGCATGGAATTTGCATGGATGAGTTAGATCTGGTAACTGTGCATTTCCATCAAAAGTTTGCAATATTCACAAATCCAAACCAAGAATAGGAAATGTCAAAATAATAATAATAATAATAATAATA
>NW_015637586.1:0-13773 GCF_001515625.1 Sinocyclocheilus rhinocerous | reverse complement strand
TAATAATAATTTATTTTTATTATTATTATTATTATTATTATTATTATTATTATTATTATTATTATTATTATTATTATTATTATTATTATTATTATTTCGACATTTCCTATTCTTGGTCTGGATGAAATAATACTAATACTACTACTACTACTACTAATAATATTAATTAATTAATTAATTAATTAATAATAATAATAATAATTATTATATTTTAGTACAATATGAGTTACACAGAACATATTTATGGTTTGGTGTTGAAGCTGGTTTATATGCATAGTAATCTCTAACTTCCAACTCAGTATTTAATTAAGATGGAAATCTTACAATAGATATAAAGCAGTGGGCAGACATGAAAGCAAAGCTTAAACAGGGTGACGAGTCAATCACAAAGTTTACTAGTGTGTTCTTTGGCAGCATGGACCCCCTACAAGGAGCTTTAGATTGCTTGATTGCTTGAGCCTGGAGATCAGGACCACAACTATATGCAATAACCGCCATATCCTGTTCTCACGATCTCTGGTCATGTCTAACCCCCAAATACACACATGGGTCTTTGACAAGGCACTCGGTTAAGCACTGAGCTTTTTTATGCCTTTACAACTACAGTTCTGGATGGCAATCCAAGGTCAATGGTGACTTTGCTGGACTTCTCGGATGCTTGGATTTCCTCTCTGCCTTCACTGCCCCCTGCACTGATCTCTTTTTTTCTAAACCATTACCAACTTTGCTTAAATCACTTTTTGGGTAATTATGTTTTTAATGGGAATTTACATTGAGTTAAAATTGTTCGTCCCCTTGAATGTCTCTCATTATTCAACTTAAATTAATATATTTTTTCAATGTTTATTTATTTATTTTTCAGACTCCACCAATTTGCATTATCTTACTTGCATTTGCTTTCAAAACACAAAATAGCAATTCTAAATATGACAATCTGTGTGAATATTGAATTGGATATTTGGTTGATTTAATAACATACATTAGTTTATTTGCACTATTTGATTCAATATGACATACATATTGATTCAGTCGTATGACTAAAGCCTGAATATAATAAAACTAAATTAAATTAAATAATAGATGATTTTTAAATATTAGTTTTGTTTCAAAATTTGACAAAGTTATTGAGAAGGTAACAGATTAAATATGCCCCATTAATCACTATTTATTAACAACCGATCGTCTTTCTGTTGCTCTAAATTGTTTTCTGGGAAAACACAAACTTATTTTGTTATTTAAAGGAATATTTCACCCAACAATGAACATCCTCTGCAGTGAATGGGTGCCGTCAGAATGAGAGTCTAAACAGCTGACAAAAACATCACAATAATCCAAAAGTAATCCACACCACTCAAGTTCATCATTCAACATTGTGAAGTGAAAAGCTGCATGTTTGTAATAAACAAATCCATTATTCAAACACTTCCTCTAGTCCATCCGCTGTTGTCCTCTCACATCAGAATACACCAAAATATTCCTTTAGAATTTTAAAAAAAATTTTCTATTGCACTCACTTGTAAACAGTGCTTGATCTGTGCATACTGTATATCTCTCCTGATTCAGATTAAATTACTTTTTTACTAGAGAATGCGATATTATTGATAAAGGACTCAAATTTTAGCTGGAAACAACAGTTTGAAGTTAAATACATCTTGTTGGATTTGTTTAGTACAAACACACAGCTTCACAAGATGCTAATTAATGGATTGTAGTCATGTGGATTACTTGTGGATTATTGTGATGTTTTTATCAACTGTTTGGACTCTTATTCTGATGACACCCATTCACTATAGAGGATCCATTGGTGAGCAAGCGATGTAATGCTACATTTCTCCAAATCTGTTCCAATAAATAAACAAACACAACTTCATCTTTAATGCCCTATAAGGGTGAGTAAAGTTTCAGCAAATTTCAATTTGTGGGTGAACTATTCCTATAAAATGAAATTTTATAGTGGCTATTTCTGTACAGTAAAATAACAACCAACCTTCAAACAACCCAAAATGACCAAACTTACAGTTTTCAACTATAAAAAATGTGAAAAACATACTATAGACTTACAATGAAAGAGAAAATAATTGTCAAAGAAACAGAACATCAAATTAACTTTGTAGGTGGGCTCTTTTACCTTCAAACAACCCAAAATGACCAAACTTACAGTTTTCAACTATAAAAAAATGTGAAAAACATACTATAGACTTACAATGAAAGAGAAAACAATTGTCTTGAGCCTGTATGTAACAGGGTTCCTACACATTTCAAATTTCTATACTTTTCCAGACTCAAATTTCTAAACCTCTCAGTATTTTTTCAGACCATATTTAACATAAATGGTCCATACAGCTTTATTTTCAGCTTTATATTTGGTACATAGTAAAGTCGTCTAAAAAAAAAAGTAATCTTTTTCATTGATTTTCTCAAAGTGACAACATGCGGAGCCCCTAAAATAAATAAATACATAAATAAAAAATACAGACTTTTGCATGCACACAAGAAACTTTTTTGTGCCCTTGAAAAATTATTCACAAGCGCATGGGAATTTTTTGTATGCTTACGCTACAGTTTCTAGTTTGATATAATCTATTTCCGTTGTGCATCACTGCCATCTTACTATAAATAAAACGAGAGCATGGATGCACATTAATTAATAGAGATCTACTTGCTCAAAATGTGTCTTTCTTTATAGTAGTAACTCTAATATCAAGGCCTAATGTCCAATTTAACACATTCTTTGTAGCGGCGGAGAAACCATGAGACGAAATGGGCTGATGGCATAATACAGCTGTGTGCATTGTCCTGTTTTGCCAAGTTCAAGGGTCTATAAAAAAAAACAAAAACAAAAGACTGGTACTGTAAAAAAAAAAGTGTTAAAAATTTGGCATTTGTTAGGGCAGTATGTCATATTTCAAGGAGTTAAGTCTGCTTTAACGCATACTCTGTGAAGGCCAAGAAACCACACCGCGAAATGGGCTGATGGCATAACAGGTGGCTCAGTGTGCATTGTCCCACATGCTAAGTTTAATGGTTTCTGGTGCGCACATAAAAGTCTGCATATTTTCTGCGCAAGGTCCTTGAGGCTATGTAATACGCTGCTAAGAATATCATGAGAAGAATCTCAAAACACTTATAACCTGCATTTTGCATAATGAAAAAGTGCACCTTGAATTAATTTAGCCATGTTTGACAATCACTAAATAATCACTAAACAGCTGCCATTAAAACATACTTCTTGCATGATAAATGTATTTTCATTAAATTCTTAATTTTCTATTATATATAAAATTAAAAAAAAAAACTAAATAGGGGCAAAAGTCTGGAAATGCTAATATTTTTCCATACTCTGCTTTCTTTTTTCCCCCATACTTTTTCAGACCTGGAAATTACTTCAATCAAATTCCATACTTTTCCAAACCACTTAGGAATCCTGATATAACCACTTAGCAACAACTCAGGAATTGTTTCAAACATCGAAGCAACTGCATGACAATTAAGGCAGTGAGTTTTGCACAAGTAAGCACCACTCACATTTTCTTCGATAATAATAATAATAAAAAAAAACGAGTCATCTCTCTAAACTTGCTGAGGTTTGAACCTTTAGTTCAGGGGTCAGCAAACTCTTTCCTGGAGGGCCGGTGTCCTGCAGAGTTTAGCTCCAACTTGCCTCAATACACCTGCCTGGAAGATTCAAGTATACCTCGTAAGACCTTGATTAGCTTGTTCAGGTGTGCTTGATTAGGGTTGGAGCTAAACTCTGCAGGACACTGGCCCTCCAGGACCGAGTTTGGTGACCCCTGCTTTATTTAGTGGGTGCCAGGTAAATATTCTCTACCATTTATCATCATTACTGCAGTAGTGTTTGCGAGAAAGTGAGCAAGAGATTATGCATGAGTGACTGAGTGATGTTCTAGTGAGTGATGAAATGTGAGAGAGGAAGGCAAACGTCAGTGTTTTCCTGTGTTGTGCGGAAAGGGGTATCATTGGTCATTAGATGTGGGCAGCTCTCGGCTTGCTCATTAACCGCAATAACACCTCTGAAAGCTTAGGTTTTTTAGACAAGTCTGTTTTAATTAGGACTGATCTCTCTCTCTCTCTCTCTCTCTTGCTCATTATTTTTCTGTCCCCACCACTCGCTCACCTATATTTTCCTGTGCGGTGGAGTCTGGAGCATTGGGAGGCCCATGTGGCTTGATGCACTGACCCAAAGCAGAAGCAGTGTCATAGCGCTTTTGAAGAAATGTCTTTTAGATGCCCACAGACCACATAATCGCACCTTGAGGCACAGACAGGAACAAATGTGTGTCTCTGAGACGCCTCGTCTGAACAATTGTGTGACAACACTGTGAAAAGGAACAGAGAACAACCACAACGCATCAGCTGCATGTTAAAGGAATAGTTCACCCTTAAATTAAACTTCTGTCATCATTTATTCACCATCATGTTGTTCCAACATGCCACAAATCTGCACTGTAGCTTGTATCATTCCATACCAAAGCGTTAAAGAAACTACGAGCATGCAATGTCTTAGTTAGGTCATCAGATGTCATGAAGTTACCAAAAAAGGCAATTAAAGCTGTGCATGTAAGTATTTGTTATATGAGTTACATTTAAGAACATGTCTCTGAAATGGTTTTCAAAACTGTCCTGGAGCAGCCCAGCACTGTCTCCCTCATCTTACAAACCTGATTCAACTCGTCAGCTCATTAGTAGAGACTTTAAGACCTGAAGTGGGTCAGAAAAGGAAAAGAGTTGTGAGAAAATATGATGCATGTCATGTTCAGCTCTTAAAGCAGCCAAAATATTAAAATTTTGGGTTTGATAATGTTATTCAATTTATGTATATATCCTACTTGCTTAACGGCACAGGTAGCTAAATATTACATTTATTATAATGGGTTTAGGTGAAGATTGTTTTAAGTTCACTTAAATTAGTAGTTGTTATTTCTTAAAGTCTAAACATTTTTAAAATTGATAGCTCTCAATTGTACTGAATGGCTACAGTTAATGATTAAATATTAGGAAAAAAAAAAATTTTTTATAGAGACATCAGTAGTATTGTTATCAGTGATACTTGCCTTCAGTCATAAAACATGCCTTTAAATAAATATTAAAAATATACTGTCTTTATGTTGTTTCTACATTATTTGAAGACTGAATGTGAAAGTATTGCAATATAAAAGTATATTTAAAAAAAAAACTTTAATGAAGGGGGGATTAATCACGATTAATTTCAGAAAAATAATAATAATAATAATAATAATAATAATAATAATAATAATACATTTATTAATCTTAGTCAATGTTCATTTCAACATTTTTAATACATTACTAAAATCAAACATTGTGTTAATATTTAATGTTATTTTATATTATTTAACGTGAACTAACAATAAACAGTTGCATTTTGATTACCTAACTTCCAGTACTAAATACTTTAACAAATGTATTACTCATTGTTAGTTAATACATACTAATGTTTACTAATTGAACCTTATTGTAAAGTGTTTCCACAATTCCTACTCAATAAATTATTTCAGATGATTATTTTCATGATAAATTATATTATTTACATGACTTTTTCAGATCTAGAAACCACATTTTTAAAATTAGGCTTCCTCATATCCAGGTTTTCCAGGAGTTGGGGAATCCTGGTTCTTAAATAATAATGACAGTTGTTGAGGGGCTAAATTTAAAATCGGAAATATCTTGAGTTTTAGCTATTTTAGCTTATTTTAATACTTGTTTTGTCTTTTTTTTAATCATTTTAATTCATCTTGAGTCCCCCTTGGAAGTTTACTGAGGCCCCCTAGTGGGTCCTGAACCCTTGCTTGAGAACTACTAAACCAAAGGATACCAACTGGTTGCAGCTTCAGGCCTGAGTCCATTCTGATTGGTATAATGCTGTTGTGTTTGTGTTCATCCTTCTCCACAAACACCACACCTGTCTGTCCAAAGAGCTATTAATCTCTCTTTCTCCCCCTCATTCATTCATTCTGTGTTCATCTCATTCACTCTCTCCCATTCATCTCATTATACAAGAAACACAATTACCAGACACCCAAGCCGTCCAATGTTCTTTTTAAAAGAGCTAAGGCGATTTGGACTGCTTATATTCCTCCCCTGATGAAGGCAGTAAGCTTCCATATGCAACTGATGAGCAGAATCAGCCAATCAGATCCTTGCAAATCATGACTGGCAGGGGTGGGCGGGTATTGCTGGACTTGGGCCATAGATCTGTAATGAGTCTTGCTTCCCAGCAATTCCCCCTAAAAAATAAAACAAGATTTAAAAAAATAAAAAAATAAATACAAGAGAATCTAAATAACAGCAAAAAGTTGTAGAAGAGTTTGTCCATTTGGAAGTAGGTCAGTTGGAGGTGGGTTTGCCCACAGTGTACCTCATTATCATGCTGTGTGTTTGTCTTTTGGACTGGTTGAACTTGTATTCAATGGTAATGGCCTCATGAGTGGAAAAAAAACACAACAGATGGTTTGATCTATTTATGTTTGCTGGACTGGTGATCAACAAGCGTTCCTAATATTGAATTTAATGTCTTGAATGACAAAATAGTATCAGCGAATACGGCATGTTGATACCTCCAACATGTTACCTGGGATTTGAATATGTTATGCCTCATATTTTGTAGTAAGCGCAAGTTAATGGCCGTTTAAAGTGCTCAGCAGACAATTTACTGGCTACTCCTGAGTCTTTCAGCAGGTGGCAGTGTGGTTTCTTTGCTTTCAGCTGAGGGTTAGCTCAGGACAGTATTGTTACAGTGCTGTTGCCTCACTGTGTGTGTTTTGTGTCTGGGTATATGAGTGTATGGATACAGAAATCAAAATAGGGAACAGGTAAGGCATTTCTAACAGCCTATGACATTAACAAGCACTAAGCACATTTAAAACAATCCTAATATGCTGAAATGTCGTCACATGATCACTCATTTAGTATAATCTACATTCCTTTATGAAGGTTTTTCAGAAATACATTAAAAATGGTATAAAATGTTATTCTGACATAAATACAGGAAATAGATATGAACAGATATGAATCTTTGATTAATAATTTTATGATTTGAAATGTATGATTTCAAATTCATTCAGATGTTCATATGTTATCATTTAAATGTTCATATGTACATATGTTCACATTTTGTGAGGTTTAGAGCAAAAAAAAGAAGAAAAGAATAAATTGTGTAACTGTCCAAACATTGTAATTATGAAAAAGTAGCTTGATATTATTATTATTATTATTATTATTATTATTAACAATAATAATAACTTTTTCAATTTTTATGTGAATGAAAAATTATTTATTATATTTAATGATAATAATTTAATATTATTATAGCGGTTACACCACTTGACATTTTAAGAGTAATTAAATATAAATAATTTTTTAATTTTCTTAAACTTTTTTATATTATTTACTTATTTATTGGTAAATTTATTGGTAAAAAGATAAAATATTTCTCCTTTTAATAAATTGTTTTGGACATCGTTTCTAATTGATCTATCTACAATCTAAAATATCTATATACAACAGTATAATACTGGACTTAAAATATTCTAAGCACTTCTATAATTCTAAATATGATCCATTAATGATATGTTATATTTGTTATAAGGCAATAATGTTTGTTAATTCAGTTAAAGTTAATGTTTGCTAATTAATATCAATAGTATATACTGTACAATAATTTTATTTTATGGCTTATAGATGAGAGTCTACATGGAGGGAGCAGCAAGAATGGTCAAAGAACAAATTTATGGAGAGGCACTGTGGATGCAAACCTACCAAACAAATCAAACCTAGAATAATGGGATGCCAAAACAGAGCCTGTCCAGCACAGCTCCCCACGGCATACGCAGATTTCTATTGTTGCCACATTATTTCATCAGTGTTCTGGCCGGCCGGGGTGCAGTCAGCGAAATTAAAGCCATCTGACCCACAGTGCAAATCAAATGTGATGAATATGGAAGCATTATACCAGAGACAAGACTCTACTATACGATGCGAGTGTGTGTGTGTGTGTGTGTGTGAGAGAGAGATACTGAACCGAATAATAGCACATGAATCTAAAGCTTCAGCAAACTGTGGCAATGATTCCCGTTGAAGAATCTCTCAAAATCCTTGAATCATGTTTATTTTTATAAAGGTCATGCTCTCCACAAAGAACGTGTTTGACTGTGAAGAAAGAGCTTTGTGTGCATGTTAGCGAAAGGTTATGGCTTCTGAACATTCCATCTTATTCATAAAACAAGAAAAGAGAGAACAATTTCTCATCAAAATGGAGATTTCCAATGTCTATTTCATGGTTGAAAATACTTGTATATTTTCCCAGACTAAGCGTGAGTCACACAGCGAGCTGTAGTCATCCTGGTGTATTGTGATACATCAGGCCAGATGGGCTCTTGCACAGCCAGAGCATATGTAAGTGTGTGTGTTCCTGGAAACTGTCAGCTCTGGCATGACTACCTCAGAAGAGGTCCAGGCAACACTGCTGTCCCTAGATACGGTTGCCACAGCAATATCAGAAGGAAGTGGCTCACAGGAAGACTCGGGGCTGTGCACGTGAGGAGTGTGCATGAGATGCATGCATATGCAAGTTCAGCGGCCTACACGCTCTCATTAACATCCACAACAAAAAGATTAGCCACCGTGGTGGCAGGTTTATGCGACTCTTGAAGAGATCTCATCTCGCTGCTTTATAAATCACACAGAAATTCACACAAGTGACGGAATCTGGAGGAGAAAATAGGCTATTACAAGTTAACCATTTTAAATACAACTGTATAAAAGATTCATCTTGATCCATTTGAGCTCAATTTGTGTTTGGCGAGCAAATAGGAGAAAAGAAGAAAGAAAAAGTAGAAAAACAACACTGTATTCTAACCCACACAGGAAGCGCAGGTCTGAGGGATGGATACATAACATCCAAATTCTAGTGTGCTTCCCACCTAGACAACATTTTTAGGCATCATAATCACATTCCTGGTGTAGTGTAAAGCTATTATTCTGTAACTATACAGCTCAAAAACACGTTTCTACACCACTAAACCCGTTTCACATATATACATACACAGTCTTTACGAGTATTTGGACACAGATCTAGGCATGCTGCATAACCAGGAGCACAACAATTGTTAATTTAGGCTAAAATCTACAGTAAGGTAACATCGCATACACCATGGATAAGGCAATCCCAGAATCTAAGTAAAGAAAAAAAAAAATTCTTAGTGGTTACACCACTTGACATTTTTAGACTAATATATATATATGAATATTGTCCTATCCTAACAAACCATACATCCATGGAAAGCTTATTTATTCAGCTCGCAGAGGATGTATAAATCTCAATTTCATAAAATTGACCGTTATGACTGGTTTTGTGGTCCAGGGTCATATATACCTTTTAAAATCTTTCATGCTCAATAAGGCTAAATTAATTTGATCAAAATATCGTGAAATATTATTAAAATTTAAAATAGCTGTTTGCTATTTTAAAATAATTTTAAACCTAATTTATTCCTGTGAAATCCAAGCTGAATTTTCAGCATCATTACTTCAGTCTACAGTGTTACATGATCCTTCAGAAATCATTCTAATATGCTGATTTTTTTTTCAGAATTCTTTGATGAATAGAAAGTTCTAAAGAACATAATTTATTTGAAATACAAATATTTTGTAACATTAAAAAATATTAGTATAAAACTACACTTCATATGAGGACTGCTATTTATGCAACATTTGTGTGAGTTAACTTCTGAGTTAGTTCCTGCCCAGTGCCCACAAAGGGCATTTCATATCAGTTTCTTATGAGGTTCCATTTTGAGTATATTGCTTCCTTAGAAGACAGTAAACAGCTCACTGGGCGCTGGAAAAGGGATAAAGGCATATTGAGGGACTGTAATAACTTCTTAGTCAGACACTTAATATGATTCAGCAAATTATGAGCAGTCTAAACAGAATGTGTGTGCTTTTCTGCATTTTCTACACTGATTTTGGCTTTAAAAGGATTTAGAATTGTATTAAATGAAGCTATAAGTACTACACATGTATTGCAGTAGGCATTAATCAAATCCGTACAAATATTTAATAAACAAACACGCAAGGGGTAGGGGAAGTGTAGAACCGTGGATTACAAGTGTTTCAATTCTGTGCATGTTTCTGTTAAGTTCTGTGCACAGATTCCGTGTGGGCCTGGTTTTGACACTAATAAACACTCAAACATTCACACATAATTATGGAGCTCAGGTTGGAACAACGCTAGCAGGCTAATGCCAACAGCAGTGTGTGATGACTGTGTGGTTGAGTGGGCAAAGCAGAGCGGTTGACCACAACATCCACAAAACTAGCAACACAGGCCTGAAAGAACACATCTCAGCATCTCCAACACCATACAACACACTCCTGATCTGTCATTCCACTCCAGGCTAACTCTAATTCAAAAGGCAAATGAACATTTTAACATTAACAAACCAACTGAAACAGAGAAAGAGAGAGAGAGAGAGAGGATGAAAATTGCTTTAATTGATGCTTGACATAAGAGTGAGGTGTCTGTCTGTTCAACCTCCACGACACTGAAACAGAGAGAGAGAGAGAGAGAGAGAGAGAGAGAGAGAGAGAGAGAATAAACAATTTTCACTCAGAGAACAATTTTCACTCAGAAATTGATAGCAAATTTCACAGTTTATTATAAAGAAATGGCAAGTGACAAAGTGAATTAAACTTGAAATTTTGAAGTAGAAATACAGAGACAGTATTTTCTTGTAAAACATACTCCACTGATTGCTGTTTTATATACAACTTCTAGAACTGTTTTTTTTTAATGTATTTACAGTCTACCCTCGTATTATACAGACACTTTGGATAAAAGTGTCTGCAGCATGAGTAAATGTACACTACCATGTTTGTAAGATTTTTCATGTTTTTAAAATCTCAAGTGCTCGCCAAGGCTGCAAGTCAAAAATAAAAAATAAAAATTGATCAAAAATGATTTTATCCAAAAGTTTATTTTGGCAAAAAAATATTTACTGTCACTTTTGATACATTTCTTGAAATGATTTATCTAATTTGTATGTAAACATTATAATCTTTTGAATATGCTAAGGACTATACATGAATCATCATGTAATAATTTACATAATCATGTAAAACTGAGTTTATTTTAATGTTTTATTTTTTATTGAAATGAAAAATTAATTGGAACAAATATATGATGTATGTTTAAATGATTACTGCACTGTATATAAATAAACTTCCAATGGTCAAATAAATATACATTTAAATTACTTAATTTCTGAATTAATACTTATCTAGCTAAGAAATAAAATCATATTTCAAAAGCTTTAAATATTTAAATAAAATGAAAAATAATTTAATGAAACAATGTAACTTTATCTTTTTATATTTTATAATATATTTTATATTATATTTTTTGATTTACAGTGTTCCTGTACATAGGTTTATAATGAACAGTTCCCCAAGTTCTACCCAGAAAGAAACGGAATGATCTTACCTTTGACATATGATTGCACAGAAAGTTTCCAGATAACCTAATGTCCGATACACAGTGAGAAAGTCTCTCCCAGGCAGAGCTTCCCGAGTTGCAGGTTTTTCTGAATCCTTTAGTTTTTGAGAGGCTGATGAGAACAGGCTCCAGCACATGAGGACACCTGCTTGAGAGATGCAGCCTAGAGAGGCCAGCTGAGCCTGGGTTCAGACGGAGCCCCTCCCTGGAGAGACTACTGATTCACTCTGATGAGAATGGAAAGGGGATCTATACACACACACACACACACACACACACACACACAGAATAATTGTCATCCAGCATTTACACATCCCACATATGTACAAGGAAAGGAAGACAATCAGCTACAATATTGGAATAGGATTCAAGATACAAAATTAAATCAAATGAGGTTTTCCTGGGGTTTAGTCAGTGACATTTAAGGCCATCGATACGCTAGTGTAGTTAAAAAAGTTGACAGCTAAACGTGCATGTTAAATTTACAGTCTATGGAAGAATAGATAAAAAATATGATGTCAAACTATTTCATGTGAGTTTTAAACCAATACTTCGCTACTGACAATGTATCTCATCATTGCTCTCCAAGTTGAAACACCAGCAAACCCAGAACAAAACATGTACACACAGATTATTCACACACGGAAATGATGTCAAACACACAAGGACATGATTACATACCACAGAGATCACACAACACAAACTTTTATTACATAAACACAAATCAAGTAAACAACTCTGAAACTCGTCACACAGAAATTCCAGTCTGGGGTGTGTTTCCCAAAAGCATTGTTAGCTAACTACGGTCGTTAGTTCAGCTGAACTCTATTGGTAACGACGGAACTTGCGACCATAGTTGCTTTTGAAAAGCACCCCAGGTCTCACTGTTTATACGTAGGTATTAGTACGTACAATTTGGACGTATTACAACATTTAAAACTTAAAATTGCTACATATTTACAGCTAAAAAACTTAAAATATTTAAGAATCTTTGTCACTTCCTGTTGCCAGCAGGTGGCGCTATGATTATAACAGAATATGGGCATGGACATGTGTTCAGGACAGAACTCCTATCAAACGTGTGAAGTTTGGGGCAGATTGGACATTGTTTGCCTGAGTTACAGCAACTTCCTGTTTCATGGCGAAACATCCAACTTTGTCAGGCTGCCAGGGACACGCCCTTTGACGAAAATATAACTGAATATGGGCATGTAGATCTCTTCAGGTCAGGAGTCTTATCAAACATGTGAAGTTTGAGGCAGATCGAACATTGTATGCCTGAGTTATAACAACTTCCTGTTTCAAAGCGAAACATAGAAATTTGTCAGGCTGCCACGGACACGCCCTACAACGAAAACTTGCTATGATTATAACGAAATATTGGCCTTTAGATGTCTTCAGGCCAGGACTCTTATCGAACATGGGAAGTTTGGGGCAGCTCAGACGTTGTATGGTTGAGATACAACAACTTCTTTTTCCATGGCGAAACGTCAAACTTTTGATATTTGTATGAATGCATTTTTATCATTTTATCGATAAGCGATTTAGATTTTTAGACCCCTTAACCTACCCCAAACCTAAACCTACCCATTTTATAGCGAACATAAAGGGCCCTATCATACACCCGGCGCAATGCGGCGCCAGGCGCGACACAAGTGTTTTTTGCTAGTTTCAGCCCGAAGCAGTTATCATTTTCACGTCCTGCGCCACGTTGTTTAAATAGCAGTTGCATTTGCGCCCCTTTGTGTGCTCATGGGCGTGCTGGTCTGAAAACGAGGTGTGTTCAGGCGCATTGCTAGCGCGTTGCTATTTTGAGGCAACTGAAATAGACTGCGCCATTGACCAACAAAAACCTGGTCTAAAGTCAATGGTGTAATAGTTTTTTTGTTATTAAAAGAGCGCATTAGTATAGGCGGGTCCACAGCGCACGTACACTCTGCTTATTACACACACAGGGATGCATGGCAGCACACAAACATTCCAGATATTAAAAATTAAGGATTTCAATGTAAAATATTATTATTGTGTAGGCTACATAAATATAAAAATGCCTACATGTCATAATGGATAGTCATTGCATGTATCAGAATTAGGCTACCTATTTGCTTGCGCACGAGCAGCTCCTTTTCATCTCTGGAGACGCGTTCTGTCTTTGCGCTTGCAAATTCCGCCGTGTAAATAGCAAATGCACCATGGCACGAGCGCAACAGGCTCTTAAAGGGAATGGGAGATGAGACTCTGAT
>NW_015637585.1:3189127-3189662 GCF_001515625.1 Sinocyclocheilus rhinocerous | reverse complement strand
GATGATGGTGAGACTGATGAAGATGGTGCAGATGATGTTGTAAATGATATTATTGAAGATGTTATTGTTGATAATGACAATGTTAATGTTGGTGGTGAAGAGGGTGGAGATGATGATGAGCGCTGTGAATTTGCTGATGATGGTAATGATGAAGACAATGATGTAAAGGTTCCTGATGATGAGGGCTGTTTTGATTGGGTTGATGATGATAGTGGGACTGATGAGGATGATGAAGATAGAGAAGTTGATAGTATTGAAGATGGTGGTGTTGATGATAAAGGTGATTGTAATGTTGGTGATGAAGAAGCTCTAGATGATAATGTTGCAGAAGATGATGATGACAGTAGTGGGACTGATGAAGTTGCTGCTGAGGATGTTGAAGATGATGAGTTTTGTGTAGGTGATAGTAGTAAAGATGTTGATGATAACGGTGTTGCTGAAGAAGGTAGGGATGGTGATGAAGGCTGTGAGATTGCTGATGATGGTAATGATGAGGACAATGATGTAGAGGTTGCTGATGTTGAAGGATGTTTTG
>NW_015637585.1:3178984-3187295 GCF_001515625.1 Sinocyclocheilus rhinocerous | reverse complement strand
GGCTGTGCTGGCTGTGCTGGAAGGGTTGATGATGATGGCAATGAAAGTGGTGCTGAAGATGATGGTGACGGCGGTGTAGATTGAAGATGGTGTAGATGATAATGTTGAAGAAGATGCAGGGGGTGAAGATGATGACAATAGTGGAACTGGTGAAGATGGTGTAGATGATGATGATGGTGAGACTGATGAAGATGGTGCAGATGATGTTGTAAATAATAGTATTGAAGATGTTATTGTTGATAATGATGATGTTAATGTTGGTGGTGAAGATGGTGGAGATGACGATGAGCGCTGTGAATTTGCTGATGATGGTAATGATGAGGACAATGATGTAGAGGTTGCTGATGTTGAAGGATGTTTTGATTGGGTTGATGATGATAGTGGGACTGATGAGGATGATGAAGATAGAGAAGTTGATAGTATTGAAGATGGTGGTGTTGATGATAAAGGTGATTGTAATGTTGGTGATGAAGAAGCTCTAGATGATAATGTTGCAGAAGATGATGATGACAGTAGTGGGACTGATGAAGTTGCTGCTGAGGATGTTGAAGATGATGAGTTTTGTGTAGGTGATAGTAGTAAAGATGTTGATGATAACGGTGTTGCTGAAGAAGGTAGGGATGGTGATGAAGGCTGTGAGATTGCTGATGATGGTAATGATGAGGACAATGATGTAGAGGTTGCTGATGTTGAAGGAGATGATGGTAAGGATGTGAAGGATAATATAGAGGTTGTTGATATTGAGGGCTGTGCTGGTGAGGTTGATGATAATGATAGTGATGGGGATGGTGATGAAGGCTGCGAGTTTCCTGATGATGGTAATGATGAGGACGATGATGTAGAGGTTGCTGAAAATGAGGGCGGTTGTGGTTGGGTTGATGATGATGATGATGATAGTGGGACTGATGATGATGATGTTGGTGATGAAGATGATGTAGATGATAGTGTTAAAGATGATGACAATAGTGGGATTGATGAGGATGGTGAAGATGATGAGGATCGTTTTGTTGATTGTATTAAAGATGTAGTTGGTGGGTGTAAATGATAGTATTGAAGATGTTGATGATGATGAAGACGATAGGGATGGTGATGAAGGCTGCGAGTTTACTGATGATGGCAATGATGTGGAAGATAATGTAGAGGTTGTTGATAGTAAGGGCTGTGCTGGTGAGGTTGACGATGATAGTGGGATTGATGAAGATGATGAAGATAGTGTAGATGATAATATTGAGGATGTGGATGATGATGAAGATGATGGTAATGATGAAGTTTGTAAAGATGATGAAGATGGTGTAGATGATAATGTTGAAGAAGATGCAGGGGGTGAAGATGATGACAATAGTGGAACTGGTGAAGATGGTGTAGATGATGATGATGGTGAGACTGATGAAGATGGTGCAGATGATGGTGTAGATGGAGTGAATGATAGTATTGAAGATGTTCTTGATGATGTTAATGTTGGTGGGGATGGTGATGAAGGCTGTGAGTTTGCTGATGATGTTAAGGATGTGGAAGATAATGTAGAGGTTGTTGATATTGAGGGCTGTGCTTGTGAGGTTGATGATAATGATGATAGTGGGACTGATGATGATGTTGTGGATGATAGTATTGAAGATGTTTTTGATGATGAGGATGATGATGATGATGATAATGTTGGTGATGAAGATGATGTAGATGATAGTGTTAAAGATGATGACAGTAGTGGGATTGATGAGGATGGTGAAGATGATGAGGATCGTTTTGTTGATTGTATTAAAGATGTAGTTGGTGATGATTTTAATTCTGGCGATGAAGCCTGTGAGTTAGCTGATGATGATAAGAATGAGGAAAATGCTGCAGAGGTTGTTGATAGTGATGGCTGTGCTGGAAGGGTTGATGATGATGGCAATGGTAGTGGTGCTGAAGATGATGGTGATGGTGATGATGACGGTATAGATGATAGTGTTGAATATGTTGTTGATGCTGATGTTAATGTTGGTGATGAAGATAGTGGGGATGGTGATTTAGGCTGTGAGTTTGTTAATGATTGTACGGATGAGAAAGATAATGTAGAGGTTCCTGAAAATGAGGGCTGTGATGGTGGGGTTGATGATGATAGTGGTATTGACAAAGATGGTGAAGATGGTGTAGATGATGATGATGGTGGGATTGATGAAGATGGTGCAGATGATGGTGTGGATGGTGTAAATGTTAGTATTGAATATGTTGTTGATGATGTTAATGTTGGTGGGGATGGTGATGAAGGCTGCGAGTTTGCTGATGATGGTAAGGATGTGGAGGATAATATAGAGGTTGTTGATATTGAGGGCTGTGCTGGTGAGGTTGATGATAATGATAGTGATGGGGATGGTGATGAAGGCTGCGAGTTTCCTGATGATGGTAATGATGAGGACGATGATTTAGAGGTTGCTGATAATGAGGGCGGTTGTGGTTGGGTTGATGATGATAGTGGTACTGATGAAGATGAGGCTGAGGATGGTGGTGTTGATGATAAATGTGATGGTGATGTTGGTGAAGATGGTGTTAATGATAGTGTTGAAGAAGATGATGATGTTGACAATAGTGGGACTGATGAAGATGGTGCTGAGGATGGTAAAGATGATGATGTAAATGATATTATTGAAGATGTTGATGATGCTAATGATGGTGGTGAAGATAATGTAGAGGTTGTTGATATTGAGGGATGTGCTGGTGAGGTTGATGGTGATAGTGGGATTGATGAAGATGGTGAAGATAGTGTAGATGATATTATTGAAGATGTTGATAATGAAGATAGAGAAGATGATGAAGATGGTGTAAATAATAATGTTGAAGAAGATGATGGCAATGATAATGTTGACAATAGTGGGACTGATGAAGATGGTGCAGAGGATGGTGAAGATGGTGTAGATGATGATGATGATGATAGTGGGACTGATGAAGATATCACTGAAAATGGTGTAGATGATAAAGATAGTGTAGAAAATTGTGTTGAAAACGAAGTTGTCAGTAGTGGGACTGATGATGGTAATGAGGATGGCAAAGACGATGAAGATGGTGTAGATGATATTTTTGAAGATGTTAATGTTGGTGATGAAGATAGTGGGGATGGTGATGAAGGCTTTGAGTTTGCTGATGATAGTAAGGATGTGAAAGATGATGTAGAGGTTGTTGAAAGTGAGGGCTGCCTAGGTGAGGTTGATGATGATGATAATGGGACTGATGAAGATGGTGAAGGTGGTGTAGATGATAGCATTAAAGATGTTGATGATAATGATGGTAATGTTGGTGATGAAGATGGTGTAGATGATGGTGCTGAAGATAATGATAATTGTGGGATTGAAGGTGGTGATAAGGATGGGGAAGATGATGAGAATTGTTTTGTTGATAATATTAAAGATGCTGTCGATGATGATGTTAATTCTGGTGATGAAGCATGTGAGTTAGCTGATAAAGATGAGGAAAACGATGCAGAGGTTGTTGATAATGAGGGCTGTGCTGGAGTGGTTGATGAAGGTGATAGTGGGACTGATGAAGATGGTGCTGAAGGTGGTGAAGATGATGATGTAGTTGATGTTATTGAAGATGTTGATGATGATGGTAATGTTGGTGTTGAAGATAGTGGGGATGGTGATGAAGTCTGAATGTTTGTTGATGATGGTAAGGATGAGGAAGATAATGTAGATGATAAAGATGACAGAAATGTTGTTGAAGATTGTGAAGACGATGAAGATGGTGTAGATGATAGTGTTGAAGAAGACGGTGATGATGACAATAGTGAGACTGATGGTGCTGAGGATGGTGAAGATGAAGTTTGTGTAGATGTTAGTTTTGAAGATGATAATGATAGTGGGACTGAGGAAGATGTCACTGAAGATGATGAAGATGGTGTAGATGATAGTGTTGAAGAAGATGATGATGATGTTGACACTAGTGGGACTGATGAAAATGATGCTGATGATGAAGATGATAAAGATGCTGTAAATGATAGTACTGAAAATGTTGATGCTATTGCTGGTGATGAAGGCTGTGAGTTTGCTGATGATGTTGAAGATGATGTAGAGGTTGCTGATAGTGAGGGCTGTGCTGGTGAGATTGATGATAGTGGGACTGATGAAGATGGTGTAGATGATATTATTGAAGATGCTGTTAATGATGGTAATGTTGCTGAAGAAGATGGTGTAGATGATAGTGTTGAAGATGATGGTGATGATGACAATAGTGGGATTGATGAAGGTGGTGATGAGGATGGTGAAGATGAGGATTGTGATGTTGATAGTACTGAAGACGTTGTCAAGGATGTGGAAGATAATGTAGAGGTTGTTAATAATGAGGGCTGTGCTGGAGGGGTTGATGATGATGATGATGATGATGATAGTGGGACTGATGAAGATGGTGTAGATGATAGTACTGAAGATGTTGCTGATGTTGATGCTAATGCTGATGATGAAGATGGTGAGGATGATGAAGGATGTGAGTTTGCTGATGATGGTAAGGATGAGGAAGACAATGTAGAGGTTGCTGAAAGTGAGGGCTGTGCTGGTGGGGTTGATGATGATGATAGTGGGATGGATGAAGGTGAAGATGATGAAAATAGTGTTGATGATAGTACTGAAGATGTTGATGATGGTAATCTTGGTAATGAAGATTGCGAAGACGTTAAAAGTGGTGTAGATGGTATTGTTGAAGATGATGATGACAATATTGGGACTGATGAAGATGTTGGTGAAGATGATGAAAATATTGCAGATGATAGTGTTGAAGATGATGATGTTGACAATAGAGGGACTGGTGAAAATGGTGTAAATGATTGTACTGAAGATGTTGATAATGTTGGTGATGAAGATGATGCAGATGGTGATATAGGTTGAGAGTTTATTGATGATGGTAAGGATGTGGAAGATGATGTAGAGGTTGCTCATAGTGAGAGCTGTGCTGGTGAAGTTGATGATGATGATAGTGGGACTGATGAATATGGTGCTGAAGATGGTGTAGATGATAGTTTTGAAGATGTTGGTGATGAAAGTAATATTGGTGATGAAGATGGCGTAGATGATGTAGATGGAATTGATAAAGATGTTGATGTGGATGGTGCAGATGGAGTTGTTGATAATATTGAAGATGGTGATGATAAAGATGATGGTAACGTTGATGATAAAGATGATGGAGACAATAAAGATGATGATGATGATAATATTGAAGATGTTGGAGGTGGTGATGAAGGCTGTGAATTCGCTGAAGATGCTAAGGATGAGGAAGATGATTTAGAATTTGCTGATAATGAGGGCAGAGCTGAGGATAGTAATGGTTGGAGTGAATTTGGTGGTGGCGAGGATGATGAAGATAGTGGTGATGTGTATGATATTGAGGAGAATGGTGGTGAGGTTACTATTGATGATGAGGATGATGATAGCAAGGATGAAGAAGGTTGTGAAAATGGTGATGAGGATGATGACATTGTGGTTGTCGATGACAGTGTTGTGGTTGGTGATGATGAAGATGGCTGTACAGTTGGTGATAGTGAAGATGGTGAGGATGATAAAGGTTGTGCCAAGGTTGTTGATAAAGATGTTGTCATTGGTGATGATGATGGTGTGGTTGTTGATGTAGATGGTGAGGATGAGGTAGATGAGAAAGAGGTTGCTGATAGTGAGGGCTGTGTTGTTGGAGTTGATGATGATAGTGGGACTGATGAAGATGGTGCTGAGGATGGTGAATATGATGAAGATAGTGTTGACAAATATAAAGATGATGGTAATGTTGGTGATAAAGATGATAAAAATGGTGTAGATGATAGTGTAGAACTAGAAGAAGATGATGATATTGATATTGGGACTGATGAATTTGGTACTGAGGATAGTGAAGATGATGAGGATGTTGTAGATGATGGTGTTGATGATAAAGATGATGACAATGTTGGCGATGAAGATGGTGCAGATAGTGTTGAAGAAGAAGATAATGATGTTGATATTGGGAATGATGAAGATGATGTTGAGGATGGTGGAGATGATAGTATTGAAGATGGTGTTGATGATGCTGATGATAGTAAGGTTGAGGTAGATGATGCAGAGGTTGTGCTGGTGGGGGTTGGTGGTGATTTCAGTAGTGGGAGTGATGAAGATGGTGCTGATGGTGATGAAGATGGTGTTGTTGATAGTATTGAAGATGGTGATGATGATGGTGGTGATGAAGATGGTGTAGATAATAGTGTTGAAGAAGAAGATGATGTTGATATTGGGACTGACGAAGATGATGTTGAGGATGGTGGAGATGATAGTATTGAAGATGGTGTTGATGATGCTGATGATAGTAAGGTTGAGGAAGGTGATGCAGAGGTTGTGCTGATGGGGCTTGGTGATGATTTCAGTAGTGGGAGTGATGAAGATGGTGCTGATGGTGATGAAGATGGTGTTGTTGATAGTATTGAAGATGGTGATGATGAAGATGGTGTTGATGAAGATGGTGTAGATAATAGTGTTGAAGAAGAAGATGATGATGATGATGGCGATAGTGGGACTGATGAAGATGCTGCTGTGGATGGTAAAGATGAAGAGGATGGTGGAGTTGATATTACTGAGGATGTTGATAATGATAAAGATGTTAATGTTAAAGATGGTGTGGATGGTGATGTAAGCTGTGAGTCTGTTGATGAAGGTAAGGATGAGGTAGATGATGCAGAGGTTGCTGACAGTAAGGGCTGTGCTGGTGGGGGCGATGATGATGAAAATAGTGGGACTGATGAAGATGGTGTAGATAATGATGTTAATGTTGATGATGAAGATGGTGTAGATGATTGTATTGAAGAATAAGATGATGATGATGACAAAAATGGGACTGATAAAGATGGTGCTGAGAATGGTGAAGATGATGAGGATGATGTAGAAGGTGGTGTTGAAGATGTTGATAATGATAATGATGGTAATGTTGGTGATAAAGATGGTGTGGATGATGATAAAGGCTGTGAGTTTGTTGATGATGGTAAGAATGAAGATGATGATGCAGAGGTTGCTGATAGTGAGGGCTGTGCTGATGGGGTTGATGATGATGACAATAGTGGGAAAGATGAAGATGGTGTTGATGATGATAAAGATGATGGTAATGTTAGTGATGAAGATGTTATAGATGATAGTGTTCTTGTTGTTGTTGTTGATGATGATGATGATAGTGGTACTGATTGTGTTGAGTATGGTGAAGATGATGACGATTGTGTTTTTGATGGTATTGAAGATGGTGGTGATGATGACAATAGTGGGACAGGTGAAGATGTTGATAAAGTTGATAATGATATTAATGTTGGTGGTGATGAAGATGATGGGGATGGTGATGAAGGCTGCGAGTAAGCTGATGATGGTAAGGATGAGGAAGATGTTGCAGAGGCAGCTGATAGTGAGGGCTGTGCTGCTGGGGTTGATGATAAGGTTGTTAATGAGATCGTTGTGGTTGGTGATGATGATGTAGATGGTGGTATAGTTAAAGATTGGTAGGTTGATGAAGTTTGTGTTGAGGTTATTGCTGAAGATGGTGGCATTGAATATGACAATGGTGTGGATGATAATGTTGATTCTGCTGACACTGGTAAAGATGACGAGGATTTTGTTGATGGTGTAGAAGATGAGGATGATGATGATGACTCTGGTGATGATGGTGAGGTTGGCACTGAAAACTGTTGGAATGTTGGATGTGGCTGAAGTGATGAGGCTGTTGATGCTGTTTGTGAAATTACTGATGGTATAGATGTTGAGTTTGGTGGTGAAGCTGGAAATATGGAATGGTGTGGGGGGGGGGAAATCCATTAGTCACTGAGTCTGATGCAGTTTGTTTCATCATTGAAAAAGACTAAACTGATTCAAGCAGGATTTGGTTTGGATATCATTATAAATTTTGTAAAATTTCTTTGTAAGGCACAAAAAACTACCACAAAAAAACTATACACCAGTACCTAGTTGCTTTGCAATGATTTGTATCGTGAAAAGCGCTGTACAAATAAACTTGACTTGACTTTGTACATTTTGTCACTTCTTATGATGTACTGCACTATAGTGGTTAAAAAACAGTACCGGGGAGCTTCTATGACAGGGATCCTCAATTCTGGCCCACGAGATCCACTTTCCTGCAGAGTTTAGCTCTAACCCTAATCAAACACACCTGAGCATGCTAATTAATGTCTTCGGAATCATTAGATTCCGATTAGGCGAGTTTGATCAAGGTTGGAGCTAAACTCTGCAGTGCATTTGCCTTCCAGGGTAAGATTTGCGGAACCCTGTTCTATGACATTGAAGAGCTTTGGCCCCAGGCTTTTTTTAAAAAATCCTTTTTTTTTTTTTTTTTTTTG
>NW_015637585.1:3130746-3175724 GCF_001515625.1 Sinocyclocheilus rhinocerous | reverse complement strand
CACGATGAAATGGAAGTAGCGACAAATCTTTTCAATGACTTTTCAAATTGACCAACACACGGCTGTCTTTAAAGCTGTTTATTTAATTAATGTATGAAAATGTAGTTAAAGGTTACAATAAATAATAAATTAATGAATCATCTGCATCAAAGCAACACCTGGACATTTTTTTTTTTTTTTTTTTTTGAATTGTTAACCTACAGTACTTTATCTCGAATTTGAATGCAGAATCAATTTTTTGACAATTATTATTTATTGTATTAATGTGTTGTGTTAATGTGTTGAGAGTATTTAGTCTTACTCTGATTGCATGTCTGACTGTAGTCAGAACAGCAGTCTCCGTTTATGATGCAGAACTCATCACAATAACACTCTCGTCTGCAGTTGTCATCTCTGCCAGGGCAGCAGAGCACTGTGGGTACTGAACACAGGGCTGAAAGATAAAATACCCAAGATAAATGCACAGTTGAATTCAGCTCTTAGAATGATCACAACTCTTTTCCTAATTTTCCCTTATGTTGTGTTCATTGCTGTATATTTTAGTGCTATCTAAGAAATCAAAGAAATTCAAATTGGATTGTTTGTAGTACTTTACAATAATATTTAAATACTATTTTAATTATGTATACACACACACACACACACATATATATATATACATATAATATGCATATTATATTAGCATGTGTGATAAAACACTTAAGCAAATGCATATGGTTCGTCCAATGTAATTGTGACGTCCATGCTAAACAAAAAAACAAATAAACAAATAAATATCTGTGGATTAATCACAGTACATTAAGACAGACAAAAAGAAATCTTTTTTGGGGGGGAATAAAATGTTATATAAACCAGGTGAATGATGTATGACATTTACAGAATATAGATAGGAATAAAACGGGAGAATTTGGTGTATGTAAGTGCTACTGAATAAGGATTAATATTTAATTTATACAGTAAAGATTATGTTGTTTTACATTTGATTATTACATTTTTGTACTGTTTTCTACTGTTATACATACCTGAAAAATGTAAACCAGTTTGATTCATTTGTATCTTTGTTCTATTATGTTGTTATCACTTGTAATTTGTTTAGTTGTTCTCATTTTAAGTGTTTTCTATTTAATAGTGTTTGAAATTTATAGCTAGGCTAGCAGTTTTTGCTTTGGTATCGAAATTGGAATCAAGAATTGTGAAATTTCACAGCTATGTAAAATGTTGGTATCATAAATCACATGAAATACTACTACTTTAGATAAAAATCTACAGACACAAATAGATTCAAATAGATGCAGTATAATAAAGGAAACACTTAAATGTATGGTTTGGAAATGTTCTTTCCGCTAGTATAAAAAAAGATGTGTCAGAGAAACTAAATTGAGTGTCTTGCATTACAAAAAGGGAGGTTTTACTTTGTGGCTATCTTATGTGAGTTTATTGCTACCTGTAGTTTCTCACAGAACACGTGTACACATGCAGATGACCTGGAGAGTGTCTGACTTACCTGATGCCAGGTTCTTCTTTCTTTGGTACAGAAGCAGTAAGAGAAGCCAGAAATGGACAACTAAAACCCTCATCCTGTTCAGGTAAGTGTGTCCAACTCAACTCACTTTACTGCCACTTCACTACATGTTTAAATAGAGCTGCTGAAATTTCTTGAGGCTACATACTGTTTTGCATCTGCATCTTGCTAAGCAGGTTTTGCTGTATATAAAAGTCACTTCTCATTGCACTTAAAATCTGAAAGTATGACAGGAATGCTGGAAAACAATTGTGCAACATCTAAATAATGTGCAGAATCATACAAAGATTCAAAGTTGAAAAATAACAGGACCTTCAGAAGGTTTACTTAATGAAATTAATGTTTATTAAATGAAAGACAAAAACACTGACTCACAGATAACATGCATGCACATAAAACATTCAGCAAAAAGACGTTAGCTAGTTTTATAAATGATAAAACAATAGATTGATTGTTGAAAATTAAAATAAGTATTCATATGTTCTGTGGATGTATGGACATTCTCATAGTTAATATAATGTGCTTACTCTGCTAAGAGACATGTGAACTTGAGGAAGAAAAACCACTGTGATATTAGAGGAAAACGCCATACCTTTCAATGGTGTTATGTGTAAATCATAATATGAAATGACTACATTAGAGGTGATAAGAGATACTTCCTAGGTAAACAACACTTACACAGCAAATGATCTTGCTAAAACTGGTCTGAGTAGTTCATGAGCTATGATGTTGAGTGGGTTCATACTGACAAATGACAGGTGCTTTCAGCTAATGGGTTGCCTCGTAGTGTTTCATCTCAAGCCCAGGAATGTTCCCTAAACAGCAGGGACCGCCTGCATACCAAAGATCATAGGCAAATTAACTGATGTCAGTAATGTTTGTTACAAAAAAACAAAAAACAAACAGCTAACAACAGATGCATAATTTTCCTCATATATTATATATGAGCAGAAAGGAGGACAGATATTAAAACAAAACATGCAATACAGCAAAATGTCTTACATAAATGTATAACTATGTAACATGCACTACAAAAAAGTATTTAATAATGACTCTCTCACCTATATACATGGCTGTTAATCAATTCATAATCATATTGAATTCATGGTAAATAATTTATATATACAGTATATATAAAAAAGGCTCTCTACCTCCGTCTTGCTGTGATTTTGTCATCTGTTGCTTTCCAGCTCTCTTTCTTTGCCACCTCCTCGATTGGCTTTATCATGTTATTTTTGCTTATGCTGTCAGAATTTCCATGCGTGTCTGAGATCGTGATCTCTGAAGAGACAGAGAGAGAGGTTTCGCTGGCATCCTTAGGTATTGGATTCAGATAATATGTCTATTAAATCGATTAACAACACTTAACACGTTAGGCTGTTTATACTAAGGGCCTCCAGACCCAGGCGAAACATACCGCTACAGGCTCCTCTGTGCAGTGAGATGTCATCAATGGCAACATCTGACCGGGCTGAGCTTCCTCTACGCCCCTCAAAAATCACCTGATAGACCAATTACAGAGGTTTTTCTTTACTAAATGCCATTTTTTTGCCAAAATAATTAAGATACAGTATATACAAGTTCAAGGCTACAGCTCATATTAAACTGAAAAAAAGTTTAGGAATGTTTACTTAACTTGGAGCATTCACAGAATATCAGAAGCAGTAGTTCTCAAGCTTTTACTGACCTGGAACTTGACATCTGGTCTCAGGTCCACCCGTGCAAGATGCCACATGTTTCCTTGGTCTTCTCTCATTCTCCACACCTCCTTGGCCACATTGCCATATTGCAGCAGGTAGACGCTCAGTCCCATGGTCCAGCTGGAGCCATACATGTGGTACCAGAACTGAAGACACTGAGGTTGAGGGTCAGCACATTCTGCACTGAGGAGACGGGCCGTGTCGCCATGGACAGCACTGTCACCCTCAATATACATATAAAACCCACCTGGAAAAGAAGTTGTGCAAAACAATTATTAATTTAATGATGCAAAATAATTAATCTTATGATTTTGAAGTTAAAATGGTAGAATGACCTGAAGATCTAGAAAATAAGACCTACTTCCTGTTGTGTGGTCAGAGGAGGGACCAGTCATTGATGTGGGGGTGGAGCCTCTGTGTCTTGTCCAATCAAAAACGTCAGTCGCCAACTGAGTCCAAGCACAGATGTCTCTTTCAAAATCACAGTTGATGACACAAGCTGGAAGAAAGATGCAAATTACATTAACAGTTTCAATATTCTTATTCTGAAAACAATGGAAGATGCAACAAATAATTGTGGGAGTGTTATTTTATAGCAACAGCATTCACAACAGAATGTAATCACACTGCGGTGCTGGATAGTGAACTTACAAGCTGAAGTGTTTGGAATTTCTCTACGTTGGATGGGTACAGGTTTTGTCAATGGGATTGAAGGTGGAGCCACCTGGTTTGGTAAATCTGAAACATATTTACAACTGTTAATACATAAAGTAAATAAACCTTTAAAAACAAGTTAACTTGTTTTTAAATCTGAATGATTTTACTAAGTGCCGACACAGAGTAGAAACATACCGCTACAGGCTCCTCTGTGCAGTGATGCGTCATCAATGGCAACATCTGACCGGGCTGAGCTTCCTCTACGCCCCTCAAAGATCACCTGATAGATCCATAACACATCTTTCTTTGTCTCCTAAATGTCTCTGCTCAAATATTTCTAGTCATAGTTTAGCGTGTTTAAAATTTAAAGCATTCCAAAAAGATTCACTGACCTGGAACTTGACATCTGGTCTCAGGTCCACTCGTGCAAGATGCCACATGTTTCCTTGGTCTTCTCTCATTCTCCACACCTCCTTGGCCACATTGCCATATTGCAGCAGGTAGACGCTCAGTCCCATGGTCCAGCTGGAGCCATACATATGGTACCAGAACTGAAGACACTGAGGTTGAGGATCAGCACATTCTTCACTGAGGAGACGGGCCGTGTCGCCATGGACAGCACTGTCACCCTCAATGTACATATAAAACCCACCTGGAAATTTGGATCAGGAGACTCTTAAGGAGAGGAATTGTCATAGAATTTGTGCAACACAACTATCAATTTATTCATGTGAAATAACTGATATATTTTGGAAGGTCAACTCAAGATCTCAAGATCTGTTAATCAAGACCTACTTCCTGTTGTGTGGTCAGAGGAGGGACCAGTCATTGATGTGGGGGTGGAGCCTCTGTGTCTTGTCCAATCAAAAACATCAGTCGCCAACTGAGTCCAAGTGCAAATGTCTCTTTCAAAATCACAGTTGATGCCACAAGCTGGAGGAAAGAAGTGAATTTCAATAACAATTTCATCAGCATCTTTCTGAAAACAATGGAAGGTGTAGAGCATTAATGGTTAGAATGTTATTTTATGTCATCATCAATCAGAATGTGATCACACTGTGTTGTCCGATAGTGAGCTTACAAGCTGAGGTGTTTGGTATTTCTGCAGTTTGGATGGGTGCAGGTTGTGGCATTGTTGCAGCTGGTGGCAATGGAACTGAAGATGGAGCTACCTGGTCTGGTAAATCTGAATATTTACACATTAAGTTAAGAACCCTTTTGCAAAATGAAGTCGTCGTCCTACTGAGTGAGTTGGTCTATTTTTAAAGCTTAATGTTTTTACTAAGGGCTGCAGCAGAGTAGAAACATACCGCTACAGGCTCCTCTGTGCAGTGAGACGTCATCAATGGCAACATCTGACCGGGCTGAACTTCCTCTACGCCCCTCAAAGATCACCTGATATACCAGTAACATACATTTTTTAAAAAGTTTTTTTAATGTTTTAGTATGCTTAGTATGTAACATGTACAATTCAAAGAACCAATAAGTTTTACTTTTACTGACCTGGAACTTAACATCTGATCTCAGGTCCACCCGTGCAAGATGCCACATGTTTCCTTGGTCTTCTCTCATTCTCCACACCTCTTTGGCCACATTGCGTCACAGAGTAGAAACATACCGCTACAGGATCCTCTGTGCAGTGAGACGTCATCAATGGCAACATCTGACCGGGCTGAGCTTCCTCTACGCCCCTCAAAAATCACCTGATAGACCAATTACAGAGGTTTTTCTTTACTAAATGCCATTTTTTTGCCAAAATAATTAAGATACAGTATATACAAGTTCAAGGCTACAGCTCATATTAAACTGAAAAAAAGTTTAGGAATGTTTACTTAACTTGGAGCATTCACAGAATATCAGAAGCAGTAGTTCTCAAGCTTTTACTGACCTGGAACTTGACATCTGGTCTCAGGTCCACCCGTGCAAGATGCCACATGTTTCCTTGGTCTTCTCTCATTCTCCACACCTCCTTGGCCACATTGCCATATTGCAGCAGGTAGACGCTCAGTCCCATGGTCCAGCTGGAGCCATACATGTGATACCAGAACTGAAGACACTGAGGTTGCGGGTCAGCACATTCTGCACTGAGGAGACGGGCCGTGTCCCCATGGACAGCACTGTCACCCTCAATGTACATATAAAACCCACCTGGAAAAGGAAAAAAAGAAAAGAAAATCATTGAGTAGAGAAATTGTCATAGAATTTGTGCAACACTACTATTAATTTGCTGAATTAGTTGACTTTCCCATTGAAAAAAAAACAGCATATGCTGGTTAGGTATGTTTTGAAGCATGTTAGCTGGTTTGAGCTGTTTTAAGCTGGTCCTAAACTGGTTATGAGTTGGTTTAATCTGGTCAATCCTCTGTGCAGTGAGACGTCATCAATGGCAACATCTGACCGGGCTGAGCTTCCTCTACGCCCCTCAAAGATCACCTGATATACCAGTAACATAAATGTTTTTAAAAGTTTTTTTAATGTTTTAGTATGTATAGTAAGTTTTACTTTTACTGACCTGGAAATTAACATCTGATCTCAGGTCCACCCGTGCAAGATGCCACATGTTTCCTTGGTCTTCTCTCATTCTCCACACCTCCTTGGCCACATTGCCATATTGCAGCAGGTAGACGCTCAGTCCCATGGTCCAGCTGGAGCCATACATGTGGTACCAGAACTGAAGACACTGAGGTTGAGGGTCAGCACATTCTGCACTGAGGAGACGGGCCGTGTCGCCATGGACAGCACTGTCACCCTCAATGTACATATAAAACCCACCTGGAAAAGGAAAAAAAGAAAAGAAAAGAAAAGCCTTGAGTAGAGAAATTGTCATAGAATTTGTGCAACACTACTATTCATTTGGTGATGTTACAAAATTTGCTATAATTTTTATGCTGAAGATCTAGAAAATAAGACCTACTTCCTGTTGTGTGGTCAGAGGAGGGACCAGTCATTGATGTGGGGGTGGAGCCTCTGTGTCTTGTCCAATCAAAAACATCAGTCGCCAACTGAGTCCAAGTACAAATGTCTCTTTCAAAATCACAGTTGATGTCACAAGCTGGAGGAAAGAAGCAAATTTCTTTAATTTACAATTGAATTACATATGCAGGTACTTGACAAAGAGCTGTTTTGTGTCTTTCTGAAAACAAAAGAAGATGCAGAGATTTAATTGTGAGTGTTATTTTATGGCATCATCAATCATAACAGAATGTGATCACACTGTGTTGTCCGATAGTGAGCTTACAAGCTGAGGTGTTTGGTATTTCTGCAGTTTGGATGGGTGCAGGTTGTGGCATTGTTGCAGCTGGTGGCAATGGAACTGAAGATGGAGCTACCTGGTTTGGTAAATCTGAAAAATATTTACAACTGTTTAAACATTAAGTTAAATAAACTTTTTGCAAAACATAGTAGTCATTTTTCTGAGTAAGTTGAGTTGATTTTAAAGCTGAATGTTTTTACTAAGTGCAGAGTAGAAACATACTGCTACAGGCTCCTCTGTGCAGTGAGACGTCATCAATGGCAACATCTGACCGGGCTGAGCTTCCTCTACGCCCCTCAAAGATCACCTGATAGACCAATAACAGATTTTTTTATGCCTCCTAAATGCCACTGCTCAAATATTTCTAGTCATAGTTTATTGCATTTAATTTAACATATAAAGCATTCCAAGAAGATTCACTGACCTGGTACTTGACATCTGGTCTCAGGTCCACCCGTGCAAGATGCCACATGTTTCCTTGGTCTTCTCTCATTCTCCACACCTCTTTTGCCACATTGCCATATTGCAGCACGTAGACGCTCAGTCCCATGGTCCAGCTGGAGCCATACATGTGGTACCAGAACTGAAGACACTGAGGTTGAGGGTCAGCACATTCTGCACTGAGGAGACGGGCCGTGTCGCCATGGACAGCACTGTCACCCTCAATGTACATATAAAACCCACCTGCAAAATAAATTGTGTCAACTCACCTATTAATTTATTCATGTAAAATAATTATGATTTTAAACTTAAAATGATAGAATGACTTAGATCTGTAAATGAAGACCTACTTCCTGTTGTGTGGTCAGAGGAGGGACCAGTCATTGATGTGGGGGTGGAGCCTCTGTGTCTTGTCCAATCAAAAACATCAGTCGCCAACTGAGTCCAAGTACAAATGTCTCTTTCAAAATCACAGTTGATGCCACAAGCTGGAGGAAAGAAGCAAATTACATTAACAGTTTCAATATTCTTATTCTGAAAACAACGGCAGATGCAGATAATTAGTTGTGAGAGTGTTATTTTATGGCATCATCAATCATAACAGAATGTAATCACACTGCGGTGGTGGATAGTGAACTTACAAGCTGAAGCGTTTGGAATTTCTCTACGTTGGATTGGTGCAGCTGGTGGCAATAGGACTGAAGGTGGAGCCACCTGGATTGGTAAATCTGAAAGATATTTACAACTTTTAACACATTAAGTTAAGAACCCTCATGCAAAATGAAGAAGTCGTTCTGCTGAGTAAGTCGGCCTGTTTTTAAAGCTGAATGTTTTTACTAAGGGAAGAGTAGAAACATACCGCTACAGGATCCTCTGTGCAGTGAGACATCATCAATGGCAACATCTGACCAGGCTGAGCTTCCTCTACGCCCCTCAAAGATCACCTGATAGAACAATAACAGAGATTTGTTTTCTTTTTAAATAAAACTGATTAAACATTTTTCTTATATTTTTTGGCAAAATATAATTAAAATACAGTATACAGAAAAAGTTAAAGCCTGCACCTCATATTAAACTGATAAAAAGGTTTTTATATTTACTTTACCATGGAGCATTCAGAGAAGATTTGATACATAAGTTTTCAAACTTTCACTGACCTGGAACTTAACATCTGGTCTCAGGTCCACCCGTGCAAGATGCCACATGTTTCCTTGGTCTTCTCTCATTCTCCACACCTCTTTTGCCACATTGCCATATTGCAGCAGGAAGACGCTCAGTCCCATGGTCCAGCTGGAGCCATACATGTGATACCAGAACTGAAGACATTGAGGTTGAGGATCAGCACATTCTGCACTGAGTAGACGGGCCGTGTCGCCATGGACAGCACTGTCACCCTCAATGTACATATAAAACCCACCTGGACCAGGAAAAGGAGACATTTGATTAGGGAAACGGTCAAAAACTTGACCAATATGTGAAATAATATGTGAAATTAACCTACTTCCTGTTGTGTGGTCAGAGGAGGGACCAGTCATTGATGTGGGGGTGGAGCCTTTGTGTCTTGTCCAATCAAAAACATCAGTCACCATTTGAGTCCAACTGCAGATGTCACTTTCAAAATCGCAGTTCATCCTGCAATCTGACAAAACAAGGTAACCATATACTCATCATGCCAAGCAGTTAACCATACTCTGATCCACCAAGATGATGCATGTGACCGTGTTTTTAAACATTAAAACAATAAAGTGATGTCTGATATCTCACAAATCCATGTTACTTTTAATTTTCTCTCGTTTTGTGTGTAACTCCCACTTTTCACAATCCATCCACTTTACATTTATATTCACAAGACACCTTTATGTTTTAATTGCTTTGAAGGTATACTGTACATTTTATCAGTTCATGCATTCCATAAGAATCAAACTCATGTCCTCTGTAGTTTGAACTACAAAAACACGTACAGGAACAATTACCTATGAATAATGTGTTAATATATGATCTTACATCACTTTAACATTAATATTATTATTGGAAGTCTTACTTGGATGGGGGTCCTTTAAGTTTGGAGTAGATGGATGGGGTGCCAGAGTGGTCAAGTCCAAATCTTCTGCAGACAAATCTGCCAATGTTTTGAGATAAAATTAATTGGAGCTTGTTTTAATATTATAATTGAAATATACAAAAAGATTATATTTAAAATATAAAAATAAAATAAATAAATATCCAGTTAACAACAACATTTCTGAAGTAGAGTCTGAAGTAGTGTAGTATTTTTTAAGACTAGCAAAGCAAAAAAAAAAAAAAAAACACTGAAAGTAGTCATTGATCATGCCACAAAAAAAAAAAGCTTCAAACTGTTTTTAAAGATCAGTCTGTAATAGATTAATATCTACAACACTTACGGTCACATGCACCATGCATTATGGACACATCATCTATGGACACATCTGAGAGAGGATTTGAGCCCCTGATGCCTTCAATGATGATCTGAAACAACAAACAATCACTTATCATATTTAACATATCTGCCTAGAGCACATCATCTTTTGTCCTCTGAATTCATTGACATTAACGCACTCTACTTGGGATGTGCACATAGAGTAACATACCTGGAATGGCTGTTGTGGTTTGATTTCAACCTGGCCTTGGTACCAACTGTTGCCCTGGTTGTTAGTTCTAGACCATATTTTTAAGGCACGATTGTTCTCAAATATGTAGAGGTTGAGTAACATAGCATTTGCCAGGCCATACATGTGAAACCAGAAGCTCAAACACTGCTTGCCAGAAGTGTGGCAGACGGGGCTCATTATTCGGGCTGAGTCGCCATAAAACACACTATCCCCCTCAATATACATGTAATAGCCACCTATATAAAACAGTCAGAGAGTCAGAGAGGTGAATAGGGCAGTCAACACAGTTTTGTTTTTGTTGAGTTTTCCCCAATGCCATCAGAATCCCATAGTCTACTTTAGATTGTATAAACCAATTTGCACAGAAAACCTACTTCCTGTGGTGTGGTCACCGGCTGGCCCAGTGAAGTTTGATGGCGTTGACCCTGACCATCTGGTCCAATCAAAACTGTCTTGGATAAGTTGTTCCCAGTCACATTCATCCTGGTCAAAGTTACAGCTCCATGGGCAACCTGTGTAATGACAAAAGAATTAAAATAAATATAGAAAAAAGAAGACAGACAGATAGATAGAAGAAATACTGCTTACTTGCTGCAGATGGAGTTGGTGTGGGGTCATCTGTTGGCAGTGGATCGGCAACTGTATGGAAAAAGAAAAGAGTTTTTTTTTCATTTAATATACTGAAAAAAACATCTATGAAAACGATTTATTCATTGTTTGAATAGGACAAACATTTGAATAAGACAAATATGAAGTTAGCATATTTATGATCATTTTTTTTTACTAATCACTTACAACACAAGGTGTGATTCCTCCAGTCTGGCAGAAACACCTCAGCTATTTCACAAGCAGACACATAGTCCTCCAAAGAGGTGCAGAGCTGAGCTTTGTCACCCTTGGAAATACAATAATCAGAAACGCAGCTGCTGACATAAATCTGTGGTGGAACAAACCAGTGGCACTCTTTGAAAGCATCTTCAAACAGTTCACTGCACTTTGTATATGCATCATTCTCCAGGTCTGGATGACACTCAGGGGGGTCTGGAGAGCCATTACTGCAACTGGAAAAAAGGTATAAAAAAAGACATATTATGTCTTTATTTGATATTACAATGTTGCTTTTTATCACAGAAAATAAAAAAACAAAACAAAACAAAACAAATTACTTAATTTTAATAGTGTGCCAAAGCTTTTTGCCCCTTTGTATTTCACATTCCATTATTCAGTTAGGCTGCTGCTACTTTCCTATTTCCCATAACACTGGATCGGTGAGTCAGTGAGTCGCTTCGTGAACTGAATCATTCGAACATTCGAATTTTTGTGAAAAGAATCAGCCATTGAAAAGATCCGACTGAAAAAAGAATGACTCGTTCACGAAGCGGCTTGCGAACTCTCATAAACACGCCAAGAAGAAGAGCAAGAGTGGATGTCATTTGTAGAGAGTAACAACATCACTTTCAGTCTGCTCATTTTACAGAACTGTCAACACGAATTTTATTTCAATTTGGTGTCTGAGTTGAGTAATAATCCTTTAAATCACTGAGGTGTAACATCTGTCAGTATCATTGCACAATATCAGTTTGTTTGTCTATCTTTATCAATTCAGATTTATATTTTAGGAATCAATATAATTTTTGTGAGGATTCCAAACTCTTACGGCCAATCGCTGTCGTCGGTATTCCAGCTGCTGGCGAACTCGTGCGGATTCGCCACTGTGTTGCCGTCGGGTGTCAGAAAGTCGTCAAACTGACTCCCGGAGTAGGTACCGCACAGGCCGCACAATACTCCTCTGTAGCGTTCATCCACCTGGACGAACAGCCTGGCGTTTCCAAACAGCAGCCTCAGACCGAAGTTTGTATTAACCTGAGCGTAGGGTCCCGACTGAAACACAGACACAGAGGAACCAAACTCCGCCGGGAGGCGAACCTGACCACCGTTTGCCTGGAGTGAAGAAAAACATATGTGTCAAGGTAAGGAACTTTTTGAGTATACAGTATGTCATCAAACCTTTCGAGGAAATGAGGCCTAGATTAGGACCGTTACGATTTACATTTATTTACAGTACATATATTTTTTTATTGATTATCTTATGTTCAGTAATTAATCAGCATTAATTTAGGCAGATATTTTACATTTTTGATGTGCTTTTGTCTATCTATTTATCTATCGGTATACTTAAATTGCCTGTATTTTAAATTCAGTTTACTGTAACTACTATTACTACTATTTATACTATAATACTGCAGTTTTTGTTTCCCTATGCAGCTTTTTTAATGACTTTTGTATTACAATAATGATATTTTGAGGTAAATGTCTTAAAATGTATGTAACTATGGAAAACCTTCAATGGTCCTACAATAAGCTATAAGCAAAATATAATGTCTTATTTTTTTTCTTTACATTTTTACATTGAGATTTTACATTGATTACATACTGGTTTTGAAAGAGTTTTTGTGAGGTTCAGGTTTTGAGACTGGGGAAAGGAGGTATACGAAATTTACTATGGTAGCCATAGATTCTGCCAAAACATGATTCATCCTGTTACTACCATGATATCATGATACATTTTTTGTAGTAGTGTAATCTTCTTCAAACCAGTGCTTTCAAAATCTTTCTGTTATTTATTTATTTATGTTTCTGGCAGCTGATGCCAAGTTGGCACAGTTGTATTGTAGTAAAAAATAACTAGAGTAAGTTTAGTATTCTGCTAGAAACTATTTTAGTAAATGTTTGATAAGGGATATTTGATTACTATCCCAAATCATCATGCTAAATCATAAAAATATGTTTAGATTTGTAAAATTAAAACTGGGTCATTCATTTGTTGGCACATTGTTTTATCTTCAGTGTGAGGGCCAAAGAGTGTCATGTTACTCATAACATGGTGATGAATACTTTGGTTAAAAAATGCGACCAGTTTAGATCTGAAGTACTGCAGCTACATATCTTTGCCAGAGGCCTTATTATGTGAAGCAGAAGTCACTATCAGGACACTCCTCAAATGTTATCATTGAAAGATAACAGGCGACGTCATAAGCAAACACGTCTCTTATCAGTTACCTTTAAAATATGAACATTTTACTTACTGTAAACACTAATTATGGGTCATATATTTTAGATGGCAGCTCCTGCCCACATTTCTTTCCATGAACTGCCCATGTATATCATGAATGATTAGGTACATAAGTGCTACGTGGTAAGTGCGTACTATTAGAAGATAAGTGCTACGTGGAAAACAATGAGGAGGCATCACAAACTTACCCTCATTGTACTCTAACACAGTAATTTGTTTGCTTTTCTTGTTCTCTGGTGCTATCTTTCTAGTTTCTGATGACACGTATAATCACCAGATTGATGTGTAAATATGGATGGTCATGTGTTGATGGATTTATCTTTATGGTGTTACAAAGTTGCCATTTTTGCAGCTTGGAATTTTTTTGGACTAGGCAGTTTTGAGTTCTGAAATGTTTGTATGTTTTCATAGTATTTCAAGAATCAAGATTTCATTCCTCATGATATGATTCCTTTGTAACTCATGCCGTACGTACACTAATGATACCTCAAATGGTTAATCAATTAATATTTTTTTCTATTTTTTAATATGCATTGCATGTTTGTGGTGTAACTGAATACATTAAGTCAGTACACACACTGATAGTATAGTCAAATCCAAATGAATGACAAAAACAAGTCACTCACATAAACCTGCTTGTTCTTTCCGATGACAATATGTAGGCCTTCCATGTCAAGAGCTACAGAATTAAGGGAGGAAGTTGCAGAGTTGTTCTGTCCCTCATTTCGTGCCGTTATTGTGAACTGGGTTTCAGTAACCCCGCAGGTTTTTGCTATGGTGTAGTTGCAGGTGCCCCAGAAGGAGTAGGCCTTGCCATCGAAAGTGATGTAATGGGGGTCACCGTAGACTCTGCAGGTCACCGGGCTGGATGGAAAGCAACCCAAGACTCCGTCCTTAACCATGCATACTTCATCAGCTTTGCAGGATGTAGGTGAACATTGAATGTTCCCATTGCCCAAACACTGGCACTGTTGCTCACATTCACCCTCCATAAATGTCTCTCTGATCTAGATAGGACAGGAAGAGAAAGATTAACTATACTATTTTAGTAAAATATACAGAAATATTTTAGTAAAATATGATGTGTATTAACAAAAATTCTATAATAGTTTACTGATGCTTTAACTGAATTGTTTGTATATGCATGCGTAACATTTAAAAAAACAAAAACAACGAATTTTACAAAATATATAAAACTTGAATTCTGGAAGAGAATTTTGTACGTTTTAAAGTTAAATTAAGAGCTTAAATCTGTCTGTCTATCTATCTATCTATCTATCTATCTATAATGATGTGATGATAACAATAAGATTGCTAAGCTACTGTACCAAATAATGCTGTCCATTAGCCCAACATCCACAGTCTTCAGCTAATACACATGCTCCTCCGCTGAGCATGAAGCCATCGTCACACTCACAGCGCTCCTCACATATCCCACAAGACCCTGTAGCATCCTGGCTGGAGCAGGTCTTAGGGCAGCCGCTGGCACAGGCGTTATAGTGGCTGTGAGGGCCACACACCACAGCTAAAACAGAAACCCGAAGAATCAAACATAAACAATCTGACTTATAGATTCACAATATGTTTCTCAGTGCCTTTGTGGTTTGTAATGGAAAGTTACGGGTCAGCTGGTGAAGGTGTGGGAGATGATTAATTAATAACCAGTGACTATGTCTAGTACTTCTGTGTGGGTTGTTAGGTGGAGACCGCACTACTGATTACAGAGAGGTCTGAGATAGGCCATTTGCTCAACAGTGGCTCAAATCAGGTAGTCTGATCTGACATGTCAAGCCTTAATTTATATTTATGATTAGCGTAATAATACTGGCAGTACTTGAATCGCTTGTCTCTATTGTTTCATAGATTTGGGTGGAGAGGAGATACTAAGGCTTTAAACTAATATTGAAGGTCAGATGCATTTTGATAGAGTTCAAGGCCAGTTTCACATATACTTCTTGATGCTTATTTTTGAGATTTAAAGGGTTATATTACAAACTTGAAGGGATAACAATATATTATGGCAAAGATTTAACCCAGGATTTGTGAGACTATAGGGGGGTGGACAAGAACATTTTTGATATTTTAAAGTTAAATGCATCAATCTGGTGCATTTTTAGAGTAAAATTATTAATATTATCTTAATATTATAATTCAACTACACTGTAAATTAATTACAAATGAATATTTAATTATGGGTATATTATTTAGTGTTTTTAAAAAAAATAGTAACCAGCACATTCAAATATTGAGTTCGCTGTGAACTGAGACGTTGAAACACTGGACCATGAGCTGCTTGCATCAACACAGTTATGCGTTTCACTCTAAAACATGCAGACAAAATACTTATTTAATTCAATTGCAACATTTTGCTATTTAAATAACCTCACTAAGCCATATCACAATTTACAGATGCTTTGCCAAAGAAATGTCTTTAATGTTAAGACAAGTGTAAAAATATTTTCGGTTCGTTATGGAACTGTGATGGACCGCCAGAGCCTGAATAATAATTGTGGTTCTATAGGAGATTTCAAAAGGAATATTTGTCTATATTTCGTATTATACATCATAATGTGATGCCTAAAATTCACATGTAGTAATTTTTTCAAATGAAGTAATTTTTAATGTCCGATATTTATTGGTCATCACCCAAAAGTAATTACTGGTTTATCAGTATCGACCATAATATTGGTTAATCCTGGTGCACTTTTTACATGGACCAAACTCCACCATCAGAAATTGCATTAGTAATGCATAATCAAATGTTCATTCACATATTAAAGTCCATTTAAAAAGGAGAACTTTACAGATCAAATAATAAACTTTTTTTTAAACTGCATAAATCATGGCCAAAAAAAGCCTCATAGACTTCCATTGCGGGTGCATTATTGTGACACATTCTTTATCGATCAATACAGTCGAGTTTATGACCAGAATGTTCTTTTTATAGATAATTTTAGGACATTTTAAGTACATACGACAGAATGTTGTGTTCCTCCAGGCCAGAACAGAGATCCCAACTTTGTCGCAGGTGGCACTGAAGGCCTCAATGGCATTGCAGAGGTCTGCGGGATCTCCGTGAGTTGTACACATATCAAACATGCAGCTTCGGAAGAAACTATCTGCATTCAGAACAGATGAGCACGTTGAGAATGGCCCTTGTCTGGATGTTAGCATGCCGCAGTAAACCTCGCTGGCGTACTTCTGCTCCTCTGCATCTGTACAGACACTGGGGAGGGTGGGTTCCTCACACACGCTCTGCCCTAAAACATGCGCGTCCTGCATCAGTGACCTGTCTGGGATCTTGATGTCATCTTCTGTCTCGTGGTTAAAGTTGCCACACATGCCACAGATTCTGTTTGAGTAATGGCTGGGGACAATCACCTGAACAGCACCGGATCTCAAGTAGAAGACGGACAGTTTGAAGTCTGTCTGAAGGACCAAAGCATCTCCCTGGGCATTAACCGTAACTCTGTTTCCTTGCAGGAGTAGAGGGAGATTTTTCCAAATCCCATTAACCTGATTAGGACAACAGTGGAAAGTGGTTGAATGAGTAGTTCACATAAAAATGAACATTTGTCCACCTTCAGGCCATCCAAGATGTAGATGAGATTATTTCTTCATTTGAACAGATCTGGAGGAATTTAGCATAATTTACATCATTGCATCATTTGCTTATCAATGGATCCTCTGCAGTGAATGGGCGCCATCAGAATGGTTTAAGTGGCAGAAGTGAGGGTCTAAAGTTAAAATACCTTAATAGATTTGTTTCTTAAAACACAGCTTTTCACTTTACAAGATGCTAATTGATGGACTGGAGTCATGTGGATTACTTGTGGATTATTGTGATGTATTTGTCAGCTGTTTGGCCTCTCATTCTCATGGCACCCATTCACTGCAGAGAATCCATTGGTGAGCAAGTGATGTAATGCTACAGTCCTCCAAATCTAATCTAATGAACAAACTCCTCTACATTTTTGCCTGAGAGTGAGTAAATTTTCAGCAAATTTTCATTTTTGCGTGAGTTATTGCTTAAGACAAAATACAAATATGTTATATCTAATCATCATTCATTGTGGCTGACAGCCTACCATGACTTTTCTCCTCTCTGCCCTCACCATGGTCACTCTCAGACCATGTATATTGATGTTCACTTGCTGAATGGAGGATATGTGCGAGTCCCCTTTATTCTCATTTTGCACCTCAACTGCAAACTCAGGAAGCAACCCTGAGTCATCGCAGACCTTTGACAAGACGTAGGTACAAGGACTCTCAAATTGGAAGCTGACCCCATCAAAAGTAGTGTAGTGTGGGTCAGAGGCCACATGGCAGGTGCCAAAAGTATCTTTGGACCGAGGGACGTGAGAGCAGATGAGTTGCTCATCAGTGCAAGTGCAGCGAGTGCTTTTATCAGTCCAAAATGTGCCTCCTCGCTGACATTGTGGCCCTGTGGATGATATATTAACACTTTACTATTTCCCAAAGGCCAATAAATCTGGTGAATTTAGCTTAAGGGTGTTTGTATGTTGGTAAGTGATGTACTAGGTCAAAATAATAATAATCTTATGTCACTTACCACATTGTCCCTTCCATATTCCTATTCTGTCAAAGGCAGTTTGTTCATCGTCTTGCAGACCTTTTAATAGCTCAAAAACAACCTGCCAGAGAACACAATTACAGTTGCAGGGAGTAATAGTGATTCGTCAGTGCCTGCAAAATGTTCATCACTCAAGACACGAACGTTTTTAAATTACTACAATTACTATTGTGCTCATTATTTTCACAGATGCTTTCTTATCAAACAACTTACAGAAATTTATGTTGTGTTTTTAGATGGCAAACAGCTTAACTTACAATGCATATGTCTAGAAGTACAATTCTGGAGTTTTTTCAAGGGGGTTACTTCCTACTTAATCAGTCTCCGTTGGTGAACTGCATGGAGTTATTTTTGTATCTGTATTGCTTATCCAAAAATTTTTGCAACAAAAACCACAAATATGTTTTTTTAAATTTTTTTTTAGATTTTTGCACAAATTAAAAGGTTAGAAATTTGAAGCTCATTGGACAACAGCAGATTATGAATGCTAGAATAATTTGTTTCCGCCGGCATGATAATTCATTGTTTTGTTGGTTTCATTGGCTGCAAAATGTTCTAACTTTCTGGATACACAGTTAAAACACATGGAATTTTTTTTTTTTTAAATGACCTTTTAATATTATCTGCTATCTTTCTCCACAAAGATGCCCAAAACCTAAATATGAATATTTAAATGGCTGTACCTGGATGTTGTCTTTGTCAGACTGCTTTTTGAGAGGGATGAAGACTTGTCTCCAGTCTCCAATGCTAGATGTCTCTGAGGTCCAAATCAATGTTTGCAGAATATCACCCTCTAGCAAAACTTTGAGTTCAGAATTTTTCTTGTTAGGTTTATGGTACCAGAACTCCAGACAGGAGTCTTCTGAGATCTTAAGAAATCCACTCTTGAGGTGAAACACACCAGATGGACTCTCAGGATGGAGAGATGTTTCCTCTGTAGCACATAGACAAAAAGACAAAACAAGTGTAAATTTAAATGATTTGCAAGAGAGCTGCTGAAATGATGTCCGTCTTGTCAGTTTTTGTTTTCTATAAAAATGTAAGCCTTCACAAGTTTGTAATTTACACTTTTGTAATAACAATAATCAATAATTGATTCAGTTTTAACGCTGTGATTGTGGGTAACATGTATCCTGATACATAGCGCTCTGGTGCTTATGTGAACTGTGCAAGTTCGAATCTGGCTTGTTGTTACTTGTCCCTGTTCTTATAAGTAGTACAAAGCTCCAAAAAGAGCTCTGTCTTGTACAGAATACAGAACTATGAATATTTTTTTTCTCAAAACACAATGAGTTTGCTCTTATATTCTTGCATATAGTTCATAGACTGACCTCTAAAAGCATGCAGTCATAAATAATTATCAAATCACCTGCTTGCAGATTCCAAGCCAACATGTGCCACAAGTTAGACTCTGATCTGTACTTTGTGTTTTGCGAATTCTTACAGTGTAGCGTGTCGACCAATGTCTTGTTCACACAAGTGGTTGAATGCGGTGAATAGCGTACTTGAAAGTCAAGTTGAATAACGTAATTTGAGGAAAAAGAAGTTTAAAGAAGCTCTGCTACGTGCTGTTAGAAACCTATTAACTGCTGTTGTTGTTGCCGCAGGTGAATGGATTGGTTGTAAACACAAAGCAGTTACTGTCTCTGCAGCAATTTCGTCTCAGCAGTATAATTACCTGTTGCTGTCTGAGCACTGATGGGTCCCTCAGAGGTCCAATCGCAGGATGCCGGCAAATCACTGCCAAAATCACACTTTGCGAAATAATCTACAGCACAGGAGGGAAAAGTGATTAAAGGACAATAAAAAAGAAAAGTGGAATGAGAATAAGGACCTAATCGAAAACAAGAAAGAAACCGAAAACATATACTTTGTGTTTTGCGAATTCTTACAGTGTAGCGTGTCGACCAATGTCTTGTTCACACAAGTGGTTGAATGCGGTGAATAGCGTACTTGAAAGTCAAGTTGAATAACGTAATTTGAGGAAAAAGAAGTTTAAAGAAGCTCTGCTACGTGCTGTTAGAAACCTATTAACTGCTGTTGTTGTTGCCGCAGGTGAATGGATTGGTTGTAAACACAAAGCAGTTACTGTCTCTGCAGCAATTTCGTCTCAGCAGTATAATTACCTGTTGCTGTCTGAGCACTGATGGGTCCCTCAGAGGTCCAATCGCAGGATGCCGGCAAATCACTGCCAAAATCACACTTTGCGAAATAATCTACAGCACAGGAGGGAAAAGTGATTAAAGGACAATAAAAAAGAAAAGTGGAATGAGAATAAGAACCTAATCGAAAACAAGAAAGAAACCGAAAACATAGTTCTGTTTGGATTGTTATAACAAATGATCGTGTCCGCAGTCACTCTTGTGAGAAATTGGTCATACCGGTGCGAGTGCTTCTATTAGAGAAGACTAAAAGGTTTACAACTCATCAGAGTTTGATAGCATGGTTTCTAACAGGTCCTCTTTTCAGTACCACAGAAGTTGGTGACACTTTACTTAAAGCTTTTCTATATAATGCATTATAAGTGTTACATTAATTATGCCTTGTAATGCACATCATAATGCATTGTACTATTTTATGAGTAATTTTAACCACTGTTATAATACATTATATCACTTACCTATTCATTGTTACACATTTAGAATGTATAATGCATTAAAACACAAACAGCCCTTCATGTATTATAATGCATTTTAACTTTGGTTACACATAATTTATAAAATATATATAATGCATTATAACATACATTATGAATACCTGCATAATGCATTATACATTCAGTAACACTTAAAGCTATCTTTTCATAAATATTGTAAGTTAAAAATGCCTTATAATATTTGCAGATTCTTTGTTACATCTGAAATTGGTTATTATGTTTTAATGCAATATATTTTCTAAAGGTGTAATAATGCATACATAAATATTATAATGTATATTATATTCTATTATACAATATTAACAATGTAATATTATATTTTAAAAATATATTTTTAAAACATTAATGACTAAACTTATTCATAGAACTCATTATATTGTGCATTACAAGGCATAACTAATGCATTAAAAATGCTTTTTATAATGCACCATATTTAAAGGCTTCAAGTGTTACCACCCTAAAATTATAACCTTATGGAAGTGAGGCATCTGGATTTGTGCTGGTGTAGTTCTTACCTGCATTTGATCTCCAGTCAGGAAGAGTGAGTGGAAAACCTCTGCAAGTGATGAATGGAATGTTAATAAATGTTAAGAAACTCAGCTTTGTTAAACACAATATAAGAGTGATAGAAAGAAAACCTACCCTGAATAAGCCTCAGTGTTGAGAACACATAAATAGGCTACTATAGAGAGCAACCTCAGGTACGCGTCCCCTGACATAGTGTCTCTCCCAGTGTCTCTAAAGAGTCCTCTAGTGTTGAGCTGAGGTGGGTCTACCTCAGGACAATGAGAAGGGTTCGAATGTGCTGGCTGTTATAAAGGTGGTGAAAATGCACCATTGACCCTTAGAAGGTGTGGTTTTGTCAGTGGTGCCCCACCGAAAGGGGAGGGGTTTTGATGTATAGTTAGTTACGGATGTTCACTGTACTTGATTTCATTCAATTTAGTCCCAGTCACGTCCTTATCAAAGTCCAGCTATTGTGTTGCAGCAACAACTTTAATTACTTCTGTCTAATGCAACATTGCTATTGAAATATTAGATACTAGTCAAAGCTGGTATAAGCTGGTTTAAGCCGATCTCTCAGAATGGCCAAGCTGGTGTTTAGCTGATTTCAGTGCTTGGCATGGTGGTCTTTGGGCTTGACCTGCTGAAAAGTGTCCCAAAACCATTTAGAACCAAGAGACTTGATCAGATCGGGTAAGAGCACCAAATCAGTTCAGGCTGGTTGAATTGATTTATTTATTACATATATATTAAAGACAAATGTCACTTTAAGCAACACATAAAAAAAAAAAAATCAAGTATTCAAGTATCATTTGTCTGCATGCCAGATAGATTTTCTTAACACTGTTGTGATTGTTAATTGGACACTGTTGGAAAATATTTTTAACAGTGCGTTTATTATTCAAGTACTGTATTACAGTTTATGCGAATAGATTTGCAGTGTCCTCAGGTTAATTGAACCTTGTCAGACAATTAAACACACATTTGAGAGCTATTTATGTTGTGTTTCACTAAACGTTACATTTGTAGAGATCAAGAAAGTGCAAAAGCACTGTTTAGATTGATGCCAGGCACTAACACCATGACCATATTTGTACCCCTGACCTGTTTAATGCTCATTTCTCTTTGGCTCAAACACTTTTTATAGAACAACTACTTTGAGCTAGAGCTAATGGACTTTGCTGTAATTATGTCACTTGCTTGGCTTTATTTGCAAAATGAGACCTCACACGTAAGTTTCCAAATGCGACACTTTTTTAAAATTATATTTCCTGTTTTTCTCTTCAAACTGATATATATTAAAGACAAATGTCACTTTAAGCAACACATAAAAAAAAAAAAATCAAGTATTCAAGTATCATTTGTCTGCATGCCAGATAGATTTTCTTAACACTGTTGTGATTGTTAATTGGACACTGTTGGAAAATATTTTTAACAGTGCGTTTATTATTCAAGTACTGTATTACAGTTTATGCGAATAGATTTGCAGTGTCCTCAGGTTAATTGAACCTTGTCAGACAATTAAACACACATTTGAGAGCTATTTATGTTGTGTTTCACTAAACGTTACATTTGTAGAGATCAAGAAAGTGCAAAAGCACTGTTTAGATTGATGCCAGGCACTAACACCATGACCATATTTGTACCCCTGACCTGTTTAATGCTCATTTCTCTTTGGCTCAAACACTTTTCATAGAACAACTACTTTGAGCTAGAGCTAATGGACTTTGCTGTAATTATGTCACAGTGCTTGGCTTTATTTGCAAAATGAGACCTCACACGTAAGTTTCCAAATGCGACACTTTTTTAAAATTATATTTCCTGTTTTTCTCTTCAAACTGTCTGACAGATAAGATAACGCCAGCAACCCTTTGTTATAAGAGATTGACACATGCAATACTTTTCTTTAATGATGCCATCTCAGGCGTATGTAAGTGGTCTGACTTCCAGGATGTGAGTGTCATACATGTGCTATCAACTAAACTCTTGGATTGCAGCAAACAAAGCTCCTCCTTTACAGTAAGCTGTGAAACAGACTGTAGGTGCAGAGACAGGTGAATGACTGCGATTTTCATCTCAGATAAGATTACAATTGCTGTTTACCCTCAGTGGATCATTAAGTGCCGTCCTCTGACAGCAGATGTACAATATCAGAAAATGAACATTGCTTTTCTCTCGGCGCTTGGCTTTAATGAGAAAGTGTGTATGAATGATTTGAAATGAACGCCCTCAGAGAGGTTAGAAATAGCTCTTCTTTGATGCTCAATTATAAAATAACCAAGGTCAAGAGCAGGTCCAACCCTTGTGTATAAAGAACTGTGGCCATTTGCACCAGCTGTATGTAGGTTATGACTTAGCCTAGTTATTACGTAAATGAGTTACAACTTGCAGTCGTTTACGCTATTGCTAGTGATTATTGCTAAAGATTTGAGCATAGCACCATTAAACTTCAAAGCATAACCTAAACTATAAACCCCTTTTTTTCCAGAAGCTCTTGACCAGGAGATGGCTGGAATAAAATAGTAGGCTGAATGGATTATATATATTAGTAGTTTCTTTCTTTCTTTTTTTTTTAACTACACAGGCAATATTTAACTGTGTAGACTGCAATATCATTTATATATATATCTATAGATGTCATGATTATTATTATACATTATTGTTCAGTTTCATATTTTTTTTTATGTTTTTGAAAGTTGTTCACCAAGGCTGCATTTGTTTAAGCAAAAATACAGTAAAACAGTAATATTGTATAGCAATTTAAAATAACTTTTTATATTTGAATATATTTAAAATGTAATTTATTTCTGTGGTGCATAGCTACATTTTCAGCAGCCATTACTCCAGTCTTCAGTGTCACATGATTCTTCATAATGAAACGATTATTATTATTATCTGTGTTAATAACATAATTTGAAAACTCTTTATAGAAAATTTGCAGGACCCAAAATTTTGAACTGTAGTGTATGTATCATATCATATTTTTGTTTATTTCGGTTTAATTCAGCCATTTTGTATTGTTAAAAACAAAAAGTATTTCTAAAAGGAGCCATTGCGTTCTATAATTTGAGTGACAAACATTCTATAATCCATGTGGTCTGGCTCTACTCCACATTTTTCTGTTTCTCATTTGCTCCACTTGCATGAACTAGCTTTTCTATTAAAAAAAAAAAATATATATATTTTTTTGTTAGAAAATAACCATATTTTGTTTGACACATTCTCTCTCTCTCTCTCTCTCTCTCTCTCTCTCTCTCTCTCTGTCTTTGGAATATCAGAAAAGTGAAATTAAAATGTTTACCTGGAATCTTATCCACCATGGATTAGGTAGATCATACATGCCTTTTTCAGATATTGAATAATATTTTCCAGTTGAATGATTGCAGAGTACTCCCTGTTTTCAGAGATGAATACATTTGTGTTTTATTTTTTTATTGAGCCATTGTGTGACAAAAAATTTGAATGCAGAAACATTGTCACATTATGTCGCAGATTAATGGCCCTTATGGGAAGTTTACAGGCATGTGATGTGTACACAGAGCCCAGATAAAGGCTGGTGTCAATGAGAGTGTTTGTCCAGAGTGTATTTGCCAACTGTCAGAGCAGAAGACTGACAGCTCTAAATGGACATTCCCCCAGCCGTTCCCTGACACTTACTGTCATTTGTGTCAATATGGAATGAACTGAAAGAATATTAATGGTACGCTCTGTTCCTTTTTCATCTCATAAAGTCTCTCTCTTAGATTGTCTGTCGCTGTTTGCACACAGAGAGAGTTTGGCTCTCTTATGAATTGTTTAATTTTACATTTTAATATTTTATTTATTATTAATTTTTTTTATAGTGAAGTGATATGACAACTAGATGCCCCTTTCGACAAAAAGAGTACACTTTGGAGTGTCACTGTCCCTTTTTTGACACATGACATGTTTTTGCTGTTGTGGGGAAAAAAGCTCTGTTATGGTTGATAAATTATTAAAATAAATTTTAACTTGGCATAACTAGTTTTAAAAAAAAAATATTTAATTGATATTCAGTTTGTTGCATTTTTAATGTTATATTTATTATATAATAAAAATGCAAATATTAAAATACATTTTAAATGTTATAAAATATTTTATTTCCATATTTGTTGTTAGACTTGTTTGACAATTAAAAACAGTTAGATATTGTATATAGTTCATTAGAACTGTGATATATGTTTCTGATGTGAAAATAAATCTAAATAAAAATTGATAAGAAAAAAAAAATTTAATATTAAAATACATTTTTACAATAAAAAATTCATTAACTAATTTTAAACATTTAAATGTCAAAATGTATATTTGTTTTATTGCTGTAATTATAAAATAAAAAAATTAATATATTAAATTTCCATGAGAATGATGGTCTAGATGTGCTGTGTGGAGTCAAATTTCTAAAGATTATTGCCACATTCATATTTCTATGCCATTTACAATAAAATGATCCAAATGTTTTGGGTATTAAAGATTTGACAGCAGTTTCAGTTGTTTTTACACAGCCCTTAAAGGAATAGTTCACCCAAAAATGAAAATGTGATGTTTATCTGCTTACCCCCAGGGCATCCAAGATGTAGGTGACTTTGTTTCTTCAGTAGAACACAAACAAAGATTTTAACCCAATATGTTTTAGACACTTTATGTTTAGATCATTTCTATTTTGCGGGAGTCCCGCGAATCATTTTATTCTCCCGCATCCCGCACACACACGAGTCTCTTCCCGCCCGCACCCGCACTCGCCCATCAAGAGTTGTCCCGCGCCGCGCCCTGTTGCGTTGGGTGCCGCGGTACTCTCGCGGGAGTGCAGGTCTCTACCGCAGGGTTTAATTTGGTTTTGTTTGTGTATGTTTTTTTTTACTCTCAAAGCCGTGATTCCCATTCGCCTCCATTATATGACTAACAGACTGCAACGGTTTGAGTTAAAAAATATTTGTTTGTGTTCTACTGAAGAAACAAAGTCACCTACATCTTGGATGCCATTTTCATTTTTGGGTGAACTATCCCTTTAATTAGACTTTCTGAAACTTTCCTGCAGAGACTTCAGAAGTGTGAGCTGTTTGAGAAACTTGGGAGCAATGTGTTTGTGGTTTGTTGCTCAGCGAGGGATTTGTTACAGAAGCCAAGGCGAGTTAAGCTGAGAGCTGCTCTGTGTTTGAAGTGTAATGTTGGAGAGGTGATATATTGTGTGCTTTTCCAAACCATTTCCCCTGGACACAGACTGTACTCTTACAAAGCTCCAGTTCTTCATAGTGTTTAATTTCAGATCTGACCCATTTCAAAATGAGGCAAAGCCCCAAACTCAGAACGAGTTAGTAAGATGGTGCCAAGTTTTTTATTTAGGGTCTGTCTGTCTGTCTGTCTGTCTGTCTATCTATCTATCTATCTATCTATCTATCTATCTTTTTTAAGAGCTCAATCCACATAGTTCATACTCATTTTGAGATCATAAATAATTTACACACTTAATTTTGGTCCTCTGATTTGATTGGCTGACTGGTTTAGAGTGCTTATTGTTAGGGAACATGATCAGTTATACAATATACACATTCTTACACTGAGAATATATGAGGACATGTAAAACAAACTAGTAGACACATTTTAAGGTAATCTATTTACCAGATTGCCATGCATTAGCATGTAACATCCAGCAGGGAGCGCCAAACCCCACTGTTTCTTTTCATTCTGCTGCTTTTGATTTAAATCTTGTGCAAGAAGCATGAGGAGCACGAGCTAAAAATGTGTGAAATCCATCTATGTAATGCTGGAAATAAAAAGCAAATAGAGTATAACACTGAAGGTTGCATTAGTACAGTACAGTACACAGATCTGTCATTTGTTAAATTCACTTATTTATTTTTTAATTATTTTAGACGTGCATTAAAAGTCAGAAGACTAGTAAGAATTTCGTATGGAAATATAATTGACATCATGCTATTGGTTACATTTTAAATATTTTAAATGGTGAACATTTACAACTGAGTGAAATAATTGACTTTAATCGTACATTTTTCAGTATAAAGTGATGTTTTTGAGCAGATGTTATTGTCAGCAATCTGTATTAGCTGCATTTCAGATATGCTTTACATGATCTGTCATTGCATGTTGCTATCAGACATACTGAAGTTGTTCTCTGAAGTCATGTGCATGTATTTGCATGCATTTAAATGTGGTTGAAGTGTGATTGAATCTCAACATTTCATATCATTCCAAATGGAAATGCCACGTGTAAACAGGGTCTAATAGTGCTTGATCTGTCATAGTCTATCTGAGATAGTGTGTTTATGTGACTGTGTTTGTGTTCAGACCTTGACAGGATCATGCAGCTCTGCTCTCAAAGTCATTTCCACGCCCTGCATGCCACCTCAGCACCACGCAAACCCATCAAAACTGAGAACAAATGCGAGGAAGTTTAAAAAAAGACTAAAAAGAAAGGGCTGAAGAACAAACTCCCCCCTCGTGCCTCCCTGGTCTCATCGATCCGGTGAACTTCAGAGAAGAGATGATCTTATGCTTGTGCCTTTCTGGATGGCCAAAGAAGGGGGGGGGGGGACTAAGATCAAAGAGCTTGTTCCTGTCTTTCTATCCCTCTATCTCTGGCTGTGAGTGGAGGAGAGGAGGGAGTGAGAAAAGAGGAGAAGAGGAGGAAGATCAGTGCATGAAAGGAGGAAAGATCTTGGTGGATTTAGTGGATCTGAGGGGATGGAATCCCGCTGTGTTCACCTTGCATATACGCATACACACACTGAGTTTGACTGCATTGAGGGAGTCAAATAGTATGAAGACATTTGAGATGGTAGCATGTTTCAATTTACTAGATCCAAACAAATATGGCGTAAAACAAGTCCAGACCCATTCCCAAATAAACAAACTCTCATGTTACCGCCCTCTCCAAAAAATCCTAAGAAATGACTACCATTCAAAAGTTCGGGGTCATTTACATTCATCATTGATATATAAATGATAATGATAATAAATGTTTCTTGAGCAGCAAATCAGCATATTAGAATGATTTCTAAATGATTTCTTTGACACTTTTTTTGATCAAGTAAATGCAGCCTTAGTGAGCATATAAGCTGTTTTCAAAAACATTTTAAAAACCGCATCAATCCCCAAACTTAAAAAAAATAAATGTATATATTTTCTGACTAACAAAAAATGTTTTGCATAGCTTTATTTGCTAAATCATGCTTTTTCAAGTCAAAAATTTATTACTTGAATTTAAATTCATGTTACGTCCTTGCATTCCGATTTGAATTGCAGGATTGTATCCTATTTTCCGCCTCAATTCAAATTCAGGAATTTAATTGGAATTTAAAGTGCTTTCTCAATGAAATATTGAACGGTACACAAATCTGCTTCAAAACATGGTACCAAACAAAATTGTCCCGAACACAGACAATGTAAAAGGAGAACACAACAAAAACAGTCCCAAACAAAATCACTCCCCATATAAACACAGCCCTGCTTCTCAGAGCAGAAATGAGAGTGAATCGTGTCTCTTCTGCATTGTACGATTAATTGAATACATTAGCTGAGTGCACCTGTGACCTGACTGCATGACGAACTGCAGGGAATGGAGGGGAATGTCAAATGAGAGCAGGATGTAGAGAGATGAAAGGGAATGATTTCTGCAGCAGTGTGCATTTCAGAATTCCCAAACAACACACTCTCATATTAAACTCTTTTGTTCCAGTGTTGTTGGTTGCTACTGGGGAGTCATTCTCACTTAAACAACCTACCGAGACAGGTCCAATCTAGAATCTAGTGCTGTTTAACTCCGAGTGATAGGCCAGACCAGTAGATTTTACTTGTACGTTTATATTTTTCACCATACATCATGGTTGATTTTTCCTCAAAGCTTATTAGTTACTTGTTTAAATTCATTTCAAAAGCCATAAATTCATTACTGCAACTCTCCAAAGCACTTGAAGTGTTTATTACAGTTTGCACTAGTAATCAGTTGTTCCTGTCATGTTCTGGATCAAACTAATGACTGATGGAGTTTGTTAATGACTATGTTGCAGAACTTTAAAAAAATGCTTTAGTTTGATTAATTTAGCATGGATTTAAATGCTCTTTTCTAAGCCGGAATCTCTTCTCTATAATATTTGGAGGTTACCTGTTAATTCTTTATACATTTTTTTTTAACTCCATCCCTCTGAATATTACAGATCTGCTCCACACCCATCCAGACAAGATGGAAAGAGGAGAGGAAAGCCTCCAAAGTGCTATTAGACCATCTCTCTGAAAGCAGCCAGGACAGATATATGTTCTTTATCAATTCTGGCAAGAGAATTCAGACACGAAATCTGTTTTGATTATGTAATTTCTGTGTTTTTTCCCCGTCTGCTGTCTTTAGCGTCATTGTACAGTTTTATTATCATTTTGCAATTTGCAGTATGTTTTACTTGTAATATCAGCTATAATGTAACTTCTGCTGTGCCTCATCAGACAAATCCTCTTCTCATTACGAATCGTGCATGTTAGAAAGACGGTTTTCAGTTCAGCGAGTAAGAACCATTTGGACTGTCTCAGTTTTGTGAACCAGTCATTCAGGGCTGTGTTTCCCAAAAGCATTGTAATCCGAAGTAGATCCTAGGGAACATTGGAAGTGGTCTGTGAACCGTTTTAAATGATTCTTTGAAAAGGATCGGCTCAAACGGAAGGATTCGTTTATGAATCAGACATTGGTATTTTACAGCCCAGATCAGCTCAGGTTAGTCGCTAGTGAAAGGTTCTAGACTGTGTTTGTTCTTGTGGTGCCATCAGCCAATCAATGCTGTCACAATGTCATTTTCTGTTCAGGTGATTGGCTCAAAAAGTTTATGGTTGATATAGTAGGGCTGCAAAACGATTAATCGCGATTAATCGTCTCAAAATAAAAGTTTGTTTACATACTATATGTGTGTGTACTGTGTATATTTATTATGTATATATAAATACACACACATGTACATATTAAGGAAAAATATGTTAGATTTATATTTAAAATATTTATATTTATATGTAATCTAAATTATATACAAGTGTTTACATACAAAAACATACAATACATACAAATATGTTTTAAAATATATATGTGTGCGTATTTATATATACATAATAAACATACACAGTACACACACACACACATACCGTATAGTATGTAAACATAAACTTTCATTTTGAACCGATTAATCACAATTAATCGTTTTTCAGCCTTAGTTGATAGATGTTAAAACATAGTTTCACAGGGCCAGGCAGCCATTGCCTTTAAGATGAATGGGAGTCCTGCCAGGTTTATCCAGGTATCTTCTTACTGCTGTATTAGTCTTCTGACATTGCTTAGTCTGGTCTCACAAGGTCTCCCATCATGGTCAGACTGGTCTGATTTGCTGGTTTTAGAAGGGCTTGGGTCCTTCTCAGCTGGAAGACCATCTGGTGGAACACCAGGTTGAAACACCAGCTAGATCAGTTTAAACTATAGCTAAAACCAGCTCAAGCCGACTTCACCCTTGTTGCTTCTTTTGTTATATACAAAATACCCTTCACACACAAACAGTTTCTTTCTTTCTCTCTCCTTCTCTTTGTTTGTCTAATCAGCAGGCCGTATCTGATCCGGTCCTAAAGGTCAGCAGGTGGAGAAAATCAATCTACACCTTGCCCTTTTTAACTGAGGAACAGGTCACACCATGCAGTAGAGAAGAGGCTGTGTGCTGCATCATCTTCCTGCTGCTCACACACACGCACACGCGCATGCACAGAGATTATCAGGTCAAGGTCATTGCTTTTGTTCCAATCTGTTGCACTCGCTGACCTTTCGTGTTTTCGTCTGCAGTCTCTGCTGTATCTGTCTGTAATCAGGATTCTTCTCTCACACCGCGTCTTATTTCATCTTCAGACCTTTTAAAAGCTTTTAAAAGTAAGGCTAGAAATTCACTGTTTGCACAGCATTTGGGAGGTTGCTGAGAAAGAGGGTCACCTTTGATGGCTCAGAGCGTTTTTTTTGGGAAGCACATGTGGCAAACAGGAAAATCTCAGAAAACCTGGGTCATATGCCTCCTAAAAAAATTATATATATGTATGTATGTATATGGAGATGGACAGCACCTGAGTTAAATATATGAGTGTCACAGCAAAGGGTCTGAATATTTAGGACCATGTGATATTTCAGTTTTTCTTTTTTTTTAATAAATCTGCAAAAATGTCAACAATTCTGTGTTTTTCTGTCAATATGGGGTGCTGTGTGTACATTAATGAGGAAAAAAAATTAACTTAAATGATTTTAGCAAATGGCTGCAATATAACAAAGAGTGAAAAATTTAAGGGGGTCTGAATACTTTCCGTACCCACTGTATATATAGTTTCACATATATGTATATATGTATATGTGTGTGTGTGTGTGTGTGCGCGCACACACACACATGCACACGCACACAATCTATCTCTTTACGTTATACATTGTTTACATATGGTGGTTTGTACTACCTAATGTATCCAGATTTTTTATTATCATTGTTTTGTGTAATATTTAACACTTTTTTTTTAAATTAATGTATTCCAGTCATAAAAGTCTCCATTACGAATGTTAAATGGCTTCATTTTCTTCATGCAAAATACAGTAATCTATATTTTACGTTTATTTTTGGGGGGTGAAATGTGATGTTTTGTGAGATTCACAGGAACAGGCGTTAAATGAGCAGCAGATATGGATCTTTAGACGGGCGTCTGTCTTGCCGAGGGTGGTTGGAGGCAGGGGATTTCTGGCTGAATATGGCTCCTGTTGTTCTACATTGGCAGAGCAGTGCATTGTGTGAGATATGATCAATAGATGTGAGCAGCCAGCGTTTAATTGCCTTTTGTTAACATGGAGGTGTTTGACAGAAGGAAAGGAGAGTCCCCTAGGGCTGAGCAAGGGTGTGAGCGGATGCATGAGAATGTTTGTGCGCGCGTGTGCTGTTCTTTGTTCCTGCTGATGCCACATTAATTGCAAATTCAACTCAACCGCTCTCAAATGTTGCCTGTTTCCTTTCAAGGCCCGAAGCATAGCCTGTGCAACTATGCTAACTAAAACGCTTCTAGCTACACAGACCTGCGCTAATGCGTTATGAAATGTATGCAGTTCATACTGCAAGACGAGTAGGGGCCTATAATGCACAGTCCCACCGGGAATTAGTGTAAACTTTTGTTTTATGGTCAGCTCTCTTTCAGGTCGCCTATCTTCATGATTTAGAAAAGTTTTAAGCTGGTATGTTTATAACAGCTATCTGAATAACAACATCTGGTTTAATGGCTTAGACATTTGAAAAGGTTTGTTAGCAAAGCAAAAACATTAAGTATGGACATCCAGCAGCAGGACGTAAGATGGTCATGTAGTGATGTAACTCTGTGGAAATGAGCTCATGCATATTAATTACTTTAAGCTGACGTTGCTTGATAATCTTCGTAGACACAAATGTAAGATATGTAAAGAAAATGTACAGAAAAATAATTCCTAGACCGTCCAGTCACATTACCTATAATAATATTCATGAGCCACGGAAGTTTATTGAGCCAATTTTACATTATTTTTTTACTTAGATTTATCGGATTAAAAAAAAAAAAAATCTAATTAAAATATAAATGTATATGTTAAAATATATTTATTTATTTATACAAATATAAAGTTAATATAATTTAAAATATTACAGTACATTTTTGTTAATTTTTAGCTTGTAGTTAAGCTCATAAAATAGTTAGTTTGTTAGTTAGTTGTTAGTTAGTTGTTTGGCTATTTCTCAACTAAATGTATATGAAATGTATATTAAAATAATCTTTATAGACAGTCCAGTCACATTGGCTATATTCATGAGCCATGGAAGTTTGATGCTGCATTGGTTTTGAGATACAACATCAAGCTAGTTTTACTTTATTTTTACTTTGATTCATTAGATTTTTTTTATTTTATTTTATTAGATTTATTTATTTTTGATTTCTAATTTAAAAATATATATGTGACCCTGGACCACAAAACTAGTCATAAGGGTCAATTTTTTTCATCCTTTTCATCTTTTTTTCATTCAGCTTTCATCATCTGAAGGCTGAATAAATAAGCTTTCCATTGATGTATGGTTTGTTAGGATAGGACAATATTTGGCGAGATACAACTATTTGAAAATCTGGAATCTGAGGAAAAATCAAAATATTGAGAAAATTGCCTTTAAAGTTGTCCAAATGAAGTTCTTAGCAATGCATATTACTAATCAAAAATTAAGTTTTGATATATTTACAGTAGGAAATTTGCAAAATATGTTCATGGAACATGATCTTTACTTAATATCCTAATGATTTTTGGCATAAAAAAAATCGATAATTTTGACCCATACAATGTATTGTTGGCTATTGCTACAAATATAACTGTGCTACTTATGACTGCTTTTGTGCTCCAGGGTCACATATATCTTACAGTAAGAAATGTGTTGAATGTTTAGTGTTTCTGTATATGTGTCATTCAGTGGTGCAGTGTGGCGTGTTTTGTGAGGGATCTGGATCTTCACTCACTCTCCTCCTGCAGTCGGGCCATCACCTGGACGTCCGTGAGGTCCTGCAGCCTATAACCCAGAGTAACAGAGTCCACACCGCGCCCTGAGGACCAGCACAAACACACCACACATCAGCAGCAGGTAACATGGAGACGTGATCATGTGCTGTCAGTGTGAGTTCTGTCAGAGAGAGGACAAGACGAGACTCCACAGACACACAGAACATCAAAGACTGACGGCTGGATCTACAGCGACAAATAAGACATTTATAATGTCACAAAAAAAAATTCTATTTCAAACGAACGCTGTTCTTTTTCAACTTTCTGCTCATCTGTGAATCCTGAAAAATCAAATGCATCACGGTTTCCACAAAAATATCGTGCAGCACAACTGTATTCAACACTGATAATAATCAGAAAAGCAGCAAGTCAGCATATCAGAATGATTTCTGAAGAATCACGTGACACTGAAGACTAGAGTAATGATCGGAGCAATAAATTAGTTTAATAGATATTAAATAGGCCTGTCACGATCATGCATTTAGTGCTGACGATTCATTAATTGTCTGTTTTGTTCAATGCAATTACATTGTCAGTCAAATACATATATTTTTTTTTATTAAATTTAATTAATTTGAATATATAATTTTTTCGTATAATCTTTCCTTATGTGATTTACAGCAATAACTGACTGCTGTGATGCTGAAATCTGACTCGCCTCCAGGAAAATGAGACGCAACAGCAACATTTACACAAATGTAAACTGTACAATTATTGTGGATATCTCAAATAACTGCAAAAACCTGACAGGCCTTATATTAAAATAAAAAAACAGTGTTTGAAATTGTAATATTTAACAACATAACTTTTTTTCCCCCTGTGTTTTTGATCAAAGGCAGTCTTGGCGAGCAGAAGAGACTACCAGCCCAAACCTTTGAGCTGTAGTGTGTAATTAATTAAGTGTATTTGGTGAAGCGCAGACCTTCTTCCTGGGCTTGAGGTGCTCCCTCCACTCCTTCAGCTGCTGGTTGTGCTGCTCGTCCACAGCCTTCAGACGCTGCGTCTCGTTTTCTATCAGCAGGTGACACTTCTCATTCTGCAGGAGACCAGCACACAGTGACACACTGATACAGACACAGCTTTTCTCTACGGTTTGAGACGACGTGTTTGACAGAGGCTTCTGAATTTGAAAGGGAATTTGAAAATATTGATGCATGTTGAGTGGTGTGATGTATATTGTATTGATAGATATTTATGTTTATACTGGTATGTGCCTGTTATGTGCTGTTCACTTTCTAAAGATATACTGTATGATCATTTGTAAACATTGGAAGCAAACAGCAAACGTATTTCCCCTAGTGGAAACATTCGGTACTGCGGCCAAACAAAATTCTCATTTTTTTTGTGATATCAACCTCAAATTTGGAACACAACGTTGTTAGATTTATGGCTTTGATTTTCTAGCAGGTTTAGAGTAAAACATGTTTTAGAAAATAAGTACTTCATATATGTGACCGTGGAGCACAAAACCAGTCATAAGGGTCGATTCTTTTCTGGAATATGAATACATAATCTTTCCATTGATGTATGGTTTGTTAGGATAGGACAATATTTGGCCGAGATACAACTATTTGAAAATCTGGAATCTGAGGGTGCAAAAAAATCTAAATATTGAGAAAATCATCTTTAAAGTTGTCCAAATTAAGTTCTTAGCAATGCATATTACTAATCAAAAATTAAGTTTTGATATATTTACAGTAGGAAATTTGCAAAATATGTTCATGGAACATGATCTTTACTTAATATCCTAATGATTTTTGGCATTAAAGAAAAATCGATAATTTTGACCCATACAATGTATTGTTGGCTATTGCTACAAATATAACCATTCTACTTATGACTGGTTTTGTTGTCCAGGGTCACATATATTTACATATATTTACATATTTGTTTATATATTTAAATATAAAATTAATATAATTAACAATTATAATTTTAGCCTGTAGTAAAGCTCATAAAAACATTTCCAGGATTTGCAATTGTCAGTTGTTTGCCTATTACTCCACACAAATGTAAGATTTGTTTTCTGACATGTAATTTGCATGAACAGTCATTCTTTTTTTCTCAGTTCACAAAGACAAATGTACATTTGACAATTTATTTGCTAACTTTGTTACACTTGCAACAATGCACACTTGAATAAGGTTGGCTTCGGCTATGCTGGACATGTTTTAGTAGCGCATATTTTCAAATTTTTCCAACTCTTTGACCCTGCCAATATCTCTGTCTGGGCAACCCTGTTCTGGCTAAGTGACAGAATCATAACTGCTCCAAAAATGTAGTACATCTGTGCACAGATACTTTAATCTTTTTTTATTTTTTTATTTCTTTCTTAGTGCAAGGCCTAAAAGGCACATGTACATGTTCGAAATATCACCAGGCACAACTATCGCAAATTATAGCCTACATCAAAAATGTGCTTTTAATGCAAGCCGACAGCAGTAGATCATACATTCTGCCATTAGCTAACAAGGATGTGGGCTCCACTCGTGTACATGGAGGCCGCACACTTGCAATGCGTTGGCCGAGCATTCGTGTTCACATATATGAACAATCAGAAAGCAGCAAACAAAACAAACACTGTTTGAGCCAAAAGACTGAGATGAAAAACAGGGTGCTTCATCACAAGAGAGGGAGGGAATGGAAATATAGAGGACCAGCCAAGACTAGTTCAAACTATTTGTGCTGTGTGGGTGTGTGATATCTTACAGTGTCTAAATGAGGATACACACATACAGGGACTTTTATGTGTGTATGTGTGATATTTTTTTTTGGTGTTGCAGCCGTCATGCAGTGTGTGTGTGTATTTGTATAAATGAGGAAGCTTGCATGCAGGGCAGAGAGGACACATAGCTTTGAAGTGTAAATTACTGGCACAGGAAGTGTGTGTTTGTGGTGCTGGGACACATTTCATTATGCTCCAGCCTTTCTGTTTAGCATTTAGGTAGACCAGGTAAAATCACAAAGCGTGTTTTGGTCACATAGTCTGTCCTTGCCACCCTTTGCCCATGAAACAGCATAATATACTGTATAGCCATTTAGCATGGGGAAAAAGAAGTATGAACTTTGACAGATTTGGTTTGTATAAATTATGACTCGACTTTACATTTTGGTGCAATGCTGGGATTAAAGGAATACCCTTGAGAAAAGGAAGTACAATTTATGCACTTTATTGCATGTTAACAGCAGTTAAATTATAATGTATTATAGTTTAAATGTAAATTAAATGCAGTTGGTTGAATTTTAGAGTGCTTTGACCCATTGGACTTTTTAATACATCTTTTTATGCCATTTCATAATTACTCCTATTGTTTCTGAAACATGCTGCTGAATGTACAGACAATGGTTTGTGGTAAATTAAAATATACTTAAATGTCATTTATATTAAAACTTAACTCATGTATTTAAATATATTTTTAATAAAAAATGTGTAATGAAGTTGTAATGTAGTACATTTGAAATATATGCACTTTAAATGTAGTATTGAATAATACACTACAGTTCAAATTATAATGAAGTACTTCACATGTGCTTTAGTATGTTAGTCAAAACTTCAAAATAAGTGTACTACTATAAACATGACAAAAATTATTAAAACATTTTAAAATGGACCTTAAAGTAAAACCTTTAATTTTACATTATTAATTAAGTTAACAAGTGCACTCTCTTTAATTACACTTAAGTGGCTTTTAATTTAAGTAATATTATATTATCTGCAAGTACTGTTTATTAAAAATATACTTTTAAGGATATTTCACAGAAGAAAATTCTGTTTATTTATTATTATTATTTTTTTTCATATGATGAATGTCACTGGGGTCCAGTTTCACTTTGAACTTTGGAAATTTCATGGTATGGACAAAAACAGTTGAACCATATAATAAAAATATTTTCTGTGTTTCAACAGATGAGAGAAAATCATCTAGGGTTAGACCGACATGAATTTTCATTTTGGGGTGAGCAATCCCTTTAAAGGAAAAATTCACCCAAAAATGAAAATTTGCACATCCTTAGGCCATACAAGATGTAGTTGAGTTTGTTTCTTCATCTGAGCAGATTTTGAGAAATTTAGATTAAATTTCATTACATCACTTGCTCACCAATGGATCCTCTGCAGTGAATGGGTGCCGTCAGAATGAGAGTCCAAAGAGCTGATAAAAACATCACAATAATCCACAAGCCAAGTGTGTTTACACACACAGGGAATTCGTCTTGGTGACAGGAGCTTTCAGTGCAAAAAAATTCAGACATAGTGCAGACATACAGTACATATAATTTAAGGTAATAAAATTAAAGGTGCAATAGGTGATTGTCTTCAGAAACATTTTTTGTTATGCTGGTTAAAGGTCTCTTCACACCCCGATAGCAATCATTAAGTTAAGTGGTCTAAATGTATTTATATGTATTTGTATATTCTGTGGAAGGCGTAGGATCAAGAAATGTCCAATCAAAATGCTCGGACTTTCCTACCTGCCTGTCAACATATGTATTTGCATACCTCTGCGCACCTGGTTCACGCTGACAGGATACGTCATCAGCGTGTTCACGTACGCTATTGCAGACAGAGCAAGAATGGCAGGCAAATATCAACAACCCGATCTTCCTTCCTGGTATTGTAGTACTTTTACTAACTGTACTATGAAGTTTTCTCACTGGTGAATGACACATGATGTATTGCAGTAATGTTGTCTCTGGTCGTCTGATTTGTTCGCGTTCGTGCGTTCAGGAGGAGCTTTGGACAGCGATTTGCAGGGAGGGTGGGACGTTCGCTTTCAGTGCTATAAGGCTAAAGTTAGCATTTTCCAAGATCTCCTACTGCACCTTTAAGTATAACACTAATAATAAAGAGAATAGACAATAAAAAAAAAAAAAAAAAACTACATGGTAATACAAATATAGAGAAAAATACCAATAGACAGAGTTATGAATGTGCAAATATGCTATTTACAGATTAAAAATTTTGAGAAGTTATGTACAGTCCTGAGATGTTATGTATTGTTGAGGTGGAATATGGACTGAGGGAAAAAGCTGTTCTTACACCTGGCTGTTCTGGTGCTTAGTGCTCTGTAGCGCTGGCCAGAGGGCAACAGTTCAAAGAGAAAGTGGGCAGGATGTGAGGGGTCCAGGTGATTTTCCTAGTTTTATCCTTACTCTGGAGGTGTAAAGTTCTTGAAGGTTGGGCAGCGGGGCACTAGTAATCTCAGCAGTCCTGACTGTCCGTTATAGTCTTCTGATGTCTGATTTGGTAGCTGGACCAAACCAAACGGTTATAGACAAACACAGGACACACTCAATGATGGCTGAGTAGAACTGGGTGAGCCACTCCTGTGGCAGGTTTTGCAAAGGACATATAGCCTCTGCTGGGCCTTTTTCACAATGGAGTCAAAGTGATTGTCCCATTGTCCCAGAAGCTGCATATATGTGAGTCCTTTGTCCATAATATAATTTTCATTTTTGGGTGAACTATTCCATGAGGAATAAATGTGTGACCCTGGACCACAAAACCAGTCTTAAGTAGCACGGGTATATTTGTAGCAATATCCAACAATACATTGTATGGGTCAAAATTATCGATTTTTCTTTTATGCCAAAAATCATTAGGATATTAAATAAAGATCAAGTCCCATGAAGATATTTTGTAAACTTCCTACCGTAAATATATCAAAACTTAATTTTTGATTAGTACCGGTAATATGCATTGCTAAGGAATCATTTGGACAACTTTAAAGGCGATTTTCCTCAATATTTAGATTTTTTTTTTGCACACTCAGATTCCAGATTTTCAAATAGTTGTATCTCGGCCAAATATTGTCCTATCATAACAAACCATACATCAATGGAAAGCTTATTTATTCAGCTCTCAATTAAAAAAATTACCCTTATGACTGGTTAACTGAATTTAGTACAGAGTTTGTCTCTGTTTTTGTTGTGCTGCGCTGGCGACTTGTTTCGTTTCTGTCTCTTTGAGGGTGCTTTCACACCTGTAGGTCGATTGTTTTGTCCCGAAACAGGGATTAAAATGATTACAATGTTGCTCTTTATTCTTGGTGTGGTTCGCTTTCACACAGCAAAGTTTCTAAACGGACCAAAAAAGTCACGCGCGAGTAAACTGTTCTCTCATTGGTCAAAGTTCCATGGTTTATTTTCCGGGATACCACTTAGCTGTCACAGCTGTCATCCATCAGGATGGAACTACAACAGCTTCGCGGGCTTATTGTTGTTTTTTTTTGTAGCTGTCGTTATATTAATTTATCATTTTGAGCAGAAGTCCAGAATTCATAGGGGAAAACGTTTTTAAAATGCACCTACTAGGAAGAACAATAAGATGGGATTATAAAATGAAAAAGTGTGCTTTGATTTTGAATGGCGAAGACGTGCTCACCCACAGACATTCACAGATTCATTTTGAAGTATTAGCAAAACAACAAAGCTAATGCTTTTCACAGAACTTACGTAATTACCCATTATACATTGTGATATAGCCTGGTTCGTTGGTCCGTTAGATCGGATTGCTTTCTCACTACAACCGAACCGCTCCAGAGTTCGTTTTCAATCGAGCCGAGACCACCTCGTTCAGGCGATCTCGGACCGATTCGAGCAGATCCGAGCGCGATTGCCGTGTTCACATATGCCCAAACGAACTGCGCTAAGGGGGGAAACGCACCAGGTTCCGAAACAACGGGCCAGGTGTGAAAGCACCCTGAGTCTCTCAGTCTTTTAAACATCAGTATGACTAACTGACTACCGGCAAGGCAAAACACATCACGCTCTGTCGGCCTGCAAACATATGAACTCAGACACTCTTTCTGCAGTCATCAGGCTTTTCTGTCTTGCTAGTGTGTGCTGTTTCAAACGCAAAAGCATTTAAACCTGTAAACAGTGGAATCTATATTTTCAGACATCAAGAGAACCTGACCGAGCTGTTCCCTTCCACAACAGCAAAGGAACCCTCTACTGTAATTGCCAATGAGAACATACACACACACACACACACACACACACACACACACACACACAAGCTTCGCTTAAGGACATTTATCAGCGGTTTGCCAGCAACTGAGACTTGCTGCACTTTGAGACTCTGTGTGAAATGCTAAGAAGGTCTTTCTCCTCCCGCTTTTGTCCTAATGTCTCTTTCCTTCTCTCGCACCCCTGCCGTCTCTCCTCACTGCGTTTGGAACGCCGAGCCCTGACCTCTGACCTCCAGACTTCCTTCTGAGTGCGTGGCAGGCACAGATAACACACCGTTCCTCAGTCTCACGCAGGTACAGAGCACCTGAGAATGTCAAGCGTCAAATATCAGAAGTTTGCTGGGAAATGGCACACGTTTCGTATCAATTCCCTCTGAATCGCTCTCTCTAGCTGTGAATAATAAGAACAGGAGTAAGGTATGAGATGTTTTAAATGTATGAGTGTGATTTCTTTCCCTCAGATAGAGCGTGACTTGATGTATTTTTCACTAAAGTGAATGGTTTTGTGTTGGTTGAATAAGGCATGAGTCAAAACACAGAAAACTTTATTGGGCAAATCATATGAAATCTGTCAATTACCCCAAAAATAAAGGAAAAATAAAAAATGATAACAACTGCATACAGATATTTCAAATGTTACTGTTGTTTTGTAATTCATATTATTATTAGTATTTAATTCTTATGAGTTTAATAAAGTATTTTGCATTTGTCATTGAATTTACAGTAAATTTGAATATTTTTGTACATTAGAGAAATGCGAAATTGGAGGCATTTTTTATTTATTAGTTTATTTTAGCAGAGACAGCGCACATTAATAAGCAATGAGGCATGCAGTTGTGGTTTCAACCGAATTGGCTGTGGCTATTTATTTTTCATTTGTAGTCTCTGGAGAATGTTTCTGTCACAGTAAAAATTAAGCAAAATTTATAAAACCATTAAAATTGTTGTGAACAAAAAATAAAAAGCACAAAAAATCTTTGTATAACTTTCATGAAAGTAATTAACTAAAATAATTGATATTATTATGTGCTTAATTATCATGAAAATGTCACAATGCAAAAAAGGGGTCATAAGATGCGATTTGAAGTGTTACAAACTCTTGGTGCATAAAGAAGATCTGTAAAGTTGCAAAGACTAAAGTCTCAAATCCAAAGAGATTTATAAAAGTTAAGAGTCAACCACGCCTACCTAAAATGGCTCATTCTAACACGCCCCCACATGTCTACGTCACAATGTGGGAAGATTTGCATAACGCCGCCCAAATGTTCACGCAAAGAAAGCAGGTGTAACTTTTATTCTCACTGTAGTATTGTTACTGCCGCCATGTCATGAAGGCGCTGTGTGTTTCATTGTGAAAGCGAAACTACTTTGTTTGTCCTACCAAAAGAGGACGATATCCGCTTCATCTAAACACGCCCCCACATATCTATGTCACTGTGTGGGAAGATTTGCATAACACCTCCCAATTGTTCACGCAAAGAAAGAAGGCGTAACTTTTATTCTCGCTGTAGTATTGTTGCCGCCGCCGCCATGTTGTGGAGACGCTGTGTGTTTCGTTGTTAAAGCGAAACTACTTTGTTTGGTCTTCCAAAAGAGGACACAACAAGAAATCATTGGTTAAGTTGTATTTACAACACTGTTCCAGAACAGTTTAACCCAAATATCTAGATGTGTGCAGCGCATTTTATGGAGGACTGTTTTCTGATCCTGGTAGAGTAGACTACAATGTCGGCTGTTCTGACTCAAAGACTGTAAGTACGTCTTTTATATTTAACGAGTTTTTATATTTTATATATTTCAGACGCGAGTTTTGAGCAGTGTAGAGTAGCACTTGTTGTTTGTCCAACATGGTTTTATGTTTACGCGGCACGATGCAACGCATCGCGTAAAAAGACAGTATAACTCATTATAATCCGTAATTATGTCCCCACTGGATGCAACAAATGCCTAGTTTATAATGGGTTTTAATGTTTTTGTTTTGTCGCTCCGGCCGGACAGGGCATCACAGTATGGTAAGGGACGTAACATTTCCGTCACACGCTTGAGGTATTCGGCCAATCACAACGCACTGGATAGCTGGCCAATCAGAGCACACCTCACTTTTCAGACCGATGAGCTTTGTAAAAATCGACGCGTTTCAGAAAGGCGGGGCATAGAGGAGAAACAATAATGTACATTATGTGGAAAATAATGTGTTTTTTTAACCTTAAACCACATAAACACATTTCATTACACCAAATACAAAAAATAATGTTATTTCCCCTTAAAAAATTAGCATCATTTTAATTATCTAAATTATTTCTATTAATTTTGGAGTGTGTATATTATTATTATTATTTACCCTCAGTCAAAATGAGAATGTAAAGAATATTTTGAGTAGGAAATCTTTGTGTGAAAGTGAAATAGAGAATGTTTCTAAGAGAAAGAAAAGGTTTTTCCCGCTGTTCTTGAGGTTTGTAGTCTGCTCTTTATAAATAGTTGATCTGATGTGAGAGATGACACATTTTTGTTGGCTGGGTAAAGGAAAGCTCATGGTGATTGTGGGACTGAGGTGACTCATCAGACACAACAGATGTTAGGGGGGAACTGAGATCAGACACACATTAGCATGAGTCACTCACCTTGGTCTTCCTCGAGGACCCTGAGACTTGCAGAGAGAGTGAGTTTTAAAGGGGTCATATATTGAAATACCACATTTTTGTGTGCTTTGCAAGGGAAATTTATTATTCTGTTATATGATCCCTTTAAAATTCTCTTTATAATATCAGTATGTGCATTTCTTGGGAATCAGTCCCATGTCCTTGGAGTTTCTAGCTTAATGCTTTGCCAGCTGTGTTACAGAAACACTAAATTATAGCTGTTTTGCAGACAAGAATGCTTGACTAGGATTATAACTGAGACAAAAAAAATTAAACCGTGAAGAATATGGGCCCTTTAACACACGTTAATCTATCATTCTGGAGACAGACTATCATATCTGAGGTTCGGACGAGGGCCGGTAAACACATACGCAGACATAGTCAATAGACAATCTCCTGGATTTGTTAAAAATACATACACTCTTTGATCCAGCTGGCTGACATGTGATCTCTGAAATGTCAGACAGTGGATTATTGACTGATGCCATTTCAGTGATATTCTTGAGTCGTTCTATCAAATAGGTGCCAATTCCGTTTTCTGTTTTGATTTTTAAAGTAGATTTTGGTCAGACCTTATTTTTTTAGACAAAGACTTGTATTTAAGGGCTATGTGCATTTGCTAAATTAATAATAAATGAGTGTCTTGGGATATTTTGAACTTGTGAACTTGCCAGGATTGGATTAATCATATGGGCATTTGGACACCTGCCCAGGGGCTTATGACCACCACATAAGGCCGTCTAAATGTTTTCAAATAGCAGGAGATGCAGTGCAAAAGGCCTGAGACGATCCCCAATGGTCACCTGGTGATTGGCCGCCAAATCAACATCACCAGGGGCCCGTGATTCCAATAACAATCCATTCAAATATAATTTGCCTACGTGTTTTATTAATATCAGATACACACAGTGTAAATAACTATAAAGTTCACTCTATTCTTCTCCCAGTTCACCGGCCACTTATTTGCATGTATTTCGGGAGAAATTGATGAATTCACGTGCTGTAAATCCGATTGACAGGACTCTCCAAAAGGGTCTGGCTGCAGACTTGCGCTTGCACTCTCAGACTTGCATTCTCAGACTTGCACTCTCAGACACTTGCACTTCCGCTAGCGACGTCACTTGCAGTCTTTATTTTTTTATTTTGTTCTATTTATTTATTCTTTTTGTTTGAATCTCTCAACATTTTACAACAGTAGCCAGGTGGTGAAGACAAGACAAAAGAAACTAAATTACGAAGTCACTTGCAATCGCCACTTGCACTCTCCGATACCTGCGACGTTCACGATCAAGATCATTTAGAAAGGTTTTTAAACGACAAAACACACTCATTTACACATATTTGTGAATCGGAATATCAGATTGTTCATGAAATGGTAAGCAAGTTTATGAATATTTTGAATAAAAAATGAAAAACGAAATAAAAGCGATCCATCTGTCATACAGTGTTATAATTGTATTGCATGACGCATTGCCATGGAAACAGTAAGGGGAAACGTTCTAAAATAATGGTCGCCTAAAAAAAAACTCACTCTGGGGGGACCGCTAGAATATTTTAAACTCACCACTGAAAAGGTTAACATTCAAGAGTCAGCAATATATGAAAATTAAACACTTTTTTCTGTCTAATTCATGGGAAATGAAAAGTAACGAACATAGATAAATGTATTTATTATATGTATTTATTATAATGAAAACATTCATTATAATTTATAATATATTGTTATATTTATAAAATTATATTTTATACCATATATATATA
>NW_015637585.1:3129771-3130333 GCF_001515625.1 Sinocyclocheilus rhinocerous | reverse complement strand
TACACTCTCTATTATAATGATAATTTTAATTTTATCTTCTTGTTTTTTTTTATTAAAAAACTTGACGGTCTAACATTTGCACTCTCTATTCTATTTCTATTCTAACGACTTGTTTTAATTTAAACAATTTACATTTAATTTAAATGTTTAAATTTAATTTAAATAATTTAAATGTTTATAAATAATGACCTTCTAACACTTGCATTATATATTCTTTTTCTGATACATTGTCGCAGTCAAGTGTTTATTGTCTTTGTTTTATCATTCAGAACATTTATATCTTCCGTTTACTCAGTTACTGCAATAGCAATGCCTTTGTCCATATTAGCAAAGAGTATAGGGCTTTCCTGAGTCCTATTCCTTCTGTGATGCACATGTGGAGTTTCTGCGCGAGGGCGCCCTCTGGCGTCCAGTATGAATGAAACAGACATTAAATGTGTTTATAGCGCTCAATAATGGCCAATCCATCCTATTTTGGGTATTTATTTATTTATATATATATTTTTAAAGTATCGGTTTAGGCACCGGTACCGTTTTAAAAGTATCGATTTGGCACCGGTAT
>NW_015637585.1:3125183-3129611 GCF_001515625.1 Sinocyclocheilus rhinocerous | reverse complement strand
TGTCGCAGTCGAGTGTTTATTGTCTTTGTTTTATCATTCAGAACATTTATATCTTCCGTTTACTCAGTTACTGCAATAGCAATGCCTTTGTCCATATTAGCAAAGAGTATAGGGCTTTCCTGAGTCCTATTCCTTCTGTGATGCACATGTGGAGTTTCTGCGCGAGGGCGCCCTCTGGCGTCCAGTATGAATGAAACAGACATTAAATGTGTTTATAGCGCTCAATAATGGCCAATCCATCCTATTTTGGGTATTTATTTATTTATATATATATTTTTAAAGTATCGGTTTAGGCACCGGTACCGTTTTAAAAGTATCGATTTGGCACCGGTATCGTAAAAAAACTAAACGATACCCAACCCTACAGTTTATCAGTGGTTGAGGATTTCAAATGGTACAGTACTTCTTTCATAGAATGACTCTTCTTCCTCTTGTCATGTAGAAAGACAAACTGAAAGTTAAGATGTTCCTAATGGCTTATGATATCAAACGAATAGTCACGATGTGAGTGACTCCTTGTGTGTATGAAGCTACAGACGGATTAGAGTGTGGCTGAGGGCTTGTATGTTTGTTACGGTTGCCCCACTGCTTTTCAGATGAACCTCTGAGTCTTTGAAGACAGCACGACTCAGGATTCAATCATCTCTAATCTTCCTCTCTCCCTGACGGCAGACCCCAGAGATCCGCTCTCAACCCCACATGACCTCTGAGTTCTCAGGGTAGCCTGTCCCTCCTCTCAACTTTCTACATCTCTTTCTCTACCCTCAACCCATCGTTCTGCTTCTCTCTTCTGCATTTCTGTTTTTTTAATTTTGTGCTAGAACTCTCCTTATCTTCAGCCCTGATATTTCGCTCTCCTTTGTTGAATGGCTGGTTGTGGATTGGTGACCAGCATGGCATTCTGGTGTGCTGGTGTCTTTATCCCACTTCCTAAGTAGCTTAAAGACCCTGATATACTTTGAAGTCGAAGAATTAACTGGTGTGGTGTTCATTTTGAACAGTTAATTTTGGGAGTTTGAAACAGCTCCCCAAAGCAAACTCTTCGATAAAGTTAAGTAGCTCCGGCTACAATGTTCTTATGCAAGATGCATGCAGTTTTTTTTACAATTTTTTTATTAACTGCTAGATCACCAAAAGTTGCATAGTGTACCTTGAAATGTTGTTGGGATATTAAGCATAATTCCTGTAAAATTAATTAAATAAACACACTCATTGATGTCAGATGGTGTGTGTGTGTAAGATCTAACAAAAAAACACTGTGCAGTAATGTACAGAGCCCCTATGATTGAAAAAATGTACTAGATGGAAGGAAAAATTATGGTTTTGTGCAAAGTTTCTTGGCAGAACACAAAACTTTTATATTCTTTTTCTCTTTCAAACTTTTTGTGTTACCCTAAAAAACTTGGGGGAACGCAAAAAAGTTTTGTGAGCAATCCCAAAGTTTCATCTCGTAATGCAAAACTTTTTACGTTCTCTTGCAATCGTTTTGCGTTTTCCCAAAGAAACTGAGTGCAAAAGCATTCAAATATAATTTTCACTGCAATGTTTTCTGGGTGAATGCAAAACTTTAGCAAAAAATTTGAGTGAATGCAATAGTTTGTCGAGTGTTTATTGTCTTTGTTTTATCATTCAGAACATTTATATCTTCCGTTTACTCAGTTACTGCAATAGCAATGCCTTTGTCCATATTAGCAAAGAGTATAGGGCTTTCCTGAGTCCTATTCCTTCTGTGATGCACATGTGGAGTTTCTGCGCGAGGGCGCCCTCTGGCGTCCAGTATGAATGAAACAGACATTAAATGTGTTTATAGCGCTCAATAATGGCCAATCCATCCTATTTTGGGTATTTATTTATTTATATATATATTTTTAAAGTATCGGTTTAGGCACCGGTACCGTTTTAAAAGTATCGATTTGGCACCGGTATCGTAAAAAAACTAAACGATACCCAACCCTACAGTTTATCAGTGGTTGAGGATTTCAAATGGTACAGTACTTCTTTCATAGAATGACTCTTCTTCCTCTTGTCATGTAGAAAGACAAACTGAAAGTTAAGATGTTCCTAATGGCTTATGATATCAAACGAATAGTCACGATGTGAGTGACTCCTTGTGTGTATGAAGCTACAGACGGATTAGAGTGTGGCTGAGGGCTTGTATGTTTGTTACGGTTGCCCCACTGCTTTTCAGATGAACCTCTGAGTCTTTGAAGACAGCACGACTCAGGATTCAATCATCTCTAATCTTCCTCTCTCCCTGACGGCAGACCCCAGAGATCCGCTCTCAACCCCACATGGCCTCCAATTTCTCAGGGTAGCCTGTCCCTCCTCTCAACTTTCTCCATCTCTTCCTCTACCCTTAACCCATCTTTCTGCTTCTCTCTTCTGCATTTCTCTCCGTTTTAAATTTCATGCTAGAACTCTCCTTATCTTCAGCCCTGATATTTCTCCCTCTCTTCTGCTGAATGGCTGGTTGGGTATGTTGTTGGCCAGCATGGCATGCTGCTGTATTGTGAACCTCTGAGTCTTTGAAGACAGCACGACTCAGGATTCAATCATGTCTAATCTTCCTCTCTCCCTGACGGCAGACCCCAGAGATCCGCTCTCAACCCCACATGACCTCTGAGTTCTCAGGGTAGCCTGTCCCTCCTCTCAACTTTCTACATCTCTTTCTCTACCCTCAACCCATCGTTCTGCTTCTCTCTTCTGCATTTCTGTTTTTTTAATTTTGTGCTAGAACTCTCCTTATCTTCAGCCCTGATATTTCTCCCTCTCTTCTGTAGAATGGCTGGTTGGGGATGTTGTTGGCCAGCATGGCATGCTGCTGTATTCACTGTGTTTCCTAACTAGTTTAAAGGTCCTGATATACCTAAAGAGAAATAGAAGACTTAATTTAGAACAAAATCAAACAAAGTTTGTTTCGGGAGTTTGAAACAGCTCACTAAAGCAAACTTTCCGGAAAAGTTTGCTTCAGCTGGTAAACACCTTTGAACCACCACTGATCCATGGTGGTCACATAACGGGTAGTTGTGCTTCGCCTTTATGGATGTAGAAGTCTTCTTTGGTTCATTTCTTCTGTTCAGTCTACCTTGGTCAAACATGGGTAAAACCAAATCCTGTATAGTAGAAATTGAAGTTGTAATTCTAAATGGCAGTGATACTAACTTTGCTTTTTAATGCTTAATAATGTAAAGCTGCTTGCTTCAAAGCTATATGTTTTATAAAGTGCTATAAGTTACTCACACTTGTGTGGTGCGACATTACTACAGCATCATCTTTTAGTTTCAATCTTTCTGAAAATCCTGCATCGAATTGTGACTTGTTTGAAAACAAATCCACGGTGAAATGAAGTGAACAAAGAACCAAGTTCTTACTGACGCGGTCTGGCACTTCATTCAAAATAAAGTTCACTCACTCTTTCGTAATGTTGCAATCAGAAGGAAGGTAATGCAAACACTGTTTTTCCTCAATTTGGCACTGCACAGCGGCTTGTTGTCTTCGGAGCGTGTTTATCATTTGATTTCTGCTCAGACCTGTGCATTCGCCTCTGTCGTGAACACTACATGTGTGAATCGGTGGGCGGGGCTAAACAGGCAGCGATGTAGAAGCAGGTGTTGATCATCATCTGCGGAAGTGGTGTTTAGCTGCACTATTACATCATAGAATGGCACATTCCACAAGCTGCCGTTTTGGCAGACTGACTTCAATATAAGCTGTTTTTAGACTAGTGAGAAAGTTTTGAGTTCTGAAACTTATAGGATGTTTTATAGTACAATGATCTCTTAAATGTCAAAAGATCAAAGACATTTTGATTTCTCAGTTCATGACCCCTTTAAGCATAAATTCTGTAATTAAACATGTAATGCATTCAGTGCTGTCAGATGGTGTGTGTAAGAAAAGCACTGTGCAGTAATATACGGAGACACCGTGGGGACAAGTTATGGGAAAAATTATGTTTTTGTGCATAGTTTCTTTGCAGAATGCAAAGCTTATGTGTTATTTTTCTTTTGCAAACTATTCACGTTAGAAACTTGGGGGATTGTAAAAGTTTTGTGATCAAATGCAAAGTTCCTTGGCAAACGTTTAAACTTTATGCAAAAGCATTGAAATATAAGTTTCAGTGCAAATTTTCCTGGAGGGACGCAAAACTTTAGTGAGAGATTGCAAAAAATTTAAGAGAATGCAAACTTTCTTGGTGGAACGCAAAATAAATGCAAAGTTTCTTGGCAGATTTGTTTCACGAGCGAATGCAACAGTATTTAAAGTGAATGAATGAATGAATGAATGATGCATTTATATAGCGCTTTATTGTGTATTGCTGTACACCCAAAGCACTTTACAATCATGTGGGGGGGGTCTCTCCTCAACCACCACCAAGTGCCCCTATTATGGGTTATGAAAGGTTCATATTTTGGTTTTGGGAGTCCCCAA
>NW_015637585.1:3111040-3124983 GCF_001515625.1 Sinocyclocheilus rhinocerous | reverse complement strand
CATTTCCATTTCATCATGCCTGTAATGCCTGATAAAGCAGCGTTTGTGAGCGCAGTGCTGCTTTGTGTACAGCGTTACCGGGGAAACCACTATTTTACCGCTCCAAAAGCGTGTTCAGACCAACGCGAAAATCAAGTTTTCCCAGGTCTGCGCGTGCAGGGCGGGCAATATGCTAATGTTTCATGTTGACGTCAGCATGAAACGGCTTGGGATTCGTTTTTAAAACGACTTGTTTCAATGATTCAGAGTCGACTCTTTCTTTTGAGAGACAATAACTTTATACACGGTGCACTCTCAGATTTAAAACTTTGCAGGATGTTTTCATTCACTTAGAGCTGTGTTACACACTGCATGAAAGGTAATTTTCAAAAATCCATAATAGGGGCACTTTAAATATATATATATTTTTTGCCATCTCATATTTTTTCCATCACCATGTCTCTTCAGGAGCTTCATAGTATTGTAAGGTCTGTGTACAGGATATGTGCAGTTTAGTCAGTCTGAAGTGGCTAGTGCTGTGGGGGAAAAAAACTACTTTTTGATGTCTGTGTGATTCTTTTGACTTGCCAACAATCAAAGGATTTATTCACTCTGAAACACATACTCACACACACATACACACAACATCTTCAGCAGGCTTTTGGAGTGTTGTTGGGAGTAATACACACACACAACACACACTTTTTGTTTGCCCATCTTGGCAAGAACTTCCATGTGTTTATACTGAGCTAATGATGTTTTTATCCCCTAATCCTCACACAATCCTTCTTGCATTATGCATTAAGTCATTATTTATTATGTTTATTAAGCCATTTTCCTTGTGAGGGCTGTTGGATGCTCCTAAAATTGTAGCTGATTTACTATTACAGTCCTTAAGGGCACATTTCTGGACTGCTGTATTTTAGGCTAGGTTGTAAACTAATTGACTCCTTTTCCTCATGTAAGGATTTTTTTATAAGCATAGTAAATAACTGTAAATGGTATCATTGAGTACAGTATCAGTTGTTGAACTACATCTGAGAAACTGTGTGGACTAAAACATTTCATCTTCTCCATACATCAAGCACCACTCAAGATACACGTACACTCTCAGTTCTCTCTCTTAATTAATTTAATCAGGCAGAAAGTGAGGTAAAAATAAATAAGAATGAGATATAACAGGAAAGAAATAAAACAAGATGAAAGCTGACCTGTCACTGCACTGACGAGTGAGTTGTTTGCATTTTTCTTTGATGTGGTTCCCTGGAAACAAAACTTATGGAAATTAGTCAGGTAAAGAATCTTGTGGGGAAATCGCTACATTTGCATTCTTCTGTCTGTGTGACCTTTTGACCTCTCTCAGGAGTGTAGGAAATGAAAGTTGCTCTGAAGAAAGGTAAAGTGAACAAGCAGTACAGACATGACTTAATTTAGTGAAATGATATGAATGTAAAATGAAGGATGTTTATATAAATATAACATGGCCCAGTTATGTCAGTCAGTGTTTTTTTTTTAGATTAAATGCTTGGTTTTTCTAGATTTACCTATGTGTGTGTATGCATGTATGTATTATAGTTTTAAATACTATGTATTTTATTTTTAGGTTAAACAATTAACAATAATTCAATCTAATTACACAATATGCTGACAAGATTACATATTGTGTTATATGATTAAAAAATTTAGTAGATTTACATTAAATCTACTTTATTTAAAAAAAAACTTTTTATTATTAATTATACATTTTAGTAAACGAAATGATTATAATTTTTTTTAGGCAAATCTAAATTGATGGGGTCTGTTTGTTGCATGCTGTATTTTATATTGGGTGGAATATATTCATGCTATAAATTTTTTGATTAGTCAGGTAAAGAATCTTGTGGGGAAATCGCTACATTTGCATTCTTCTGTCTGTGTGACCTTTTGACCTCTCTCAGGAGTGTAGGAAATGAAAGTTGCTCTGAAGAAAGGTAAAGTGAACAAGCAGTACAGACATGACTTAATTTAGTGAAATGATATGAATGTAAAATGAAGGATGTTTATATAAATATAACATGGCCCAGTTATGTCAGTCAGTGTTTTTTTTTTTAGATTAAATGCTTGGTTTTTCTAGATTTACCTATGTGTGTGTATGCATGTATGTATTATAGTTTTAAATACTATGTATTTTATTTTTAGGTTAAACAATTAACAATAATTCAATCTAATTACACAATATGCTGACAAGATTGCATATTGTGGTATATGATTAAAAAATTGAGTAGATTTACATTAAATCTACTTTATTTTAAACAAAACTTTTTATTATTAATTATACATTTTAGTAAACGAAATGATTATTATTTTTTTTAGGCAAATATAAATTGATGGGGTCTGTTTGTTGCATGCTGTATTTTATATTGGGTGGAATATATTCATGCTATAAATTTTTTGGCTTTCTCTCTTTTTCTCTCTCTGTTTGAGACTGTCATCTGGTTCTTCTCATGTGTGCCATATTTAGACCACTCATGCAGTCTACCTCATCCTTTTGCAGCTTTTATTTATGTCATCTGACCACCTGCTGACCCTTTGTGCTCTTCAGAGTTCACTGCCTCTCAGATGAGTTACCTGCGAGTCACAGTGTCCTGCTAACATGTGGTGCGTCTAATGATAGCAGCCCAGGCTGGACGTCTATATGTGATTGATCAGATTAATGAGCATTTTCAGATCCAAAACGAACAATCAATAGATGAATGACTACTGCTGGCACCAGCGGGGGCCAGAAAGCTAAAGTAAACAGGCCATTAGCCAAGGTCAAAGGTCAAGAACTGATAAATGCAGAGGAGCTCAATATTAACTGATTTCTCTGTCACTACCAATTTAACAGCATTTGCATGTTAGCTGAGTAAGTAACCAGGTGAGATTTTGACGACGGCAGGTCACGACACCCCCTGCTGTTTGGTATCAATTAGCGGCTTTGCTGAGTACAGAAAAGCGCTAAACAGGAGATCATAATTACCTGGTAAATTGTGCAGTATAATCAGCACAGGCAAGTACTTAGGCGACTTAGCAAGAAATGATACTAATAACTTGTAAAAGAAAGTCATGTTCTTAGGTATATATGGTAAGTTGTGCATCTTATTTTTAAAACAATGTTGACAAGAATTCAGCATTAGATGAAACTAACATTTAATTGTCTAACTAAAAAATGTATAACTACAAGCTGCTTTGCTTCATCATTTTTTTCTAATTTTTCCAGGGTAAAAGGTGGCTTTGGTTCAAGATTTTTGTATATACAAGTAGTTTTTGTTTTTTGGAGTTTTTGTAGTTTTTTCTTTCTTAGAGGGTAAAGATAATGACAGTGTGAAATATTTTAATCATTAGCTTTTTTTTTGTAACTTTTTAAACTTGATTAAGAGATTTGACCAGTAAGGCATAGTTGAGATCATAATTAGTTTACCATAATTATCTTTATTGATCTCTGCACTTCTCTCTGATTTACTGATTCCACCAGTATTTAAATAATTACCACAAAAACAGTGTGAAAGTAATCAAAGTGATGAGTTGTAAGGTCTGTTTTGGGTTTTGTCATGTTCATGTTTTCATCAGTGTTGCCAACTGCTTTCAATTGAAAGTAGCTAAAACTGGTAGCTAAATGTCACTAGATGACATCACAATGGCAAATTCACTGATCTATATAAAGATGAACGTAGATCAGTGGGCAAGATGAGAACTTAAATAAGGTTTGTCCAAGAAGTTGCTGTGTATGTGTCATGTTCTGATTGGTAGTCTTAGTCATGTGTCTTGTTTCCCATTGGTTTGTTCATGTCATGTGACCCTCTTTGTTTGCTATAAGTAGCCATGTCGTTGCCTTTGTTGCTTGTCGTGTATTGAATGTAAACCTGCTGTCGGTGAGTTCTGTTCATGCCAAGTCAAGTCTGTTCATGTCATGTCAAGTCAAGTCAAGTCTCAGATTATGTTTGTATTTTGGATCACATCTGGAAATAAACTGCACATGGGTTCTTCACTACGCTTGCCTTCAGTGGACTGATTCATTACAGACCAAAACAGACCTTACATGAGTGTGGCTGTAGCACTAGTGTGGCTGGTGGTTCTCTATAATTTTTTATCATCATTTGATTAATTAGTGTAGGTGGTATATGAATATGAAAAAGGGTTTTATGCTGAAAAATGATCTAAAGTAGCCCAGCTGTTAGTGAATTTGGTCTGTGAATAGGGAAGTTATTCCCTGTAACTGAATCGTCTGTGATTATTTAGTTATAAGCACTTCAACTTTATATTATTATTCAAAATTACATTATTATTCAAAATTATTATATTATATTAAACCTATTTGAAAATGGCATGTGATCAGGGAGTTCTGAATTAATCTTATATCACTACAGTATATCATTGTACTTCTACTGTTTGTGATGGTTCATATTATGTATTCTGGTCTATTCTGTTACCTTCCGTGCTCCATTTCAGACGATTTACTGAGCTGGAAATGTCACGTCGTCTGATGATCTCAGGTGCCGTTCTGAAAACCACACTCCATGCTCAGTCCCACCGCATGCTCAGTCACACTCGCCATGGCCTCGGGTTCACGCCAACAATTTCAGTCGCATTAACCCGCTGCCATGAAGAAACACTAACCGCGTTATGAAACAAGCATGTACGTTCTTAATTAAAATATCAGCTCAACGTGCGGGATGGCAGTTCATTGAACCCAATGATGCGTTTTAGCCATTTGGTTCTTTGAACAGCCATCTTGGCAGATGAAATCACGACATTCAGGTGTTGTACAAGATAGCTTATGATTATTACCTGCCATTGTGGACGCTTCCTCTCGCTGCGCGGTGATGCTAATGTGATGGGAGTCCAGGGACACGTTGTAATGGGATCCATCTTTCCTGTGACACGGATTCATTAAACAAGCACAGGAAGGAGATAGAAAGAGTCTCTATTTGTGGAATGTTACAGATATTTTCTGCTCTCCTGACAAGACACTGCCAGGAAATGACAGATCCTAATGTAAGGATGCACGGTACGAATAAAGGTCGAGCGCATTATCAGAAATACGGTGAAAAGGGGTGGCGACTGCTGTCGTAAGTACCTATTTAAGTAACTGCAACACATTTGTACTAACTCATCCCAGTAGGGATGGCTTCAGCATTTGGTCTATGAGGAGAGAAGTAGGACACTTACAGTTTGCAGTGTTCATGGTGTACTGAAATATACTGGATTATCAGATAGATTAAAAATAATAGTGTGCTGGCAGGACGTTTTGAGTTCTGAAAGTTCAAACATAAAACTGTTCTGAAATTTTAGTGCTGTGGGTGGTTACCAGAGAGTTGCTATGAGGTATAAATGTATAACTTCTTTGGTGCATTTATAACGTGTAATTTTATTGTATTACAATTCCCTGAAATAATATAAGAATAATAAGAAAGAAAGAAAGACAAAGAAATCAAGACATAAATACAAGTTTTTAGCACTAAAATCCCCATAAATGTTCATATTATATTATATTATGTAGTCTGGGACAATACATATTACAATAATATATAAAATACATATTACAATAATACATAAAATCAATGTAAAATGTTCCAGAAAAAAACCCATCAAGGCATAAATAATGTTTATTTTTGTTCATATATGTTAACATTTTTTAAATGTTCACATATTACATTACATTACATTATATATGAAATGCACCATTTAAAGGGTAAAGTTCTAAATATTTTCTTTTAGAGTAGTTCCTGGTTGATAATGTGTTGTAAGGTGCAAGGTTTTTTTATGCTAATGTATAACATACAGTACAAAACCATTAATTTCTTTGAATGGATACACCACAACAGTCCGTACTTTTTTTGCTTTTACTTCAAATCAAGTTTTAACATTGTGATTCACATCAGTTGGTTTGGTTCTGCTTTATAACTCTTTAACTAAGACTTTTAAAAATCCCTTTGGGAAAAATAAATGGGAAAAATACTTTTGGAACTGAGATGCTGAAAAAGTGGGCGGGTGTTGTTGCACTATATAGCAATAGTGATATTTGCCTTAGCAACTCACTAATTAGATATTCAAAGTAATGAACTCCGTCATAAGTTTAACCATCAGGAAAACCGTATTGGCAGCTTAAAGAGAGCTGGAGGTGTACAGCCTCCCCAGGGGCCCCTGTACCCTTCGTGGTATCAGTCTCAGACAGATGTCACAAGAGCCCGAAACCTACAGGGGTCCGAGAGGGAGATTTGGAAAGCCAGGCTAGATGAGCTTTCCAACTGAGTAACGGCCAACTGCCAGCTAGCTTGTTGCCCACTGGCCCATCCTGTGCTGAAGCCCTCTCGCGGCTCTCTGGGGTCTGCAGCAGAGCCAGTGTCTTCGCCCGCAGGGGGTTTGACTGACTCTTTATCAGTGTGAGATAGGCTATTACTGTGGTAAGGTGCTGACATACCCGCTGATTAGCCAGCTAGCTCTGGATGTGCGGAGGCATGCTAGCCCTGCAGCAGGACTGAGCTGTTTTGCGATTTTATGCACATTTTTACAGAGATGAGGTGTAAAGGGAAAAACTATCTGGCATCATAATGTTTATTTTTAAAAAAAGCCTTAATCTTTCTGTTTATTTGCAGGCTTAAATTAGATTTTGAATATGAGGTTATAATGTGGTCTCATACTTTTTGACCACTCTATATATGTGGCAGTGTTTATTATATTGTAAACTAGTTGTTGAAACCAGGCCCTATGATTTGTGTGGTGTATTTATTATTTTATTGTTCAGAAAGTGCTGTTCTTCAGATCTGTCCAAATGTTTCCTATATCCTTTAGTTCTCTCTCTCTCCCTCCCTCTTTCTATATATATATATATATATATATATACACACTAGTGCTGTTAAAATTAGCACGTTAATGCAGGCAATTAATTTTTTTCAGTTTAACGGCATTAAAAATATTGAACACAATTAACACAGGTGGAACTAGTTGTAATTAGAATTTGTTATTAAGTCTAATTTGTTATTTTTTTCTAAGTTTTTCTAAGTCTAATAAATGTTAAAATTGATAGCTCTCAATTATACTGCAATGTTGAATGGCTATAGTCAATGGGTAAATAATAGGGGGAAGAAAACGATTTCCTAGAGACATCAGTAGTATATCAGTGATACTCGCCTTCAGTCATAAAAAGATGCCATTAAATAAATATAAAAAATATACCATCTTTATGTTGTTTGTACATTAATTCGGAGACTGAATGTGAAATTGTACCAGGCTCAACCCTGCTTAGCTTCAGTGGGCAACCAGTCTTGGGCTGCAGGGTGATAAGGCTGTATGTATGTATATATACATATATATATAATTATTTTATTTTATATATAATTAATATAATTATATAATTAATTAATTTTATTTATATAAATTGCAGTGTGTGTATACTTAATAATCTTAAGTAATCTTAATACTTGTACTAAATTACTTAAGTGAAGATGATAAAAGTGTTGCCTTTTATATTTTAATTAATTTTAGAGAAGTCTTTTTTTTATTTTAAAAAACATTTTTATAGTTTTAGTTAACACTTACCAAAATACAATAAAAGTATGTATAAACATTGAAGTATATGTAGTATTAGAATATTGAAATATTATTACATTCATTCTAATATGCTGATTTGATGCTCAGGAAACATTTCTTATTATTATCAATGTTGAAAACGGTATTTTTGTGAAAACCGTGATATATATTTTTTCAGGATTCTTTGATGAATAGCAAATTCAAAAGAACCGAATTTATTTAAATCAGACCTTTTTGCTACTAAGTGTAAGCACCGATCTGTCTGTCCTAATCGTCTGTGATCACCCGAGGCAGATCTTAATAGCAGGTATACCAGGCCTTATTGTCAAGAAACAAAACTTCCCTTGAGGAACTTACATACTTCACATAACTTGATTTTAAACATCTGCTGTCTCTGCCGGTCAAGGTGCCAGTCTTTTACTTATAATTTCTTCTTATTGCAACTATATCGACAGGCTCGTTGGGAGAATGAAGTGTCATTATGATCTCATTCAGGTTTACCCCATTCTCATCCTCTAGTCTGCTTTGCTCAATACTTGTTTAGCCGGCATTAAGACTTCTTTGTGGTTTTGGGTGTGTTTAATCCATCTTAGTGAAATGTTGGATAATGGTCTCTAAACCCATTATTTATTGATAAGAAATCTCACAGTTTCATAGTAGAGGCTCACAGTCGTCCTAATGATCCATCTCTCACACTACCATCCATTATTTAGCCTGAATCAATAAATTATTGACTACATGTCACCAAGAATTGAAATCCCTCATGAAATTGTAATATGTATTAAGTAGCGGCAATTTGGCCAGGACACCGGGGTTACACCCCTACTCATTACGAGAAGTGCCATGGGATTTTTAATGACCACAGAGAGTCAGGACCTCGGTTTAACGTCTCATCCGAAAGACGGTGCTTTTTACAGTATAGTGTCCCTGTCACTACAGTGGGGCATTAGGACCTACAGGGTGAGCACCCATAAAAGTGTTGCCTTTTATATTTTAATTAATTTTAGAGAAGTCTTTTTTTTATTTTAAAAAACATTTTTATAGTTTTAGTTAACACTTACCAAAATACAATAAAAGTATGTATAAACATTGAAGTATATGTAGTATTAGAATATTGAAATATTATTACATTCATTCTAATATGCTGATTTGATGCTCAGGAAACATTTCTTATTATTATCAATGTTGAAAACGGTATTTTTGTGAAAACCGTGATATATATTTTTTCAGGATTCTTTGATGAATAGCAAATTCAAAAGAACCGAATTTATTTAAATCAGACCTTTTTGCTACTAAGTGTAAGCACCGATCTGTCTGTCCTAATCGTCTGTGATCACCCGAGGCAGATCTTAATAGCAGGTATACCAGGCCTTATTGTCAAGAAACAAAACTTCCCTTGAGGAACTTACATACTTCACATAACTTGATTTTAAACATCTGCTGTCTCTGCCGGTCAAGGTGCCAGTCTTTTACTTATAATTTCTTCTTATTGCAACTATATCGACAGGCTCGTTGGGAGAATGAAGTGTCATTATGATCTCATTCAGGTTTACCCCATTCTCATCCTCTAGTCTGCTTTGCTCAATACTTGTTTAGCCGGCATTAAGACTTCTTTGTGGTTTTGGGTGTGTTTAATCCATCTTAGTGAAATGTTGGATAATGGTCTCTAAACCCATTATTTATTGATAAGAAATCTCACAGTTTCATAGTAGAGGCTCACAGTCGTCCTAATGATCCATCTCTCACACTACCATCCATTATTTAGCCTGAATCAATAAATTATTGACTACATGTCACCAAGAATTGAAATCCCTCATGAAATTGTAATATGTATTAAAAAGTATTGCACAAAAAGATAATGATTGTGTAATGTCTGTGTGCTTGTAGGGTCTTGACAAGCACATTCATGTCATATACGGTGTTGATACGTAAACACACATTCAGTGCAGTGTTTCAGTTTATTGTTGAAACTAAATAAATCGTTGGCAAGTAAACTGTGCCAATGGATGCAAGTATATTTGACAGATGAATAGTGAGTGATTTTATTTGTTGCCATAGTGGCCCGAAACATTGTGATGTTTTAAAAAAATGTTAGAATAGAGAGTCTTAGTATAAACCTACTACTATACTAATGTAATGTTAATATATAGTATATACTATAATTGTTTTTCTGTCAATATGGGGTGCTGTGTGTACATTAATGAGGAAAAAAAATTAACTTAAATGATTTTAGCAAATGGCTGCAATATAACAAAGAGTGAAAAATTTAAGGGGGTCTGAATACTTTCCGTACCCACTGTATATATAAAATAGCGTATATATATTTGCTACAAATGAAAGAAGTTATTACATGGTCATAGTAATTGAACTCATGGGTATCAAACCTATGACCTTGGCATCAGTGTTATATTAGTATCATTGATATACTATGAAAACTTGTATTAACATTTTGAATCAGTTTTTATTTTTATAATTAAAAGTATAATTTTTAATACCTATTTTTTAATGTCTAGCCTATGTAGTTTTTATTCATTTTTATTTCAGTTTTAGTTAATTTAGTACATAAATTTAAAGTAAATGAAAATTTGAAATGGTACCTTGGAAACTATATGAACCAAGTTTAGTTTTATTTTATTTTATTTTATTTTATTTTATTTTATGAAGCAATAAAATAATGAAATGAATATATGTATATTTTTATGGTTTTAATTTTAGTTACATTTTTAGTTAATTTTAATAACCCTGCTTGGCATTGCTAGCACCACGCTTTGAATTTTGACATTCCATCCATCCATCCATCCATCCATCCTCTTTATTAATTCTATATAAATTAGTTTACATATAATTAATACATTTTAGAAATATTTTTTATAATTTGTAATATGTTAATAATTTGACCCTATATTTCTGGTTTCTTTTACAGCATTATTTTGTGGCTTTTATCTATAATATCACATTGTAGTCTCAATTATTTTCACTCTCAAGCACTAAAGCTAATTAGTGAGACGAGTACACAGGATGCTCTGCACCCCCGATTTTAAACAAAAAGACGGTTTTCTGCACAGCTGCCAAGAATTAAAACCAAACAAAAGGTAGTACAAACACATCTTTTTCACTTCCTCAGAATTCCCCCCCCTTTTTTTTTTTGGTTTTAATTAGTCACACGGCTTCTAAATGACCTGCTCAGGAAAGTGCTAAAACTTGCATTTGGGTATTTAATTAAAAAGAGCTGCTAATTGCCTACACACTCACAGATAGATCCTGGAGTTCACAGAACCCCTGAAATCAACTCCTCAGATTAATACAACACTCAGCACAAATGCGTAAGACTTCCTCTAATTACTAAGCCAGAATTAAATGTAATAAATTGCACATACTCACGTAAGAATAAACTGAAAAGTCTCCTCACATGCTCTTGAATCTAAATTGGCTTCTACTGCCTTACATTGATAATACATCCTGTACTCAATTGCTTGTGTTTGTGCTAGTATGATCTACCTGTTTTGTAGTATGCTAGTATGATCTACCAGCACTGATGTTTTCTTCGTGGACCCATATAACATTTACTTTGTCACAACTGTCCCTTGTATTTTTCTAAACAGTGTCAGAAGAGTGAAGGAACGTTTCCATCTTATTCTTTGTTTCTTTTACATTTTTTCTTTTCTCTACTGTCTTTTCACCTTTTCTTTTCTTTATTGCACATTCATTGCTGCGTAAACGCCTGCTTGACATGTTAGTCTCTAAATACATTATCAGTGTAATGAGCTCAATTCAGACGTTCTCCTATCAGTGCTCTCCACTGCCAATTAGTTCTTAATGCCATGCAATAAATAAGGATTAAATTACATTACATACCAATTACGTTATATAAGCCACGGTTTCACTGAGACACGTAAACATGTACATGACAGATTTTATGCATTGAAATTCCACACTAATAAACTTAGAACCTGTGTTAGTAGCAGAGAAAAGAGTTAGTGGAGGCATGAATCACATCCAACATGGAGAGCATTTAAATTGCATTGTAATGAATTCATTTAGTGGACGACTTGGTCTAAACCTTTGCGTATTGCTATATAACAGGCAGTCAGCTATTGAAAGTGCTTCATAATTTAAGATATAAAGTAGTAAATCAGCAATGGTACTATTGCTTTTAGAGAGGGGTTTTGATTGTTTTGAGAATAAAGAACGTAGCACAATGCACACATTTGAGTGCAATCAATGAAGAGTGTAATTTTTTGTGCAATCAAGACGCAGAACGTTCACTAGACAAGTGCTTTAATGAAGGGTAATGAGTTTGGGGGTTTAATGCAGGTACAGTCTGAAGTGCTGTTTTCAGACTGCATGGTGGCAGTGATTGGGCAGATCCAATTGTAGTGTGTGACTGGTAGGCCAGAGCTCGTAAACTGGATTTTAAGGCTACGTCCACATTAATCTGGATATATTAGAAATGGCGTTTTAGGTTCAAAAAGCTCTCTGTCGACACTAGCTTCTTTTTTTTTTCTCCAAAAGTTGCTTGTCCACACTCACACTGGGTTTCCATTGAAAGTTGCGAATTTAACAAAATTGCGCAAAATTGGAATATCGCTTAAAACATTTGCGAATAAGCACCGTTTCCATCCAACGAGACAACGGGAACAAAATCGTCACTTCCTGATAAACTGTCACTAAATATTACTAAGGAAAGTAGGAGAAGCCACTGAATATAATAATTTTGATATATAATAAATTACTTTGGCCTCAGAGCAAGCAGACAAAAACATAAATGCAGTCATTGCTTACGGAGGTGGATGCCTTCTGTTTGGGAACACAGTTGTGTAAGACAGTTCTGGGAGGTAATTATACAGAAATACTTTGACGACAGACTTTGCGCGGGCATTTAAGAATAACCATAACAACATTTCAGATGCTGTGCAACAAGATCGGTCTGCTGGTTAGTCAGGTAATGGCATCCCATAGCGCAAGTCACATGACTTTTTGATGCACGTGGAGGAAATTATTCGCGAAATGCATTTCCATCTCCCATTATTTGCATAAACCCTTTTTGGCACAAGTCAAAAACCACCTCAAGTGAGCGTAAAAACTTTTTTTGCGAATTAAGGGATTTGTTTTCAAAATTTGGTGTTTCCTTCACTCGTTCCTGATGCGATACTTTAAAATGCGCATAAAAACAGGGTGATGGAAACACAGATACTGACACATCTAGAAATGCTGAGTGAGAGGAAGAATCCGATTCTTCTGGCACGATCATGATATTACAAAATATCCCACAACTTACTGGTGTGTCCAGAAAGGGGTAAAGATTTTAGTAGATTAACAAAAAACCACTGGGTGGATTTTTATCATTTTAGGGTGGTTGTGTACACACACTGCCAACACACATTTCAGTTCAAACAACTTGTATAAGTGCATGTAGCATTATATTACCCCTTTAAGAAGGAAAAAAAAAGTTTGTTTTTGTCAGTTTACCTTTTACTTTTATGTCTCAGTTAGGACAAAAGGCCAAAACGTAGAGGAAAAATAAGTATTTTTTTAATTTATCCAGATTTTTGTAGATGTAGCGTAGCACTGTTTGAAAGAAATGTGTCCATGAAAATCTCATTACAATGAGACAGTAATGTTGATCCAGGATCAACAAAAGATGTTGATCCAGGAACATGTCTTACTTGGCAAAATCACGGCGACCAAAGACACATAATGCCCATAAAAATGGACTCCTCTCTAATTAATTCATAGAAAAACCTTTCGTTGAATGAACACAGATATCCTTCAGGTCATTGTGTATTTTGTTACTGTTCTTGTATATTGTCTTTTGTATTGGATACTGTTTTATGCATGCTTACGATAGAACCACAATACAAACAGTGTATTTTTCTGAATGCTGAATAAATAATGATCCGTTTCAACAGTGTTTCTCAGATATATTGTTGTTCAGATTAGTTTCATTGCGTCTTTGAACAAAATCAATCCATTGGACTTCTGTTGGAAAACACATTAATGCCCATGTACTGACATACTAAATCAGTGTACATTACAGCTGTGTGGAAATTATAGAAGCGGGTAAACCAATCACTGTCACTCACAGGCCGGCGAGAGCTCTTGAGAGGCATGCTGGGTAAATACAATCTCTCATCCCATTAGTCCAACAGGCGTGTCACAACGGCATCTAATGTATAATGCATGTCATCGCTCGTTCCAGTGTGTCTGAGTAAACGCTGGTAACGGTGGGACTGAGGGTCGAGACCCTCATTCATTTCATGCCACTCCTCTCTCTTAACTCCTTCCCACTCACACATCCTTTTTGTGTTTATACGGTGGCTGGAGTCACTTACTGACTTTGTTTGTGCACCTGCATAGTCCATTTTAATGCTAAGGGGACTTGAGATACTAAGTCTATAATTGAGTAAAAGGGCCAG
>NW_015637585.1:3068942-3110908 GCF_001515625.1 Sinocyclocheilus rhinocerous | reverse complement strand
AGTCTATAATTGAGTAAACCGGCCAGTGTTTAATTTGTGTGTTTAGTATCTATCTATCTATCTATCTATCTATCTGTCCGTCCGTCCGTCCGTCCGTCCAACAAATGTCTTTGTTGTTTCAGTTTACCTGGCTTATGTTTGTAGCGTAGTAATGTAGTTAATTTAAGTTAGTTACTGCCCAACACGGTGTGCTCCAGCATCAAGTAGGGTGAATTCAGGTTCATTGGGACATTTCATCTCAATGGCGAAAAGTGTCCCAATTTACCTGGATTCACCCATAGTGCCGCTAATGTGCCGATGACCCTTAATCTGGTTCGGGTCATTTCCCAATCCCACTATCTTCCTATCATTTCCTGTCTATTTTTTTGCTGTCTTTGCCAGTAAAAATGAATCAGACTTCCCAATGCTACACTCTTAGTATGACAGCAAGGGTCATTGTTGTGACCTTATGAGCATGACTGTCCATTCTCTCCTTTGCTCAATCTCAGTCATAAATGCATGAATGGATCAGGGAGGACAAAAACAGCGAAACACTTTGACTCTCTCATGAATACATGTCAACTCCAAGCTTTAAAATGTCTCTAGAACCTATCTCGCATCCGCTTAGATCCTCTTCTTCATCAGCTCTCTCCATATGCTGAATCCCAGTATGTTCAGACGTCTTTCATAATTAGAGAATTTACTACAGCGGAAATAACCAAACTGTCATCCTCTGGTGGAATTACATCTGTGTTTTGATCACCTAAATATTCCTGTGCTAGTCACACCGTATGCAAGACTTGAAGCCATTACTGTAATTAAATATGATTAGTAGCTTTACATTAACGAAGGTGCCGCAGTTGAAAAAAGAAAAGCTGAGCTTCAGTGTGTTCTCTCTCGGAAACACAGCTGTGTAGATCATTTCAGTACAGCCTTGTTTGATTACTAACAAACTGCATGCTTCATGTAATTGCAGCAACATCATCATCACATTAAATGTATTTACAGTATTATTGAGGAAGTATTGTTGTTTTTATAGAATAATTTACCTCAGGGTTTTACACCATCAGTACCTTGGCAATAGATGTGTTTATTTTTGCTCTAGCAATGACAAAATTTTAATTAAATTACAATTATTTTCTGAATGATGCACCATGAAATCTGAAATTTGTTCAAAGTTCAATTTATCAAATTTGGTAACACCATACTACTACTACTACTACTACTAATAATAATACATTATTATTATTATTATTATTATTATAAAGATTCTCACTGAATATTTAACAAATTTCAGATTTCATGGTGCATCATTCAGTAAAAAATTGTGATTTTTTTTTTCATTGTATTTTTGAATAAATAAAACAATTGGCATTTTATTTTATTTTATTTTATTTTATCAGTAGTTTGAGAATTGGTTTTCAATGGGTTTTGCTTTAGGTCACAGATATGAATATGAACATTAATATTATTATTATTAGTAGTAGTGCTAAATTGAACTTTTGTCTTCAATGTCTTTTCAAATAAAAAAAAAATTTTTTAGTTAATTAGTTAGCAGTAGTAGTAGTGATAGTAGTATTTTACTAGTAGTTAGTGCATTTGCTTTAGGCCACAGATATAAATATGTACATGAAGTGGTGACCCAAAACAATACCAAAGTTATTTACCATGCAGAACTAAGTTAAAATGGCCATTGAAAAATTATTATTTATATTTTAACTTGCTTGCTAGAAGTTGAAAAGTCAGTTTATTTTACTATGAGTTTTATTTTTTGTAAGTAGCATTGTTTATCGTGGTGTCCGTGAATCTATTTACAGCAGATCTGCGCCCCACCAGTTGAGAACCACTTGGATAAACTTTACCCCTGTGCCTAGAGCTCTTTTATTTACTTTGTGGCAAGCATATTATCATTAATTCTCTTTGATAATAGGGTTGACACTTTTATCACTGACCTGAGACCTGTTATGGCATTTCTATTCATGTTTGGATTTGTGCTTTTAGCTGGAAGAGGCTGATCCCTGCACTTTAGCTGCATCCCAGAGCAGCCTGAGGAACTGATAGATGGAGCACAGGAATAAAGGAAACAAAAAGCTTCTAATCGATGGCTGGCAATGGCTGGCAAACGAGATTGACACGTTTATGCCTTCCATTTATCGAGTGTCAAGGCCAGCTGATGCAACCCCTTGAACCCTGTGTTGATTTTTGCCTTGCCGTCTAAATTACACAGGATTCTGACAGGACACAATTTTTTCACCATCAGACTGAGAAGAAATACATTTACACACAGACTGAACACTAATCGCAGTGCATTCTGGGATTGCCATGTCTTCTAAGTATACATGCAATGCTGCCTTAGAATAACGCTAAAATGAAGTGATCTTGAAAGGCAGCATAATTTTTGGTTCCTAGTTTAAAGGGCTTATTAAATGAAATCTCCCATCATCATTTACTCACGCTGTTGTTCCAAACAGCATTTCTTTCTTTAGTCGTAATTGATTGATTCTTTAAATTTGTGTCGCCTTAAAATGCAAAGTTTTGGAAAAGACCTCTGTGTGTAATGGTTATTGTTCTAGTCTCTGTGTATGTGTGTGTGTGTTTGCTGTCTATTGGCTGTGTTTCTGTTAGCGAGTCTGTGCGTGGTGTCATGATCTGCCCATTATTGGCAGTGTCTATTAGGGGACCTCTTGAGTTTTCCCAGAATGCCTTATGTTCTGACAGAGCCTGTATTGTGGACTGAGCCTCTGTTCTCACATGGCCGATGAGAAGCACCTGCTGTCAGCGAGCATCACAGCCAATCAGCTGGTCCTCTCCCCTGGGTTCAGCCGCAGAGAGCATGGCTGTGATAAGTGCGGGACATGTGTGAGGATGTGATAACGGTCCCGGCAGCTTCCTGGCAGGGGCAGACCAACTATTTTATTAAAGGATTCAGAAAGATTCATGTTATAGTTTATATAAAGTAAAAAACAACAAAACAACAACAACAACAACAATGAACAGCAGGATTTAAATATTTTGCTATAAAAAGATCTAAAAGTGGCACTTGAGAAACCATTGTAAAAAAGCTAATCTACTCTCATGCTCAGTGTTAATTCAGTATGATTGATTGATTGGCTGATTGATTTAGTTATTGATTTACACTGTAATAGTATTAATTCCTAGTATTAATATATTTTTAATTAGCAGTTGTTTTTGTCTGTTACTGTTTTTTTATTATTATTATTATTTTAATATTTGAATATAGCTTTCTTTTTTTCTTCATTTAAATTATGGAAAACAGTTAAACAATAGTTAGAGCTAATTTACCAGTGTCTGCCATTAAGCACGTCAGGTAGGACTACTTGACTATGTGACATATTTAATATTCAAAAGCCAGGCTGATCTATTTTATAATGTGTCCCTTGTTCTTTTTTTGGTTCCTGTGCCACTGCTTGCATGTGGATTGAGTTCAGTGGCTCATTTGGAGCTTTTTCAATCACTGCTCAGGACTGGCACTTACTTTGATCCTGTGCTCATATTTCTGCACCATATGAGTGTGTGTTTGAGTCAGATGAATAATGCGGGTGCTTTATTATTTTATGTGGAGCCACATTTCCTGTCCTTGTCTCCTTTGTGGATCATGGTTGGTTGGCACCACATCTGACAACTACACTGCTACTCTTAAGTGCTACTCTACTGTTAAAAGCAGCTCACGGGTATAAAAAAGCTTAGTTTACTGCGGCAGCGGTCGCGTGAAGGCCTCCTCGTGTGAAGACCGAAGAGTGTAAAGACCATCGACTCTACTGTGCGACTCCACCGGGCAGGGACACCGGCAAAGGATAAGTATCGCTTTTTATTTCTCCTCTTTCCTACTACTTGTTTCACTTCTGTTTCAGTTTTTATAAACATTTCTTACTGTGTGTAAGTTGTTGTTTTTTAGCATGTACATTTGTAAGTCGCTTTGGATAAAAGCGTCTGCTAATGACTAAATAAAAAAATTAATAAAATACTCGGAACAATCGCCAGGGTCACTTCATTTCTTTTCTTTTCTTCTGTTCTTTTCTTTCCCTTCCCTTCATTTTCTTTATTGCTCTATCTGTCCATCTCTCCTGTTCTGCATGCAGTCTTGGCACTGCGTCTAAACCCAAGTCCCAAGCGAAGCAGCATCATGTTTTGTAAAACAAGCATGTTAGGCATGAATAAAACATGGGCCATCAAATGGACTGGAAATGAGTGACAAAGAGTGTGTAACTGCTTAGTGATAATTACACACACACACACACACACAGGCCCAATGCTTGCCAAGGCCTGCAGACTGACAGAAGCCTATGTGATAAAGAGACTTTATACAAGATATTGCTGGATAAATATCACAAAACTTTTCAAGAACATGTCTGGTTTGTATTTTACCACAAAATAAAAGTATAGAATTAGTATAGAATTTTTAGGACCATTATTATTATTATTATTATTATTACTTTATTATTTTATTTGTTGTTTTGCCATACCATATGTACGGCAAAACAACATACCGTATGTTTTCTAATATGATGTTTATTTATTTATTTATTACATGAAGTATTAATTACAAAGAAATGGCAAGTAGCACATTGAATTAAGAATGAACTTTTGAAGTAGAAAGACCGAAATAATATTTTCTTGTAAAAATATACTCCAATAATCTTTGTTCATAAATCTTTTTTACAGTGTAGTTAGTACTTGTGGCACTGCCATTAATTTATGCTGATTTAATTAAAACAAGAATTGTTTTAGTTTTTTACCGCAATACATTAACAATGCTATAATAACCCTAATTTACATAGTAGGTGTGTTTTTGCTAAAAAGAAAGACAATGAGTTAATTTACTGTAAATACACCTGGCCGGTGAACCTGGCTTGTGAATGGTATGAATGAATAAAATGAAGGTTTTTATGCTGAAATACCTTACACAGCTTCTTCTACTTCAATCTGAATCTTTGCCCTCTATTTAAGTGTTGATTTCTCCGGGGGGAACTGATATCTGCTCTACATGGCACTCCAGCCCAATCAAAAAGGAAAGCCCTATCACATTCAAATAGAATGACTGACACCATTTTCTTCTTCCTTCAGTTTCTTTTTGTGCTATGTTAAATTTGTATAGCTTCCTTTCCTTTTTGCCTGTGGTGTGTACAGTGCAGAGGGTCTAATTAAAGAGCAGAGATGATGTTTTGATGGTGCAGTCATACTGCGGTAGTTTTTTTAATGCGGCGGTGTTCCTCCCGGTTGTGTCTGTGAAGATGAGAGCTTTTAGGAAAGGGAGAGAGGCGACATCAGCACACATGCATTTTACAGCAGTGCTGCATTCTAGCCAGCATTTAGACAAATCCAGGGGACTTTACTCTCCATAAGAGAACAGGTCAGTCATTGAATAATGCATCAGAGAGTTAGGAAGGGAGATTGTGCTTAAACCGTCATTCCCCGAAGTGTCAAAGGAGCAGAAGTGTTTAGAGTCTATCAGTAATAGGATGAAATGATGCCGATCAGTTTTGCTGATCCAATCTGCGATGAATAAAGCTGTGGATTTCTTTATTGCTCTTTGAATTAAATCACCTGATTCAGTAACCGTACCAGTCAACCAGACTAATTTCATTGCAGAGTCTTTGGTAATATGGTGAAAAGAGTTGTATTGCTGATTCTGGTCCCCAGTGTGTGATGAAAGTTCATCCAAAATGAAATTTGTCTGATATTCTTTCTTTTATGGAGTACAATCTTATATACTTAAGTATATATGTAATATAATGATGCATAATGTCTTGGTTGTTGGACTCCAACATTGTAGTCTATACAACTCAGGCATATATTATTCAATCTTCGGAAGTCATTCGGGGAAAAACTATTAAAATACTGAAAATGTTAGACTTAAGTCTTGAGCCTCATTTGCATACATTGGAGTCCAAATATGAGATATTCAAATAACAAATGCACAAAAACAATTCTATTCAAAGTAATTAATGTCAAACCTGGTGCAACAAGCCTAGCAAGTTAACCAGCTTCACCAAAAAGGTCATGTGGGTTAACCAGCAAGTTTTGACCTTGGCCAAACCAACATAAACCGGCCTGGACTAGTGCTGCGTAAGCCTTGCTTCTAGCAGAGTTTTGTTTTTAAACAGTTCTATCCCACATCAAAAAGGACAAATATAGTTTCTCATTTGCAGCGAATTCAAATCTTAATTTCCTTCCTGTCAAGTCTAAAACAAGAGATGAATACTGTGGAAGTGTCTTTCTAAAATTACACGGCTTGTTTCTCTTTCATTCTCGCCTTCTGAACCTGCTCAGTCTCTGTGCCAGATTTATCACTTTGAAATCCTCTAAAATGAGTTCAATTATGGAGACAAAGAGAGTTAAAACTTCATTAGAAGACAGTCCAAAATCCTGAATCAATTTCAATATTATGTCACGGAGTCCGACGCACTCTCCCTCTGAAAACAGAAGACGAGTTCACACTTGCTCACTTTCTCCCAAATACAATTACATTTGTAAAGGGAAAAAAGGTTTTAACTTCAATGAACAAAAATGTTCTTCTTTTAGTATTTTCTTTTTTAATCTGTTTGGATTTTCACTGGGGCTCTTCAGCGTCTCCTTGACAAATCCAAGGATAATGACTCAGGCTGGTGTCTCGGGGAAATCATTAACTTTCACAACTGATCCAGAGTTTTTGTGCTAGAGAGGCTTTACCCAGTGTTCCATTCAAACCTATTTAATTGTCCTGCTAAGCTTTAGGCTTATCTTCAGCTGGACGAGTGAAGCTCTGCAGTCTGGATCTGCTCCAGGGTCTGCGCTCACCAGTTTAATCAAATGCCAATTAAATGATTGGAATCTGGCTGTTTATTAATCAGTTTAACCAAAAATCATTTAACCACAGCGTCTGTTAATAATAAGTGTTTGCATAGTTTTGTACAAGCCATATCACTTCAACATTAATGGATGCTCTGCACATATGTAGGTCAACTCAGTGTTGACTTCATGTTTGTGGATGATAACATTCTGTATTGTATATCTGTATTTTACGTGGGTTCTGGCTGGTTGAATCTGGCCATTTGTAGTCCAAGCTGTTAGCTGATCAACTATAGCACACAGATTCTTTTCCCCCTAAAATGAATTAGATGATTTGCAAGACAAGTCCTTGAGCATGTCTCCTGCAGCTCTCAAATGTCATTGTCATTCATGCTAGCGAGACACACGTGGGAACCTTCAGCATCAATGATGTTTGGTATCAACAAATTTGGATTAATATGAGGTTGAGTACAATAAATGCAGGCTTATTTAAAAATGTTCATATTTTGAGTGAACTATTCCCAAGGTTACATCAGTAAGCAGGATTGTGACCTCAATGACCTTAGAATTGATCCTTTAGCCTTTTACAGTTTTTTTTCTTCAACTGCTTACACACAAAATCCTTACTGTCACTTGTCACTTGTCTTACTTGAAACCTGACACTCAAACACCAAATCTGCAAAACACTTTTTGCAAAACACAACACACAATTCTCTATGTAACACAATAGAACAGGAATCTAACAGGAATTAATATTATGGCAAAGGAGTTTGCAAATATTTGCTTTTGAGATGTGTTTGTGATATTTTGAATGCAGTGCTTCATTTTGCATTATGGGTGCAATTCTTTGGATTTGTGTGTAAAGTTTGAAAAAAAGGCAAAGTTTTGAAAATGTGTGTACTGTGAGCAGTTGAAAAAAAAAAAACTGTAAAACAGCTAAATCTAAATATATGCTAAACATACAGTAGGGTTTATTTTTTATTACAAAGTATATTAATAGTAGAACAATTTGATTAAAAGGTTGAATGGAAAAATATTAATTAATGTTGTATAATGTTTTAGTAGTTAGTTTGCCCTCTTTTGTTTTAATTACAGCAGCATTTGAGCTGCATGAAACCCAGAAGTAAAACTTTACTTTACTTTACTTTTAGTCATTTAGCAGACGCTTTTATCCAAAGCGACTTACAAATAAAAAACCTGATGATTATGTTATTCAGAATGATGTGAGAATGATCCAAAAGAGCATCTTGTGCTTCAATGGAAACAAGAACATCTGACCTTTTGTCAAACATGGTCAGTGTCATAAATATGACTATTCAATCGGATGCAGCATCTTAAAGCAATAGTTTCTGACATTTTTGCTCACCCTCATGTCATTCCAAAACTCTGTAGTTGGGTGTGTATGTGTGGAACATGAAAGGAGATTTGTGGTTTATATTGACCAGTAGTGATAGGCACTTTTGAAACACTGCTTTGTGAAGCTTAGAAACCTATGTGAATCATTTGTTTCGAATATATATAGCACATGGCAAACTTCCAAAGTCTTGTGATTCCAGTAAATGAGGCTTCATTATGTCATAACTGTTTCAATTTATTTTATTTTTTTTTACATTTTGATGGTTTGCTGCTAGGGAGTGATGATCTCTGTGAACCAGTGTTTTTTTTACCTGATCTTGGAACAGTTTTATAAATTGAATATTTTAATGACACATTTGTATAATAAAAAGGAAGATTTGTAGTCAATAGTCTTATAATGGCCTAATAAACCAAGCTCTCCATAAAACAAGCAAAACAAGCCCTACAATTTAAGATAGTATACAAACACTTCATATTTAATGGTATTATATTGCATTTCATAGATTACATTCTCAATAAAACAGTTGATTTCTAAAAGGTGTTTTATGCATGTTTGAGCTGAGTTTTCTGTTTTGACCAGCAGGTCAAAAAGCAGGTCAGAATCATTTTGTGAAGCCACTGGTTCAATTGATTCATAGTTTCAAAGCTTTATTTCTCCAATCACTAGTGACCAAAGGCTGGTAGGCTATGAAAAAGCACTCTAAGGTCACCATAGAAGAAGCCCATATAACTTGTGCACAGTATTCAAAGTCTTCTGAAGTCATTTGATAGCTTTGTGTGTGATGAACAGACTAAAAATTATTCATTCAATGCATTATTCACTCTGAAATCTAATCATTCATTCAACCCGTAATAGTATCTAGTAGGTCTCATGCTTGAGGTCATGACATCCAATTTGCTCAATAGGCTTCATATTGAGTTGCATAAATTATTTCACTATAATTTCCTCCTGTATGACTTCAGAAACCTGAAATGTACTGAATAAGTCGTATGGAGTATGCATTTTGTCCATTTCAGAACTTGACAGCCCATGGTCCCTACAAACACTCATTGTATGAAAAAAGCACACGCCATTCATGATGGCAGCAACCCTAATCAGTGAAAGAGTGATGGTGACTTTGCTGAAAACTCTCTGCTGTTTTCTCCTCAGGGGCGGTCATTCTGGTTGAAAGACAGCCACTTGTTAAAATGAAAATCTCAGACGGGCATATAGACCTCAAATTAAAATTCTAGCGCAGGAGCAGGTGAGACAATGTGAGAGGTCCTGATTGAAGCTATGCAAATGACAGCGTGTCCACAGTGAGTGGCAGCTCTTTCTGAGGAGGCTTATTAAAGGTTTTCATTTACCCCTGACTGAGATTAATCACAGCACACACACACAGCACACACACAATTTCTCTCAGCGTAGACGAGGTGCCGAGAGAGCCGAGCACAGAGATCAGGTGTGGACGGCAATGAAATGACATGGGCTGCTTGACCTTGCTGGGAGGGAGATCACCCCTGGCTTTCTGTCTCCTGGTCTCACTGTCTAAAGCTCTGTTTACACCCAGAGTGACCTTGTTCCTTTGAGTGACTGGAGGTCATCGATTGCGATTGGAATTGAGTGTCTTTGAATGGTTTTGAATGTTGCTGTGAAGTGACAGCCACAAGTGTGCCCAAGGGATAAACTTTCATTCAACCCTGGTGCAAACACCAAAATAGACCAGCTAAGATGATTACCAGCAAGGTTTGTTCACACTGACCAAAATTAAGATACTTGAGATCCCTACCAGTATTATTAGTTTTGACTGCACATATGAATGATATGTTTCTTTGCATAGGCGGAGGGTGAACCACCTCCAGGGTAAGGCTAAAAGCAGCCAAATGTATTACACATCATAAACTCGTCTTTTTAGGCAAGAACCAGACATGGGTGTCATGCAGGCTAAAAAAATGTTTAATGGGACTGAATTTGTATTTAACGTGATTACAATTTAATAAAAACGTTAGAAATGGATAATTATATAACGTTTCCTTTCCACGGTTATTCAAACAGCGAATAAATTATATATAGAAAGTGACATTATCACTAACACTGATCACTGATCTCAAAAAAACAAAACTATCGTTATAATCACTGAAGCTGTATACACTGTGAAATTAATCTCTTACTTACATTGTACGTACATCTGTGCTTTGTTGTTTATGATGAGAGAATTCGCAAGAGTCCGGAATGCAGTCAGAGAACGCGCACACACTCAACAAAACTGATGAGTTTTTCAACGATGACTCATCTGAACGCCTCTGATTGGCCATTGCATTCCTAAGCTCAACAGAATTGTGTGTGATTGGTTAAAATGCGCAACACTGTAAAACCGCCTAAAATGAAATACGGTGCAACATGAGCAGATTTTAATTTAATGCCGCAATAGACACTGTCTATTCATATTCACTTTGATAGAAACAGACGTAATAGATTTAATTTATTGGTTAAGCCTTTAATTTATTGGCTAAGCCTTCCCCAGCCTTACACACGCTCCGCCTATGTTTCTGTGTCATTTTTTGTTCTCAAAATGAAAATAGGCCTTCTTTACTTCCCTTTAGAAAACTGCATAAACATTGTATCACATGAGGCTTGTTTCTCCATCCATCCATCCATCCATCATGGTGTTTAACAATTAAAGTAGGTTTCGTTATTTGATTCCCAGTAGGAAGTCCTTTTTTACTTCTCTTTAGAAACTAAATAAACATTCTAGCACAATAGTTCTACACTATATTCTAGTTACAGTATATTTTCCCTGCTAAAAACAATTCCAGCTAAACACCAGCTCGACTAGATTGGAAGATCAACTAGACCATCTGAAGACCAGCATAAACCTGATTAGGTTGACTTAAGTTTATTTTATTTTGCAGGATTTTCTATTCTACATTCAGTCTAGAACAAACCACCAGAGTCAGTTTACACATCTCATTGTTTTCCCCCCCAATAAAATAATTTATTATACTTTTGGATGGTATCATTCAGTTTACAGATGGTAGTGGAAAATAAACTTTGTCTATAGCATTAACCAGTTTAAGCAGTTAAGCTCCTAGTGTTGTGTCAAAAACCAGGTAACACCATCTTGGAATTTAAGGTTGTCTAGATGAGGAAAAAAATACATTTTCATCCAACTTACTGTATGCTCATTGGAAAAAATATGCCTCTACCTCCATTTTAACCCCAAAAACGCATCTGTGCATACAATTCACTGTAGATTCCAGCTGATATGAACACTAGGGGCAATAAAACGCATACTACTTTCATCCCTTATTTATTTTTTAGTGCTTTTCTGTTATAGTAAACTTGCTCGTTAGCTCCCCTGGTACAGCATTGAACTTGCGATGCCCAATGTCCAGGTATGTTTCCTGTGAAACCATGTCACGATAAAACTGCTCAAAGACATACAGAAGCAAACTAAAATGGTTTAAAATGTTTCAGAAAATGCATTTTTTTACCTCACAGTTGCTTCTTATTAAAACTATTGGTTAGGTTTAGGATAAAGTTTAGTGTAGGTGGTGTGTCACTTTCACATACGATAGAGTGCAAGAAGCAGTGTAATATATATATTTTTTTGCATAAATGTCCCCACAGACATGTTTTCCATTGAGTCTGGGTTGTTTTCATCAGTATTATGTCCATAGTTGTTGTTGCCTCAAACTAGCAAGTACATTATTTGGCAGGTCAGCTAATTAGCTTGTTAGCTAAGCAGTGCAAAGCAAGGTTATGGTCTTGTTTTCTGAGGATCTGAGCTGTTAGCAACAAGGCTGGAGGATCAGTCTCAGAGAGCTCCACACTTGTCTTTGTAGCATAGCATAAATTCTGCATGCCAGCCATCGTTCTAACACACGTCTGCAGGGAGAGCAAAAGAGAGATGGTCGCTGCGGGTTGTGGCAGTGTTCCTGACTTCGTGCTGGGCGCCTGGGCTGCCTTGGGTGGTTCTGGCCCGAATTTGGTCCAGGAGAGGATTTGCACACTGTTCTGTATTTGAAACATGTTCTGCCGGAGGTTGGAACTCCAGCTTGTCTCTCACTGTGAAATTTAAACCTGGCGGCCTTGGCTCGAAGTAATGCAGCCAAACCCGCTGCCCTCTGGTAGCGGCACTGTGCCTGCTGGTTTGCTCACACTGCTCTGTGTGCTGTGTTTGACATCTAGTTGTTTAATCCTTATCATTTATTTGTCCTACTGAAAAGACTATAAAGAAAGCTTGAATTTCGACATTGGTCTAGTATAGCTATGCTGGTGAAGCTGGTTGATTAAACAGCCAGAATCCAGATTCAGAATTGAAGAATTTTCTGTCTATTTAGTGTCCTGTCACATATTGTATTTATCATTGTATTATTCTATCTGTCTATCTATCATTCTATCTGTTGTTCTACTGCTCTATCATTGTATTTATTGTTGTATTATGCTGTCGTATCACTCTATTGTTCTGTCTATCCATCCTTTTTTTAAATCTATCTATCTATCTATCTATCTATCTATCTATCTATCTGTCTGTCTGTCTGTCTGTCTGTCTGTCTTGTCTGTCTGTCTGTCTGTCTGTCTGTCGTTCTTTCTATTTTTTATTGGTCTATATTTCTATCATTCTATTTATAATTCTATCATACTATCATTGTATTTATCATTCTATCTATCTATCTATCTATCTATCTATCATTCTTTAGCTTTATCGCTTTATCGTTTTATCTTAAATTGATCAATTTCCTAACATTCTATTGTTCTGTCTATCCATCTGCCTTTCTATCTGTCTATCCTTCTGTCTATTATTCTTTCCATAGTTTGTGTGTGAGTGTGTTTAATAATTAAATCAGGTTTCATTATACGAATCCCTGCAGGAAGTAACAGTTCTTTCTCATAGCACCTCAGAGCAATCCCAGAATTCCCCAGTAACATATTCTCCTTTACAGGTACGTGTGTAGCGGCCTTTCACACACTCAATCATTCAGTATCCTCTCCATTATTCTCTCTCCACTACTGTCTTAATTTTTTGTTTCTCTGTCTCTCGCATTTGCCACATGACCGAATAACTGAATAGGTCAACAACAGCAACAGAGCGACCGAAATCCATTATCACTTTGCACAGTTTCTCCAAACGGCACGCCTTCCAGCCAGCGAGCTGATGAGGCAGACTGAAGCGCGCGAGAAGCCTCTCGCCTGACAGTGAGAGCCGATGCTGATGTGTCTTCACTGATAAAATAACGAGCCGAGGCTGCAGAAATCATGCTTTATTCAGACCCCCAGCTATTGTCTACGCACCCTGTCAAACTTCTACAAACCCCAACTCCACTCCGAAGCTATTTATGAGTCTGCTCTGCATGAATCCATTTCCATACGGTGTCTGGAGGGCAGGAGATAAAGGAATGTTTCAGGCCTACTTAACTGGAGACGGAGGGAGACCAGAATCACTTCAAAGTTGCCATATCTAACACAGAACTTGAGCTTTAGAAGATGAACAACAGGAAGTGCATAGATGAACATAGACTCGCACACGCACACACTCTGATGACTTCATCTTGCCAGAATAATGTCAGCGAGCTCATTATTTAGACATTATAACGTGACACCCACTGGCCCCCTGCTGTCAAAGATCCCCAAAACTATCGAAACACACACTCTGAAGATGCTCACGTACTCCAGATGCTTCCTGCCGTGTTCAGTCTCCTCCTGTCAGATACAACCACGACACCTTGGTGAAGAGAAGATGTGACGTTCGTATTGAGTCCTGGTGTGTGTGATGGAGTGCCTTCTTTTCTTCTTCCTCTCGGGCATTCTCTGTGAGGTACTGTCATATTCAAATGTGTGTGTACGTCATGTGTTTTAACGTCAGATTGCCACAGCGCAGCCAAAACACATCTGTCTGAAGGTGTTTGAATAAAATGTTGTTTGGGGGAAAAATGTGGTGCATGTGTGTGTGTGCGCTTCATCTCGCCTGGCCTATTTCCTCTTCCTAACAACCTGGGAAACAACTTCTCAGGGGAGACAAACTACATCTCATATCAGAGGGATTCTCATTTCCTGTCTCTCACTGTTCACTTCACATCCTCACGTTCCAAGCGCTTTCCCTTTTCGCTGTTTTTCCTCACCTTTTGCTTCTTTTTGTGCTCTGTTTTGATTTTTTTTTTTATTTCTTACTTTCACAGTCTCCCTCTTTCTCATTAGTTTTGTGCTAACTGTTAAGTGCAATGAACCTTAAGAAAACGTGATTTTGGGACTATAGACAAGCCTGTCTATTATCAGGCATTTTCAAGCTTTAGACAAGCATCGCTGCTTTCCCACTGCAGTTTCAGGAACAGTTGGAGTCGTTTTTGCACATAAGGAACCAGCTTTGTTACTGTTAACTAAAACCAGTAAATACCAGTTAACATTTGTTCTTGAAATAAATTGAAATGAAACTGGAATAAAATAACAGATGAATATTATATGAAAATCTTAAAGGGACAGACCACCCCAAAATATATTTTTTTTCTTTCTTCTGTGGAACACAAAAGAACATATTTTAAAGAATGTTGAACAGTTTTGGTTCCCATTGACTTCCAGTCAAACAGGTTTGGAATAAAATGTGAGTAAGTGATGACGGAATTTTGATAAAAAAAAAAATCCCTTGTAAAATAAACTGAAGTATAAAAATTAATAAAACTGAAAAATAAATGAAAGCTAAATAGAAATATTAAACAACAAAAACTAATAAAAATCACAAAAGCATATAACAAAATTACTAAAACTTGAACTAAAATTTTGAAAAATTAAAATTGAAAACAAAATATAAAAATAACATAAAAGCTAATTGAAAATATTAATACATTTTTTAAAGTATATAAAAATACTAAAATAGCCCTAAACAACTATAGGTCCTCTTTAGCATTTTGAGCAATTATTTTTAGATAATCCATTAGGTTACATTTCTATAAAATGCAAAAAAAAAAAAAGTTTTAAAGTAGTTTTTTTAGCCTTGCTTTCCTGTAAAAATATCACAAAATTCTTAAAACAGCAAAAATATGTTGAGAAGCAAAACTGCATAATACACTGACTTAAATGGTCTTTTATTGTATTTTATACTGACTTAAATTGTTTAAATTGAATATACAGTATTAGTCTTACTTGCCTTTTTTCATTTTTTTAAGTTTTTACTTGTTTATGCTTAATAAATCTCAAGTCTAGACAAAATATATTTAAATATTAATTATGCCTTGTCTAAAAAAAGTTTCAGGGATTTTTAGATATTTTAACAGTAAAATTACACAAAAAATACTTTTGCAGTGTAACAGCAGAGGAAACTATATAAAATGACTCATGGCAGAGGAGTGTCTGATACAGTTCTTGAACAGGAGTTTTCATTTTTTATTAAGCTATTTACAGTACCTGGAATTTGTGATTTTTAATAGTTTGCTTGCTGTAGTTATTGTTGCTGGAAAGTGACAGTGGCAGTGTTTTGCGCACTTCAGTCTATTGCTTTTCTATGACTCACTATCTACAGTGAATTCCAAAAAAACATAACTTCAAATATTCAAACATGAAAACAGTCACACTAGTTTTCTTAGTGAAAGCTTTAAAGGAGACATATCACGAAAATCGGACTTTTCCGGGTTTTAAGTGCTATAATCAAGTCCCCGGTGCATCTACCAACCAAGGAAACGTGAAAAATATTAACCCAGTAACTTTGTTTTGGTAAGCCTTTTTCTGCAAGCGTCTGAGAAAACGAGCGCGTCTGATTTCGCTCCCTTGGTGATGTGGCAAAGGGGTCTCATTACAATATTACCGCCCCTAAATCTGTAAGTTTCTACCCACGGCGCCGTCATTTGATTTCGCAAGCGACAACGGTGTACCAGCTCTAATTCCATGGTGAAAGTTTGAGCAAAACATGCTAACTGTTCTGTCTTTGGCTGCACAGACGAGCACAGAACACTGTTTAGAGTCCCAGCCTCAGAGGAGACAACAGAGCCGTGGATTTATTGATTTATTTACTGTTTATTGCTGCTGCCACACAGATCTAAAATAAACATGTGATTTATTTCCCAGCTGTTTACCTTCACAGACATAACCGACTGTTTTTGTAACTCGTGTGTGTTTTCAACGTAAACTTGTGTGTGAATGAGAACTTAGTTTAGTACTCACATGCTGTGACAGCCGCTTTCTGTACGTGTGCTCTCAGAAAACCGTATATCAGAAGTTTAAACAAATATGGTTTAAAACGCATGATTTCAGCGCGATAAACATGATAATCAGAACCAAAAAGTAATGGCGCAGCTCTATTCTGGAAAAGGGGTGGGGAGCAGCATCTCATTTGCATTTAAAGAGTCAGGCCCGAAAAACAGCGTGTTTCTGCTTCCACTCAAAATAGGCATTTTCAAAATGATATAATAAATGATCTGTGGAGTATTTTGAGCTGAAACCTGAGACTTATATTGCATATTGTAATTAGGGGCATAATATGTCTCCTTTAAGCTATAAGCTACAAGTGAGATTAGAAAAATAAGAAAATCACTTATTTTATGTCCATATGTGTTATATCCGTATTTATTTGCTAATCTGCTTCATGATGGGATCACCGTTTGCTTTATTATTATTATTATTATTATTTTTTTTTTTTGCGATAATGATGGTCTGTCTATACATTATACCTTACATATTCCTTTCTGGCACTGGATATAACGAGGAGGTTTGAGAGCAGGTGTTGTTATCAGGTCTGCATTGAACACACAGAGAGAGCTGCTGTCTGCCAGATTCTGATTGTAAATGTTCTCTCCTCTCATTCGGTCTTTCTCTCTGCCTCCCTCTCTCTCCTCTGTTCGCCCTTTAAACAGGGATCTGCAATGTGTCTTTCCTATCTCATCCGGAGATAATGCTGTATGGGACAGACACACACATGGTAACAGTGGGAGAGTGTGTGATCTGTCACCGTCGACGCTTCTACAGTAGTCTGGCCTAAAGTCATTTTCCACAGGAGAGAAAGGGAAGGAAGCACAGCTAATGGATGCTTAGTCTGTTACAGTCTGTGTCGTGTGAAAACCACGACCATCACTGCATGTCTGGAACGACACGGCTCTCATCCAAACTCTAGTAAGCTGACTATCTAGATAGCATTTTTATGTAATGCTCCTGATGCAAAGGCTGCTCAAATCTGTATAACACACTGTACCTGTACGATAGGATGCTACAGTAAATGTTGGCCTGAATCTAAGAAAACATTGTATGTGTCATTCGTAAAAGCTGCAAAAAATTAAATGAAAATAAAATAAAATAAATCATATATAAAAATAAAAACAAACAAACAAGCACACAATAAATAAATAATTTTATTAATCTGTATTTTAAGCATGAACATCATAAAAACAATTTATCCTTAAAAAAAGAAGGGAAAAAAGTGCCAGTGGGACTGCGAGAAATAGCATTAATCTCTGAAAACAGCAAGAATGTTATTATTATTATTATTATTATTATAATTTTGTATAGTGCCTTTCAGGACTTAAATGTCAATTTTATTATAATATGCTAGGTGTTTATACTACGGTGACGCATTGCTGCCACACACATATTATTTTTTCCACTCAATTATGTCGTAATAACGAGATGTTATGTCGTTTTTCTCGTTATTACGAGAAAAGATGTCGTTTTAACGAGAAAACATCTCGTTATTACAAGAAAAGATGTTGTTTTAACGAGAAAACATCTCGTTATTACGAGAAAATATGTCGTTATTACGACATAACTGAGTGGGAAAAAAAATGTGTGTGGCAGCAATGCGTTACCGTATTATACATATATATATATATTTTGCTAACAAGTAAAATGTGTGAATGTTTTTAACAAGACATTTTTTTTTTTTTGTAGGACACTTTTGCTTGATTATCCAGCTTTAAATCTGTATTCTGAATTACCTTATTTTCCAAAATAGAAGTTTATATTCTATATAACTTTTTTTTAATCAATTGAAATGTGCTGGTACTTATATTTCAAAATGATTTAATTAATGCAATTAACATAAGTGTTGTTTATAATGCATGCCACTAAAATTTCAGCTTGTTTTATACTTATATTTTTCATTCCTGTTCTGGAATACCGTTAAATTTAAAGGATGTGTTTTGGAGTGAGGGGATCTAAAATACATGTTTATAGTGTTTATAACGTTCGTAAACATTTCATTTATAATATAAAATAATAAAATGTCACTTTTATAACAATACAACTTAACTGTTTGTTTAATTCTCTTAACAGTTCAGTTTTGAACTGGTGTGACTTATAATCAGATGCGACCTACTTTCTGGAAAATACAGTACAACTCCGTCTCCCTCTAGTTTCCTCTAGAGTTCCAGAAGAGATCCCATTATCTCTCAGGGTTCTCGGATTTGCTATTATACCAAAAAGTCAGGATTTTTTCCTAATGACTGCTATTTTTCTCATTTGTTATAAATGTTCATTTTGAAGAAACATCTGAGATGCAGTCGATGCTTTAATAGAACTTGTTTTTTTTTCTCTCTGATCTGTGAAAGCGAAACCTTGAAGCAATTAAATAACCTTTCAAATAGAACATTTTCTTGCATTCAGGACAATCTAGTGCTTCTACTGCATGCTTACATCAAAAAAAAAAAAAAAAAGCACAGCTTGATCAGATTCATTGTTGAAGAGTGCAAAATTTACTGCAGGAAACATCTGAACTTCAAACACATTTACAGCAAACATTCTGCTGCTGTTTTCTCCTCTTCAAATTGGAATAATGTTTTTGGATGCTCATTTCCATGCTGTAGAGATGGCTGAATATTCAAACAGATAATAGAGATAATCATCATCCTGTCAAAACAAACAGCAACCTGTGAATCCACACTCTTGCAGACAGATCTGTGGATTTTCTTCAGGTGTTGAATGCAAGGTGTGTAGTGGTATCCACCGTACCAACCATACTAACCAACCAAACTTTGACCCACTGGTTGAATGCATGAATTATGAGCTGTCTTTGTGTGTATGTTCTTAGCAGATTGACTATTTTTGGAAGAAAAGACACCAAGTAGGGAGGTGGAATAAGAGAGCGAGATGAAGCAGAGGTCATACTGTATTGTGGTATCTCTAACATGTCTGCCGCTGCCCTTTGAGGGTATTGGCTGATATCGGCGCGGCTGTTGACAGGCCACAATTCCCTGACGACTTCAAAGTCATCAGCTGCAAATGCTGAAGGCAACAGTGGCGCTAGTATGAATAGAGACTATGAATGCGCTGCCTCAGCTTATTGAAACTGCCTGAATTTTAACAAGCGGGGATCCCTATTCCAACCGCTCTTTACATCCTGTCCTTCTGACCCCGGTACGCTGGTGCTCATGCATTAAATATCTAGGTTTAGAAAACTAGAGATGAATCGCTTCGTAAAAGTGCTTAAACATAGGGAAAGAGAGGAATGAGGGAACTTTTTTGAGGTCTTTTAGCCATTTATTAGCTGTAATTTGATCAATTTTCTTTGTCTTACTTTCTAGTAAGATTATTTATTCTTATTTAATCTTATCTTTATTTTTTTATTTAATTTTAATTAATTTTAATTGTAATTAATTTAATTGTATTTTAATTAATTAGTTAATATTTTAGCCATTTGTTAGCAGAGGTCTTTTAGCCATTTATTAGCTGTAATCATTTTTGATCAATTTTCCAGTAAAGTTATTCTATTCTATTCTATTCTATTCCAGCTCAATCCATCAGAGAGAAAGAGAGTGACTTTGTCAAGGAACAGTAAGGTACCACTTGTTCAGTGAAACTGCATTAAAGCTTGTTTTCAGAGAATTGTAAATTACATTTTTTTTTTTGCACGTTTGGGAAATATATATTTTTCTTTCTTTACGCATGTATGAATTTAGATACAGTATTTTTACTGGAAAAGACAAGATGTAAAGAAACTGCTTATTACTGTGTTGTTATTGGAGGATGGATGAGCATAAGGTTAATATGTTGACACATGATAGAATGTGGGTTGCTATTCTAATTCTCATATCTTTTGTTAAGTAAAGTTTGAAAAATGAGAAGGAAGCCTTCCTAGCATATTTTTAGATATGATAGCAAAGCAAACATGGCAATTACACACTCCGTTGGCGTGCTGAGTTGGCTAACTTCTTTTGTTAGCTGCCTTGCTGTCTTTCTCTGACAGGCTGCTATGATAATGCTGACACTAAATGCTTCTCTTAGCATGCTCAGAAAATTTGTGCAGAATACATGCAATGCAAAAATGAAGTTGTTTCTTCAGCTCTTCTGTTCACTCTCTCACTATTTTAATTTTCCAACAGTGAGCTGACATGAAATACCATGAACATTTCTGCCACTAAGTAGCTGTGATCAAATCATTTTTAATAATAATAAAAAATATTAAACTGGTGTTAAAAAAACTCTGTTGTCTTGCCAAGGCTATTTAGCATTTTATACGTTCTAAAAAAAGTGCATAACATTTTCTGCCTTGATATTTACCTTAATTTTTATAATTATAATATACAACTTATTTCAAATTTATTTGTATGTGATGACAAAACTGTCATTATTCCTTGCTTCAGATCCTTTAGAAATCATTCTAATATGCTGATTTGGTGCAAAAGAAACATTGTTAATGTTGAAAACATTTGTGCTACTTAATATTTTTGTGGAAACAATTCCAGAATTCTTTAATAAATATAAAACATTTATTTAAAATACAAATCTTTTGTAACATTATACATCTTTACTCTCAAGTATCAATAAAAAAAAAAAAAACTGATTGACTCCAAACTTTTGAACATTTATTTCACAGTTATTTAACAGTTTGTTTAGATTATCACAGTTTTATACATCATAATTTATATTTTAATGGGCTTTTCATAGTTAGAGTGTGGGTAAAGCGTCAATAATAAAATATCTATACATAAAGGCATTTGATAAGTATCAAACATAAATAATACATGGTGAAAAGTAAAAAAAAAAAAACAGTCTTAATGTGACCTTCATATAACAAAAAAGAAATAAAATCAAACAAAAACCAATCCCTGGAATATAAAAGTAGCTGCAGTTGAAGGAACACTTTTAATACTATATTGCAGTATGTACGGTGCATATAAACAGTGCATTCAGAATCAGTTTATTCCATGGCGCCAACCAATTAACTTCATTTTATGTTTTTATTTTTCTAAACACATCTACTTTGCTCTTTGTGTCATCAGAAATATCTTGTTCTTTCCAGTGTTTGTTGTTTTAGCAAGGTCAGAGTAATTGCATAAAAGAGTCTGCTTTCATTGTTAATTTGCTTTTATTTGAAAGAGAAAACTTGGGATTTGTTTTTGTGTGCTGTGTATCCGCGCGTTGGCAATGTGTCGACGTACCCTGAGGCTGGATCTCTGCACGTGGCATATTTTGGGCATAATGTGCGCTCAGCCTCCACAGGGCTCAGGTGTACTTTCACTAACCAATTAAAAACCTGCAGAGAGAGAACCAATCGGGCATCTTTCATTGTGCTTCAATCCTCCAGTGCCAAAGCACCCCGTACCTCTCTTGTCTGCCCACACAGCCTCCCGCTGCCCTCACGGGCATTTTCTCCTCACACGCTCCGGGGCACCACCAGGTACAGGTGTGGACGGGGCCAGAAATGGGCACTGGATCCTGGAACCAACAGAAGAGCCCTGGAGGGTTTCATAACAGCCCGAGTCCTCGTGCTCTGACACACACACATTGACTAAAAATGACTGGCCCCTGCAGTGTGGAGAAGAAACAGGAGAGAGATCGCATCCAACAGGAAGAGGAGAGAGAGAGAGAGGAAGATTCACAAATAACCCTGATAAATGTATGTTCTAAAGACATTTTTAAACATTCTGTTTTGGTTGCAAGAATGTTAATGTTCCTAATGTGAATAGAATAGTTTAGTGTAGCATTCCTGAAGAAATGCTCTGTTTCATTTTTGTATTAACAAAAAACATTGATTTGTAATGTTACAGTGGTGAGTTGTTCTGTAGTGTTTTGTAAAATATGTAAAAACATATATCTAGGCTATACTGTCCACATTGTTAAATATATTTTATTTATAACATAAATCATTTTTGTAGGAACTCTAAACAAAGGTTCTGATGTTTACAGAAAAGTTATTTAATGTAGCACTGTGGAACATCATAATGTAGAACTTTGCTGTCAGCTTGTAACAAATGTAACATTTACAGAACATTCATACAATTTTGCAGTAATGTTTCTCCACATTTAACATCATGAGGATTTTCCATCAGTGTTATTTTAAGATGGTAATATTAATGTAAGACTGTTTTGACTTGTGTGTGTGTGATGTATTGCCAACTGAAACGTGGAAAAAATATATATATTATAAAAATATTATATTTTATGTACTGAGAATTATTTAGAATAGTTTTGAATTATTTTTGTACTATTATAGTATTTATTCTTTTTTTTCAATATTATATCTTCAATTGTATTTTCTGATTTTGTCATTTTTTTGTAAGTTTTTTATATTACTATTTAGCTTTATTAATATTTCAATTTTAATGTTAATAATATTAATGCAAAAAAGGCAACATTTCTAATTTAAGTCTTCATCTTAGATTTCACTTAATATTTATATATTATTTCAGCTTAATTTCAATTAACAAGCATCTTTTAATAATTTTAGTTTAGCTAACAATAAGAACACTGATTTTATTCTTCAGGGACTAATTGGATCGTGAGAAGTGTGAAATCAGAATAAAGTTTGGCTGTCTTGCCTACTGAAACCTTAAGTGCCGTTGGTGATTTAAGATGAAAGGAAAGTCATTTCAGAGACCATTTTTTCTTAACTGTACATAAACCCAAAGTGTTTGGAATGTCAGATGGGGGCAAAAAGAGCAATATACATACTGTATGCTGCATTTGTTTATTCCGTTGTAGTGTTACTCCTCATTTTCTTTCCATAACATCGCTCCATCACTCGCTTGACAGGTGGTTTACTAACAAGCCGTGCCCCCGCTTGAACCCATTACTGATTCACAGCAGACAACAGACTGTGCCCAGTCCACCTGATCTGCCCGCTGGCGCCGGGCCCGTGACCCGCTCCGGTATCCCACTGTACACGGACACGCTGTGGAGGAGAGCGTTTACCGCACACTGTACTCATCAATCAAAACACTCTTCACTGTAGGCACACAACCGTTAGAAATGACTGCCAGTCATAGACACGTGTAGATCTGCTCCACTGCTGACACCATCAGCTTGTTTTATTCTTCTTAACAATTCTGTCCTTAATACTCTCAGTTATAGACAGAAATGGCAAGTTTCAATCTGATTGGTTGGCTTTAAAATCTGGACCTTTATCAGAGTACAGTAAGTCAAAGCGAGAAGCAGAGTTCCAGGATTTTGTCTGGAGTGTGGCGATTTTAAGGATTTATGAGTTTTAAATGCATGACGATGGGCAAAATCAGCAAGAATTTAAGCATGTATTAAAAAATACAAATTTGCAAACCTCTATGGATATATATTAGAATGACTACTGTTAAAAAGTTTGGGGTCATATGATTTTTGATGTTTTTGCCAGAAGACTCTTAAGCACACCAAGACTGCATTTAAAGGGGTGCTATTATGCTTTTTCACTTTTTCAGCTTTAGTTAGTCTGTAATGTTGCTGTTTGAGCATAAAAAAGATCTGCAAAGTTAAAATGCTCAAAGTCCACTTCAAAAGGAGATATTTTATTTAACAGAAATCACTTTTCAAAAACTACAACGAACGACTCGTTTGGACTACAACATTTTTTTTCTGGGATTTGTGATATCACAAATATCAACGAATGGGATGAGACCTGGTTGAGCTGCACTAGAGAAGGCAACGAGTGTTATCACTATGTCGGAGACATGCTAGATTTCCCAAGGCAGACGAACTTAGGGTGCTTTCACACTAGCACTTTTGGTGTGCACCCCGGGTTCGATTGACGTCAAAGTTCGGTACGTTTGGATGATGTGAACGCTGTCTTCCGAACTCGGGTGCGCACCCGCGAACCGTACCCAAGTCCGCTTAAAAAGGGTGGTCTGGGGTACGGTTCAAGTGAACTCCGGTACGGTTCGCTGCTGATGTGAACGCAATCGTACCAAATCACGGAAGTGAACCGCTATTAATGACGTATTATTTGATAAAAATGTGTGTTTGTGTGTGTTTCACTCACTTTCTTGACGAGCGTGACTGACGCGCTGCAAGCAGAGAGCTGTATATCTAATTTCTGTTCACCTTCAGAGTACTTTAGAGCATTTGCAGTACATTCGTAAGGCAGACGTAAGTGCCGTTATGTACTGAAGCTTTGGAAACAAAACCAACGGTTCAAAAACATAAATATAAAATTGAAGAGAGCCTTGCTACGCATTTTGCTGTCTTCTCCTGCGCCATCGTTACTAAGCAACGGGGTAAACAGCTGCTGGCTTGATGACGCAAACGAACCGCGGTTCTGACCCAAATAATATAATGTGAACACAGTCCAGCGGGGGCAGGGGGAGGGGGGAGCAATCGAACTCGGGTTCGGACCAAGCAATCGAACCAAGTGTGAAAGCACCCTTAGAGTGGTTACAATCAGCCGGGTTTAAATCGCGCTCAAATTGATTTGATATTGATGCAATATTTACACTGAAGCTCGCAGCAGGCGGCTATGGTAAGGGGCATGCCATTTCCCCACCAAGCGCCGAGTGGTGCCAATCACAGCACACACTGGCCCAGCTAACCAATCACAGCACATTTCGTATTTCAGAAGGCGGGCCTTCATTTGATACAGGAACTATTCGAGCCGTTCATGCCAGACTGGGGAGAGAGGTGTTGTAATAATGTAAAATATGTGAAAAATAATGTGTTTTTCGAACAACCTAGTATGAGAGCCTGTTCTAGTACACCCCCAAAACAAAATCAAGACTTTTTAAAAGAGCATAATAGGACCCCTTTAAGATACAGTAAAAACAGAAATTGTGCTAAATATGTTTGCAATTTAAAATAATTGTTTTCTATTTTAATATATTTTAAAATTTAATTTATTCCTGTGATGCAAAGCTGAATTTTTAGCATAATTTCTCCAGTTTTCAGTGTCACATGATTCTTCAGAAAGCATTTAATATGATGATTTGCTGCTCAAGACATATTTCTTATTATCAAAGCTGAAAACAGTTATGCTGCTTCGTTTTTTTTGTTTTTTTTTGTGGAAATGAGTGTTATTATTGTTGACTAAAACTAACACAGAAACCATAAAATAACATTTTCACTACTTGAACTAAAATAAACAATAATAAAATAATGAAATAAAATAAAATAAAATATTAAAAAACACTTTATTTCAACTAGTTAAGTTGTCAACATAACGTTTTCATTTAGATTAAGCTGAAGTACCAAAATAACAAACTAAAACTAAAACTTAAAATGTATAGAAATATTAAAAAACAAATAATGACAAAAACACACAAAATTACTAAAAAGGAAAACTGAAAAAAAATAATAAAAAAATCGAATTCAAAATATAAAAAAAATATATAATAGTATATCAGTGATACAAAAAAAAAAAGAAAAAAAACCTGATACATTTTCTCATTTCAGGAAGTTAAAAAAACATTATTATTAATTAAATAGAAATCTTTTCTAACATTATAAATGTAGTGTCAAATGTTGTCACTTTAATGCATCCTTGTTGAATACAAGCATTAATTTATATCAACAAACTATTAATATATATATATATATATATATATAGAGAGAGAGAGTTAGCATTACTGTAGCTCAAAATGTAGAGCATGGTGCTTGCAACACCAAAGATTGAATCAACTGCTACAATGTAGGTCTTGAATGTATTGCAAGTCTCTGAAATGTGTATAGTCTATTCAGAAAGATCCTATCATGCTAAAAGTCTTTTTAAGGTTTTTAAGGCTCTTCCTCATAGATCCTATTGTCCAGCTTTATATCTGTTCAACACATTTGCATAGTCTTCTCTAGCTCCCATAATGCACCTGTGTGTGGTCGTGACGACTGGAGATCAATGTGAGTAAACACATGATGTTGAAAAGATTGAGTCGGGAGGGAGAAGCCTGAACAGTTGCCAAAGCCATCACGATGTTGCAGGTATAAAAGACTGTCTTAATGACAGAGAGCCGCTGTTCGACTGCCGACGGGGAGGGGATGTAGGTCTTGAATGTATTGCAAGTCTCTGAAATGTGTATAGTCTATTCAGAAAGATCCTATCATGCTAAAAGTCTTTTTAAGGTTTTTAAGGCTCTTCCTCATAGATCCTATTGTCCAGCTTTATATCTGTTCAACACATTTGCATAGTCTTCTCTAGCTCCCATAATGCACCTGTGTGTGGTCGTGACGACTGGAGATCAATGTGAGTAAACACATGATGTTGAAAAGATTGAGTCGGGAGGGAGAAGCCTGAACAGTTGCCAAAGCCATCACGATGTTGCAGGTATAAAAGACTGTCTTAATGACAGAGAGCCGCTGTTCGATTCAAGCCTGCCGACGGGGAGGGGAAGGTAAAAAGAGTGAAAGTAGGAGGGGCAGAGAGGGCACATTGAGGTGTCTGAAGTCGAAATGCCAATGGCGTGCATTCACACACATGAAATATTAACCACCGGTTTTGGATTTCGAGCGTCAACCCAACAGGGGGTGAAACTCCTGTAGCAGTGTGCTGTGACTCAAACAGCCACTCTATGGACTCTCGGCACTCTTGCATAGGGTCATTCTTCAATAAATAACTAGAATCATAAATTGCATAAGAATGGAAGCTGGCCTAGAATAGATTGGGCCCAAAAGTCTAGCCGTGTTTTTGACAGCTCTATTAACCTGTGAGATTTGTGCTCAATTGCTGATTCCTTAGTTTTATACTTTTGCTGTCTACATTCTTGACAAGAAGGGTTACACCAGCACTGGTTTGTGTAGAAGACTTTGTTGTGAAGTCTGTAAAGTGTGTTGCTTTTTTAAATAAAGCGATAAGGTGTTAAAAGTGAAGATGTTAGGAGAGTAGTTTCTACGAACAATGCAGTTTTTGCATGCACTCAAAACGGTGAGTGAATATTGGTGATGACCTTATGTCACAGACATATCCAATATCTACATTGACATTTTCATGGCGTTCATTTGTGTGGCAAAGTTTATGCGTCAAATGTGATTTGTATTGTACCTGACGCTGAGATCAGAACCAAACCAGCATAAATTAGACTAAGCAAGTCTGTTCTTTTCTATTTTTTTGCGGGATACTCTAAACCGGGGGTATGATTTTGATTGTGTGTGTAATTCAAAAGTTTAGGGTCAGTAAGTTTTTTTTTTGAATAAATTAATACTTTATTCAACAAGCTAAGGATGCATTAAATTGAACAAAAGTGACAGTAAAGACATTTATTGTTATAAATAGGGCTGACAAATGATTAATCGTGATTAATCGCATCCAAAAGAAAAGTTTTTGTTCACATAATATATGTGCGTGTACTGTGTATATTTATTATGTATATATAAATACACACACATGCATGTAGAAAAATGTTGGTTATATATTAAATAGATTTTCAAAACATATACTGTTATGTATGTGTATTTATATATACATAATAAATACACACAGTACACAAACATACATTATATAAACAAAAACCTTTATTTTGGATGCAATTAATTGTTTGATAGCACTAATTATAAAATATTTATGTTTCAAATAAATGCTGTTCCTTTGAACTTTTTCCATGTTTTGAACCACGGTTTCCATAAAGGTGTGTGTGTATCATACGTTTTTATTGATTATAATTTATTATTCATTATATTTTTTGTAAGATAAGAACATTGCTTAAATTTTCAGATGGTAATTCATGTAAATAATTCAGTGGTTTTCATATATTGGGTTATGACCTTAAAATGGATTGCAATCACAATAAATGTGGCTAGTACAATATTTGTTCTCTGTATTAGACTGGTAAATTGCATGTACGAAATTGTCAATTTTTTTCATATATTGTCAGGTCTATGTTTATTCTAATATATTTATGCATTTAAAATCTGAAGCAAAACCAGTTGAGAGGTTAGAGGTTCAGAATATATAAAAGCTGATTTTTCTGCTCCCATTTTTTCCTCTTTTCTTGACTGTTAAGGAACACAGTCTTTCCAGTCAGTCTTCAGATGTGTAAATCTTTAGCACATCCTGTCAGTCACAGCTAAGCAATGATGAAGCACTTTTCCACTTCACAGACTGTGATTCATCACATGGAGAAACATGCTAATGACTCAGGCTGCACGTGATCCACCGAATCACTGAACTGGATTCCGATTTTCCTCATTCTCTCTCTCTTTCTCTCTGTCTCTCTCTCTCTGACTTTCTCAGAATGATCGATGTCATCTCCCTGTGAAAAGAAAAGGAAAAGGCACAGCATCAAGCTCTTCACTCTCTCCATCAATGACACCTTTTCATTAGCTGACAGCAGTTGGAACACAGACGTCTTTTTCCTGTCGGTTTGATGCTCTCTGCTCCACTAATCGCTTCTGAAAGGGGACACAAAGAAGGAAAATTGGGGTTTTACCTTAACAGATGTATGAATGGCTCAGACTCTCACCCTGACACTCCTTTTCTCTTTCTCCTCCTCTCTGCTGTCTTTCTTTCAGCGTGAGGCATTCAATTTATTTAAATTATGGAGTCCCGGAGCCGAGCTCTCTTCATCTGTTTGTTTGTGTCCATCTGTCTGTACATCTTTCCGTCCTGTCACACTCAATCTTTCCAGGTGTGTGTGCTCTCGAAAAGACTCCTTGTTTGGCAAATAAATAAATGATGAACAGGATGGAGGTGGAAAGCATAACGAATGCTGTCAGGAGAAAAAAAAAATCCAATTGGAGGCGACGTGTAGAGTCTGGTGGCTGAAAGTGGTGAATGTCTCTTTCTTTTTTTGTATCTATTTTTTATTTGACTGTGAAGTATAACCAATGCATTACGAAACACATTACCAAAGCTTTATTCTCTTCTCTCAACCTCAGCATGTCTGGTATTAATTCTGCTGCCAGCTCGCAAACACATTTGGAACAAATAATATAAACAGTGGGTGGATGGTGCTATTAGAAATGAAAGAAACCAAGAGGATGAACAATAGAAATGAAACAAGTAATGAAGAAATGAAACCTAATCTGAAAATTTAAGTAAAAATGTAATTTAAAATATAGATATATATTATACTATTATATAATTGATGTAATACAGAAAGTTCTTCTTTGGACTTTCTGTATTACAGAAACATACGGTAAATTCAGTTTTACAGAGTCTGTAAGGTCTGTATAAAGACTTTTTAAATGAAAAGACTTTCTCGAGTCAAAATTTTTAATTTGTCTTGACAGTCTTTGCTTTTCTACTTTACAATTACGAATAATTTCAATTAGTTTTAACTTTACTGCCTTAAATAGATTCACCAAACAGTTGACGGTAACTATTGACTTTCCCAGTATGGAAAAACATACCATGGAAGTCAATGGCTTCTGTCTACTGTTTGGTTACCAACATTCCTCAAAATATCATCTTTTGTGTTCAGCAGAAAAAAGAAACTCATACAGGTTTGGAACGTCTTGAAGGTTATTAAATGATGACATAATTTTCATTTTTGGGTGAACTATACCTTTAAATAAATTCTGTATCGTGTTTGCTATCTCACTTTAAATTCTATTTACTCCCTTCCAAATACTGGAGGAACAAACTCATGATAGGATTATAGGTTTATGGTGTCATCCCATAGATCATGACCTTTTGATGAATGTTTGTGTGTGCGTGCAGTTGTCATAGTGATGTGTGTCCATCTCCCAGGTCCTTTAGAAGAGAACAAGTAGTTTCACTTTCCCGGTCAAAAAAAAAACAAAAAACATGTCAATCTTTTCATTATGTTATATTATTACAAAATATTGGGTTTAGTTTTTTTTATCAGGTTTTGTATTTCTTTTTGGAACTGACTGATTGTAGGCCTCATTGATCTGAGCTGCACTTCAGTTTTTGAGTGAACATTTCCAAAATCCACAAATATTGCTTTTTTTTCTCCTTCCCAAAACAGGTTAATAAGCTCAGATCGATGAGGCCAGTAACCAATTAGATCTAAAAATAGATATAAAACCCATGGTAATTGAGAGAAAACAAGTTGACAAAAAATATTGAGTCCAAGATTTGGTGGTAATATAGCATAATGAGAGATTTAGAAGAAATTTTTAAAAGGCTGGACATTTTTGTCCACTATTGTACATTGCTGTCTAATGACCTTACTATGTTTGTATGTTTAATCCAGAAAGCAGCATTACCTTCACAAAATATTTTTTTTCTACCTTTAGTCTGGTTTTCTGTAAGAATTTCTAACGGAAAGAGACTTATCTTAAAGGATTAGTTCACTTCCAGAATGAAGATTTTCTGATAATTTACTCACCCCCATGTCATCCAAGATGTTCATGTCTTTTTTATTCAGTCAAAAAGAAATGATGTTTTTGGAAGAAAACATTCCAGGATATTTCTCCATATAGTGGACTTCAATGGGAGCCAATGGGTTGAAGGTCCAAATTGCAGTTTCAATGCAGCTTCAAAAGGGTTCTACACAATCCCAGCTGACGAATAAGGGTCTTATCTAATGATTGGTAATTTTCTAAGAAAAATACAAATTTATATACTTTTTAACCACAAATGCTCATTTTGCACTAGCTCGACCTCACCCATTACGTAATCATGCACATGTGATGTAAGCGGAAGTACCGACCAAGTGTTTACAAAGCGAACATGCAAAGAAAGTCAACCGCCCTTTAAAAAAGATGTAAAACAACAATGTCGGACGATTTTGAAGCTGGAGGAGAAAATGAGATGGAGTTTTTCGCCCTACCCTACCTTTTTAACCAAAGTACAAAGATGAAGAACTAACTGTGCGTGACTTTTCCAACATGATTACACAATGCGTGCAGAGCTAGTGCAAGACCAGCATTTGTAGCCCTTTGAAGCTGCATTGAAACTGCAATTTGGACCTTCAACCTGTTGGTCACCATTGAAGTCCATTATATGGAGAAAATTCCTGGAATGTTTTCCTCAAAAAAATTAATTTCTTTGTGACCGAAGAAAGAAAGACATGACATCTTTGATAACATTAGGGTGAGTAAATTATCAGGAAATTTTCTTTCTGGAAGTGAACTACTTCTTTAAGTTCTGTCATAATTTACTCGTATCATTCCATTTGTGGGAATTTTTAAAGTGGAGCAAAACATTCAGGAAGCAACATAAAATTATCTTGCTGAAATTTTGTCACAGGCACTTTTCCAGTTAGCCTGGGTTGCAGAAAAACATAAATTGAGTACTAGATCCCTTTTTCTGTCATTTTGAAACATCACAAGTTTGTTGTTGCCATCTAAAGTGTTCTCGAGATGCTTTGCTGAATCAAGGAAACTCATCAAACCACTGAAATATTAATTAGGAATAATTAATGTTTAATGTAATGTTTTTACCGACATACCCAGTGATTTTACTTTCAATTTTTACCTGCTCGGTTGAATGTTGCCTGAGCAGAATCAGTGATGAACCTCCCATCAAACCTCTGATCCATCAGCTCCTTTGAAGGGTCTTTTTTCAGATGGTGACTGTATGTTGGATCCGTTTAGTGTGATGGATTTGCTGGAAACCCTGCAGCACTGTGCCCGACTACTGTTGCTCTGCAGAACCTCGAACTGCCACACCGGCCATGTTGCCGTGGTGACGGCAGGGGTTACGTGGCGCTGTAATGTACTAGATCCCTTTTTCTGTCATTTTGAAACATCACAAGTTTGTTGTTGCCATCTAAAGTGTTCTCGAGATGCTTTGCTGAATCAAGGAAACTCATCAAACCACTGAAATATTAATTAGGAATAATTAATGTTTAATGTAATGTTTTTACCGACATACCCAGTGATTTTACTTTCAATTTTTACCTGCTCGGTTGAATGTTGCCTGAGCAGAATCAGTGATGAACCTCCCATCAAACCTCTGATCCATCAGCTCCTTTGAAGGGTCTTTTTTCAGATGGTGACTGTATGTTGGATCCGTTTAGTGTGATGGATTTGCTGGAAACCCTGCAGCACTGTGCCCGACTACTGTTGCTCTGCAGAACCTCGAACTGCCACACCGGCCATGTTGCCGTGGTGACGGCAGGGGTTACAGTGGCGCTGTAATGAGAGGCTGGAATCACTGGGCAAGATGGAGAAGGTGATAAGCAAAACAGTCCATGCTGAAATGACTTGGTTAAAACATGAATCATGGATTTCCATGCTGGTCCTAACCTCATTTATATGGTGGACCAACACAGCCAGACTTTTGGCCAGTGATACTTTATGAAGCTGATAAACCAGCATTGTCTTTCTGATAAAGATGGTTGTCTAAAACTTGACACAAACCAGGCGGCAAACAGGAGAAATTTGCCTGCTTATAATGGCTAATATTCTGCAAACATTGTTTAGAGTGTTCATATAAGCAGTAAAACACCTTTTAAAGGGATAGTCAATGCAAAACATACTGTTAATATTTACTCCCTTTACATGTCGTTCCAAACCTGAATGAAAAGAAAAATATATATATTTTGAAGAATGTTGGTAACCAAACAGTTTTGGGTCCCATTGAATTCCATAGTATGGACAAAAAAACTATGTAATACATTGAGACTGTGACTAACTCTTTTCAAAAATGTTCTCTTTTGTTTCACAGAAGAAACAAATGCAATCAGTTTGGGAATAACTTGAGGGCAAGTAAATGATGACACTTTTTTTTCAGTGGACTATTCTCCAAAAAAATGGTGGTTTCAGAAATGTTGTGTGTGTAACTTAATAGGAACATTAGGAAAATGTAACATAAGCATTAGATTAGTATGGAAGCCCTTTTCCGCAACTGAATAAAAAATAAAAAAGGCAATTGAGAGTTTTTATCTCAAAATCCTGACGTTTTTAATAAAGTCAGAATTACGAGATAACTCGCAATTCTGGCTTTTTTTCTTGCAAATGCGAGTTTGTATCTCACAATTCAGATTTTTTTTCTAAGAATTGTATATAAACTCAGAAACTCAGAAATTCTCAGAAACGGTCTTCCATAGATTAGTGCCAGACCCCAGCGGTATCTAGTACATGTTATTAAGTAGGGCTGGGCAAAAAAAAAATCTATTTTTCGATTAATCGTTTTTTAAATGACGTCGATTCGATATCGAATCTCAAAAGCCGCGAATCGATCTTTTCCGGTATTTATTTCAGCACACATTTAAAACAAGATCTGATTAACGTGAATCTTATGCAATGAATGAATGAATGGCGGATGGCGCGGCGCACTTTGTTTACTACACACATACTAAAGCGCGGATGACGCTCGCGGTGTTTTCAGCTTCTGCCGTCTCACTATATGATGATATGAACACGAATGTCATCTCCAGCTGCTCTGAGAGTCACTTCATTAGCATTTTACCGTTTCATTTGAGAAAACTACCGTCATGTCACATACACAGCAGCTGCAGGTTATTCACGGCAACCCGTCAAAATAAAAGTTTAGTTTAACGTTGAGAAACTGTCAGAATATATTGCTATTTAGCAGTCTTAAGACTCAATACTGCTAATACATATTAATACATCTTTATTTTTAAAGGAATAAAAAAGGACCCATACAAAAAAAAGTATAGGTTTAAAATACAGGCATGTGGCTTAATTTCTTTTTATTAATTCACCATTTGTAAACTGATGTTTACTGTTCATTTTTTTAGAAATATCAATAGCATTTGTATTAAAACTATATTCACTGAATTTAATTAAAAAAAAATCGAGAATCGAATCGAATCGAGAGCTTGCGAATCGGAATCGAATCGGGACATCTGAATCGATACCCAGTCCTATTATTAAGGCTGGAATATACTGTACGATTTTTGCCCTGATTTACAGTCTGGGCCAGTTGCCAATAATCAGCAAGTTTCAGGGTTGCCAGGTCTGCATAACAAAAACATCCCAAGTGATACTCAAAAATCCCTTCAAAATTGCTCCAAAATTGCATTTGGGGGGTTCAAAACCTCCTTCCAGGTGGGTTCCACCTTGGTAGAAATCACGTTTCTCGAGACTAAAAAAAAAAAAAAATTAACCCACAGCAACAGTATAAAAGTAGGCCAATTCTGTGGTAAAACGACAGACTTGGCAACATTGGTCAGTTTGCCGGTTTTACCATTTATAAATATAATACTCACTGCAGCATATTTAATGACTGGACTGTGACTGGAATACCATGCACAAAAGTGTTGGATCTGTTTAGTTTTCTTTCTTTTTTTAACCTTACCTGTACTTTTCCTCATACCCTTTCCTCATAATTTTGTATTTCATCACTCTGTTCTAATGTGACTTGTATAAATTGTCTTATGCAAAGTTGTTGCACTAGAGCAGCGGTGATAGAGTTTACCACGACCTTCCCTTTTGATCCAATATGTTCCTTCCAAACAGTCTCCCCCAGCACCGCTGCATTTCTCTCGGCGTGTCTCTTTCTTTCTCTCCCCGCTAAAATCCTTTCATCTTGGACTTGTCTCGATTCGCCTTTTCGCACTCTGGCTGACTGCAGTGTTAAATTTTTGTATTGCAAATGAGACTGTCACGCTTCGCAGATATGCAGGCAATTAGCAGCCAACACAGACTCTGTCTTTAAGGCTTTTCATGAAGTATTTGAAAGACAATGGGAATAGTTGAATCATAGGACAGAGATGAAACTCCTTCCTGCTCTTTCCGAGAGGACGCTTTGAAGTATTCAGATCTAATATTCCTCTCTGAAAATAGTTATTAAGGACACTTGCGCTGTTCTCGTCGTAATAGAACTAGCGAATGTATGTCAGGAGCACTAATGTAATATGTCTTGCTCCAAATGGAAACACAGCAGCCTGTCATTTTAACTGGGCCAATAAGAAAGCAAAATATAATAATGCATGGAATTGTTGATGCAGTTCAATATTTACATGTTTAATATTTACTTTTTAAAGAACAGTTTGTTCAGGTCTTTTAATGCAATTCGGCAAGCGGCGTTCCAGAATTTTAAGTGTTCTGTAATCACTCCATTCTGGAATGGAATTTTTACAAATGTAAAAAGAAATGTACAAACTGATTGATTCTATTATTCCTAGACACTAGAACTACTAACAAGAGGCTTTCGACCAGCAAGTGACTCATTTACGTTTCTGAGCTTAATATGCAGTAACTCCTACACACATCCATTCAGTGCAATTTTCCTTATGTTAACTTTCTGCTGAGGTTCATAAGTGACCCACACCCTTCGTAAAGTGTACATGATAAGACTCTGTCAACATCGGTTTATGTCAGGTGTGGTGAGAGTCAAGATGACACATGCAAAGCTCACAGTGGAAAATAATCAGAATGTCATGTGTAGCTTAAGGATGAAGGGGAGGATGTTTTTGTTTTGAATGTGCAGAAAGGTACCATATGCAACACATATTCTGTGTTATTTTGTTGTTCATGGATCATTGGTCATTATGGTGTAACTGGTTACATCTCCAGAACAGACTCATATTCGTGGACTGATTCATTTGGTGACTTGTATGTACTTCATTATACCAGTAGGTGGTGCCTATTGAGTATTTATTTATTTATTTTAATGGTTATGAATAATTCTTTCATTGACTCCCAAAAATTGTTCAAAAACACTGAGCTGGTAATTGCAACTTTTTATCTTACAATTTTACCTTTTTCCCCCCCCACAATGCTGAGTATAACTATAAAATTTAAACTCATTTACAGAATTCTTGTTCTCACAATTCCGTTATTTTTTCTCTCGGAAATCTGAGTTTACATCTCGCAATTGTTTTGTTTTGTTTTGCTTGTTTCCACAATGGAATAAATATTAAAAAAGGTAATTGCAACTTTATCTTAACACTTAAGTGTTTTTTTCCCCACAATTGCTAGTTTATAACTTACAATTCTGACCTTTCTTCTCACAATTACAAGTTCATATCTCACAATTTTGACTTTTTAAATCTCAGAATTACAAGGAAAAATCGCAATTACCCTTTTAATTGATTGATTGATTGATTTAAATTTATCCCATGTTGCAAACAAGCTTCCATACATATGTATTCTTCCATAAAATATAGATTTTAAGGAAAGGACAGCAGCTAAATGCTATCTTGACATGCGTACATTTGGGATAGTTTACCCAGAAATTAAAATTCTGTCAACATTTACTCACCCTCTTGTCATTCCAAACTTGTATGACTTACTTTCTTCTGCTTTACAGATCAGCTTTGACATTCATGATCATACAAGGAATTAATACATTTAAATTACATTTTCTGCGAACTGTCCCTTTAGTGCTTGAACTATCTTGACTCTAGGTATTCGTACAATTAAATTTGTGTTATTTTATTTTTATTCTTTTTTTAATAATTGGATTATGTGCAATTGTGTTTGTTCGTTTTGCAAAAAAATAAACAAAACACACACCTCCCTGTCCAATCAGTGAATTGATAAGCCGTCCTGGGACGTGTGTCCTCATTTCCGATTTACTCCCTCATGTTTCTACTTGGTTTTCCCTGTAGGCGCTGCTCTGAGGATCTGGCTTTGAGCTCTGATAACCACAGCAAGATGGATGAGGCAGAAATGAAGTCAGCGTTAGTCACTCGGTCTCATTTGCAGGCCTCTACATCTTCGTCAGCTACACGACAGGAGTGAGAGGCTGGAGGTGGGTGCTGGGCCGGTCGGCATAGTTTTAAAGTCATAGATACTTTCCCCTCTTGTCATTTATTACTTGTAATTGCTGTCTGGCCTTGTTAAACATGCCTGTATGAATATGTGTAATAACAGGTGTGCATGAACTGATTTTCTCTCTCCGGCGCTTCACTTTCACCAGCTTGGCTCTGATATATCAGTGGTAATCAGCTCTCGTCACTAACGGGGAAGTGAGTTCGACAGAGATATATTGGGTAGTAAAAAACCATGAGCCCTCAGTCAAAATGCAAACCTGCTTGGTAAATTAAACCAGACAGGTTAATGCTCCAAGGGCCCATAAATTACACTGACCTTTTTTCAGATGGGACAGGTTCTTTTCCAGTTTATTCACTTTGAAGTACTGTAAAGCTTAATGTAGCTCTCCTTCACCATGTCAGCTGGTTAAGTATTAACTGTAAGTGGAACTAGGCCACTTTACTGACGGAGTTCTTTTCTTCTATCCATTTAGTTTGGAACGTGGCCCGCTGAACATGTAGATCAATTCTTTATTACTACGCAAGCTCCAATTTTCCATCAGAGTTAGGGCTCTTTTAGGCAGTGAATTACTGCAGGATAATATAGGCTTTTAAAGCGTCCATACACATGCAGATGTAACAAATCACAGACAGAAACGAGGTGAAAATCTCATTCATTTTCTCCCTTGAGAAACTGATTTTAGCAATAAAGTGTAAACCTTTTAAGACAAACTGAGTGTGGTGAGATTTAGTGATGATATATGATCTTGTAGTCAATGCAATTTCAAGTTTATTGTTTAAAAAATTGTGTAATTCCCTCTGAAGATATGCATTACCCATAATACGAACAAATGCCAAGTCAGTCAATCTCCATTCACTCTAGAATTACTTATGTAGCCTATTTATATGATTTTTTTAATGATTTAATCAAGGTTGGTAATGTTGTAATTCATTATAGACCTGTTTGCTTTTTCATAAGATTATTATTTATTTATTTATTTATTTTATGTTTTTATTTATTTATTTTTTTTTTGGTATCCCAATGGAATAAAAAATAATGGGAAAAATGCTAAAAGCTGCTGGAAAAGTAGTGTTTTATGAAGGTTATTGCATTCGGAGTGAAGAGCCATGGCCAAATCCCTTTATGTAATGATAATCAACACCGAATCTCACCTTTTCCTTATAATAAATGGACAGACATGATTTGTATACCTTCATATAACATATTTTGTGTGCCATTGTTGAGAAAAAAAATGAAAACCTACAGAAATAGAATATAAATATATTTAAATAGAAACATATTTGAGGAAAAATCTTAATTCCTTTTGAATTAATTTAATATTGTTTCCCCATCTGGATGGTTCTTGTTAATCATGCAATTCTGATTTTTTTTCACAAGAACCATCTGAACGAACAATTTAATAAATGATTATTTATTATTTCCCTGTTTCATTGGCATTTCAGCAGATCAAGCGGTTGTTCATCACAGCATTTAGTTTACGTGTATCTCTTCAAGTTACAGTACATATTTAAAATGATATTGCTTTATTAAATTGCTTCAGTGTAGTTAGCTATTGCGTTAGCTTGCTGTATTTAAAGGGATAGTTCACCCAAAAAGGAAAATAATTTACTTACTTCTCAAGTTGTTCCAAACATGTGTAAGTTTCTTTCTTCTGTGAAACATAAAAGAAGATATTATGAACAATGTTCATATCCAAACAGGAAAAAAAAAAAATTATTATATGGAAGTCGATGAAACTGTGTGGTTACTTAGATTTTTCAAAATAACTTATTTTATGTTCAACAGAAGAAACCAAGTTATACAGGTTCGGAACAACTTGAGGGTGAGCAAATGATGACAGAATTTTCATTTTGTAACGAACTATCACTTTAACTACTTTTTCAAATCAGTAGCTTGACTGACATTTAGGTTGTGAGAAGTTTGCATTAGTCAAGTATACAGTATATCATATATATATAGAGAGTATACAGTAATCAAGCAAACATACATAATTCCAACATTACTGTAAATTATTAAACTAAAACAGTATACTGCGGTTATAACCACTCACATATCAAACATGCTAATATCCTCCACATCAGTCAGACTCCTCAAAAACAAGGACAAATGGTACCACAGTGGTGTTAACGTTGCTACAGCAATGTTTGTCTTGTGAGACTGGACTGTGCAATATTCCTCTTTCTTGTCTGTTTTTAATAATTAATTTCCACATATCTTACTCGTTCCTCTGATACAAGGTGAGCAACGTAATCTCTGTCGAATCACATAATGTAAACAAAGCATGTGTACGTACATCGCCATGTGCCTCCAGGTCATTCCACTGCAATCTCTTTCCATAAGCTGCTTTATTGACATTAGGCCGAGGCGATTGTGTCATGTATATATATTGCACCTTGGACGTATACTACATCTTAGCTGCGGACAAATAAATAATGCTGACCTAATGTGTGATTTCTTCCCTGCAGCCGCTTGCTATGTTTGCTCAGTTGCAGTCCAGCATATGTGTGCTGTAATGAAGGAGAACATCTATCAGAGTCTTCATCAAGAAGATAACCGAGAGACATATAGCTTTGTTTATATATTATGAATTAAGGCAGAAAGAAACCAGGACAGATAGATGGATGACCCACACTGCTGCAATTTCAGCATGATGGGATTGTTTTCTGCGAGGTGAACGCAAACAATTTTGAACATTTTTCATTTGGCTACTATGAAATGCAATTCTATTTTTTAGCATTTTGATTAATCTCAGTGACTCTTTTGAATCAGTTCACAAAAAGATTAGATTTGAGCACTGATTTGCTACTAATTATGGAACTTACACTACCGTTCAAAAGTTTGGGGTCAGTAATTATAAAATTTTTGGCTACTATGAAATGCAATTCTATTTTTTTTAGCATTTTGATTAATCTCAGTGACTCTTTTGAATCAGTTCACAAAAAGATTAGATTTGAGCACTGATTTGCTGCTAATTATGGAACTTACACTACCGTTCAAAAGTTTGGGGTCAGTAATTATAAAAATGTTTTCAAAAGTGATGGTAAAGATATTTATAATGTTTCAAAGATTTGTATTTCACATAAATCCTGTTCTTTCGAACGTTCTATTCATCAAAGAATCGACACAAATATTATGCAACACAACTGTTTTCAACAGTAATAATAATTTGATTCTCGAGCAGCACATCAGCATATTAGAATGATTTCTGAAGGATCATGTCACACTGAAGACTGTCGTAATGATGCTGAAAATTCAGCTTTGCATCACAGGAATAAATTACATTTTAAAATATATTAAAATAGAAAACAGTTATTTTAAATTATAAAAATATTTCAGAATATTACTGTTTTTACTGTATTTTTGATGAGTCTTGGTGAGCATGAGACTTCTCTCAAAAACATTATAAAATTCTTACTGCTCCCAAACACTTGAACAGTAGTGTGTATGATGGGTTTTAAAACATGTCAGTGAATCTTTTTAATTAGTTCACCAAAAAGATTCATTTGTAGAAGATTGATTTGGCATTTTGAGTCATTTCAGTGACTCTTTTGAATCAGTTCACCAAAATTATACATTTAAATTTGTTAAATGATTTAAGTGAACTATTCCTTGACAGTGAAGCCAATAGCAGAGTCAGGACAGACTCTATGAGAGTAACATCACGTGCCTGTGAAATGCTTTTATTTGATCGATGACCGGAAATAAAGTGTCCAGGAAGGTCTAGTGAAAATCCAGGGGGTTTGAAACAAAATGTGGCATGGTGTCATACCGGGTAAGATAAGGTCAGATTGTGATAGGCCCAGAGGTTGAAGGCCGGGTGGTTATTAGTGGACTTTACCTGGATCTTGAGGACACCTCGTTCACACACAAGGGAAACGGGTTCCCCGCTGTTATGATTTATGGAAGAGGTGATGAGGTGATGCTAGCAGCAGGATCCCATTATTGTGGGTTTTCCTTTTATTACTGGCTCCCACTGAATCCATTAATGTTGCAAAATTACTTGGAAATTATCATAAAGTAAAATTATTATTTCATTTTTATTTTTTTAATAAGATGTAAACAGCATTGTTATTGTTAACTAAAACTATTAAAAAGTGTTTTTCGTTAATCAAAATTAAGATGAAATAAATCTTAGATAATATTTCGATTTTTAGATCAATTAAAATTAGAAAGGTTGCATCGACAACTAACTTAAAATAAGTTTAAGTACTAAAATGATTAAAACTTAAACTGTAATGAATAAAAATTTTACAAGCTGAACAGAAATATATAACTAATAAATGACTAAAATTGAAACTAAAAGTGAAAATGTAGATATAAAAGCTAATTTAAAATATTCGATGTAATATTATAATATTTAATATTATTATAATTATAATATGTAATATTGTAGTATGTAAATATAACACAATATGAAATTATATAAAAAGTTATTATTGTCAATTAAAATAATTCATCAGCTATATGTCATTTCAGTCAGAGTAAAATAAACTGAAGTGCATGAATATGACCTAATACTGATATTCATTCATTCATTCATTCATTCATGCGTTCATTCGTTCATTCATTCGTTCGTTCATTCATGTATATGTATGTATGCATGTCAAAAGACAAACTATGACCAAACGAAAAATGGTTTAAAATGGACTCTGGAGGGAGTTTGGATCTTCCTTCACATAAAGTATAGTTGTCCACAGTGTGTTTGGCTCCAAAGCAGTACGTGTATTCTCTGTTTCTCATAATACTGACAATTAGGTTTTGATTCTGTAAAATAAATCTTCAGTGTAATCTTTTTTAATCGCCAGAGCTCCGAGCAAAATGACAGCGATCCAAAGATCTGTTACAGGATATAGTATTCTCACATCACCCTTGGGACTCGAGGACAATAACGGTGAGGTTTTACGAACACGTTCAGTAATAGAAATATTGATGTAACACTCTCTGCTTTCATTCTGGTGTGCTGATCCTCTGGGTAAAACTCAAGGCTAGCAAAATCCTAATACAATATTATAACATATTAGAACATAAACTTTCGCCATTTTATTCATGAAGTTGTGAACTGTATTCTGCAAGTGGGGAAATTTACACTTCTCTGTTTCATTCGTTTTCTAGCTCTGGCTTCCTCTCTCTCTCTCTCTCACACACACACACACACACACACACACAC
>NW_015637585.1:3056547-3068871 GCF_001515625.1 Sinocyclocheilus rhinocerous | reverse complement strand
GCGGTTAAGAGAGAGAGAGAGAGAGAGAGAGAGAGAGAGAAAGCAGTTTGTCAATGAAAAAGAATTAAACTGTGCAGATGAACACTGGATGATTTTAAATAAATGGTGGAACAAGTCATGTATTCCACAGTTGAAACTTCAGAGCCGTTGTGCGTACAGTGCTGGGGAGTAACTGGCTAAAAGTAGCAACACTAATAACTTAACTACATTTTCAGTAGCATGACAGTAGCTCAGCTAGTGTTCAAAATAGCATATTTTCCTGTAATAAGCCACTTTACTAAACAAATAGCAGTGTTGCATGACAAAACGCTGTTGCTGGAGTTTATGTCAGGCTGAACTGCACATGCAGCTTTATAGGCGAACAAACTGAGGCGGCTGATCAAACACACTCTCTGAAATCATGACAGTAGTTTAGCTGTTTCAGAATAGCTTAGCTTTTCCGGTATAGCTTGAAAAGAGCTTTCATTTTGTCTCATTAAACTGCGCATGAAGCTTCACAACTGTGTGAGGTGATGCAATAGTCGAACCCGCTCGGACTCATTTGGTTTAGGGAAGTCCAATTCATTTTAGTGAATCAGTTCATTTGGACAATTCATTTCAATGAGATGGTTTGAATTATGTTTAATAGATGTTTTCTCATTCTTTTCTGTATGGATGCATATAGTTAAATGCTCACGTTCATCACTGTGTTTTTGATGAAATATAAGTAAATAAACAAATTTAGAATGTCAATAAAACATTGAAATCCCCAGGTTTTTTGTGTAGAAAAATGCTGTTCTGATAAATTATACAATTAATGTTCACTACTATTCAAAAGTTTGGGGTTGGTAATATTTTAGATGTTTTTGAAACAAGTCTCTCAGAAACCAAGGCTGTATTTATTTGATAAAAAATACAGTCATATTGTGAAATATTATTGCAAATTAAAATAACTGTTTCCTATTTTAATATTTTTTTAAATGTAATTTATTCCTGTGATGCAAAGCTGAATTTTCAGCATCATCACGCCAGTCTTCAGTGTCACATGATCCTTCAGAAATTACTCCAATATGCTGATTTGCTACTCAAGAAAAATGTCTTGCTATTATTAATGTTGAAAACATTTGTGCTGCTTGATATTTTTGTGGAAACCATGATACCATATATATATGGTATTACCCAATTAAATATATTCAGTGTAGTTATCTATAGTTGTTTCTCACCTGTTGTGTAGCTTACTAGTTTTTCCAAATACTTGTTTGTACTTAAGAGTAGATTGCAGCTTGAGAAGTTTTTGAGTGGCTTCCCAACACTGACAGGTTTGAGTCCCCTCTCTCTCCTTAATAACGTTCTCTCTCTTCTGTCATGAACATCTAATAACATCTAATAAAAAAGACTAAAAATAGTATATATAAAATGTCTTTGAGACTGTCTCAGGAGGGAAGGAAATGAAAGATGAACACTGATGTGTGTTGTTTGAGGAAGAGGAGGGCAGGTCAAGAGGTGATGGTTCAGACTGCATCACATATGACTCACACACACACACACACACACACACACACACACACACACACTACGCACACATCGCTGTGTGCTTTATGACACCTTTGGATCAATAACTCATCTTCACATGTTCACAAAGGTGATGTGTAGGATTTTACCTTGTGGAAGGGAAAGATGATGTTGACTTGCCTTTGATACGTTAGTCAGTTATGTTTGATGACACTTCATTTTAATACATTTTGACATGCTGTTTTGCACAGTTGTTGTGTGCTATAAAATAAGAAGGATTTAGAGCAGGCTTTACTGACCTCCAGGAACAGAAGTGATGAATATATGATTACATAAAATAGAAAATATGGTACTTTAGAATTGGTATAATAAAACAGACAAAACCGCTGTAAAATAACTGATGTATATGTAACGCCCTTTAACCATTGTAAAACTGCTGTAATATATGACATTGAGTATCTTATTGCTTTTATAAAAAGGCTGCAGCAGCAATATGATACAGTGTTAAATAAATTGTTACATTTATTAATCTACATAAACAATTCTTCCGGCAAGTGATTGTCAATCAATATAAAATTCAACTATGTGTGTTACATGTTTGTGCATTTTGGCTTTATTTTACTTCTTTGAACATGGCTCATCCAGTCCTTGTATTACATAAGAATAGATTATTTTACATTGAAATAATTGCACACAATGTCAGTATATCTATAATCATGTATACACTACAGTTAAAAAAATCAGGGGTAAATTATGATTTAAATTATGATATGAAATTATGATTAAGGTATGATTGGGAAGGGAAAGATGATGTTGACTTGCCTTTGATACGTTAGTCAGTTATGTTTGATGACACTTCATTTTAATACATTTTGACATGCTGTTTTGCACAGTTGTTGTGTGCTATAAAATAAGAAGGATTTAGAGCAGGCTTTACTGACCTCCAGGAACAGAAGTGATGAATATATGATTACATAAAATAGAAAATATGGTACTTTAGAATTGGTATAATAAAACAGACAAAACCGCTGTAAAATAACTGATGTATATGTAACGCCCTTTAACCATTGTAAAACTGCTGTAATATATGACATTGAGTATCTTATTGCTTTTATAAAAAGGCTGCAGCAGCAATATGATACAGTGTTAAATAAATTGTTACATTTATTAATCTACATAAACAATTCTTCCGGCAAGTGATTGTCAATCAATATAAAATTCAACTATGTGTGTTACATGTTTGTGCATTTTGGCTTTATTTTACTTCTTTGAACATGGCTCATCCAGTCCTTGTATTACATAAGAATAGATTATTTTACATTGAAATAATTGCACACAATGTCAGTATATCTATAATCATGTATACACTACACATGTATATAAAAAAATCAGGGGTAAATTATGATTTAAATTATGATATGAAATTATGATTAAGGTATGATTGAAAAAGCATGGTTAAAGCATAATTAAAATGCTTTCATTAAGCAAGGATATATTAAACTGATTTAAAAAAATGACTGTAAAGATGTTTATAATGTTACAAAATATTTCTATTTCAAATAAATGCTGTTTTTGAAACGAATAAAAGAATCCTGATTTCATCATCATTTCAATAAAAATTGTTTTTAGCATTGATAATAATTACTTTTTTTCTTAAAGCAAAATGATTTCTGAAGGATCATGTGACTGAAAATTCAGCTTTGCATCACATTAATAAATTTCATTTTACAGTATAAAATAGAAAACAGTTATTTTAAATTGTAATAATATTTCACAGTATTACTTTTTTTTTTTACTGTATTTTTATCAAATAAATGCGGCATTGGTGAGCATAAGAGACTTCTTTCAAGAACATAGAAAAATCTTACTGACCAAGTTTTTGAATAGTATTGTACATATGGATAAAATCCAAAATATCATTTCTATAAGAACGTAAAAACCCAAAACATCACAAGTTGCTGCACTGTAACATGCATCGTGACATGCTGTTCACATCTAGTGTGTAGACACAGTGTTAAAGTTTAAAACTTTCCATTGTCTAATCTTTTATTAGAGCCCCTTCTGTTCCTCTTTATTGTTCAGAAAAGTGAGTCTAAATGATGCTTTTGTTCCTGTCTTGAATGTGAATAGTTGCTTTCTCACATTAGCAGCTGGGTTTTAGCATAAAGTGTTTAGTGGCTTTCAGGAGTGCTACTTCCAAACCATCACATCAGTAATAGTAATGTTTCTTCATCTCTGGTGAATCTTGATGAATAGACTTTATTTCTACTGAGGAGAAGACTTGACATGCATTATATAACAAAATCAATGCAGGATGAATCACTTGTGTTGTATTATTCCTCATTTGTAAGTCACTTTAGATAAAAGCATCCGCTAAATGAATAAATGTGGTGTAAAATAAAAGCAAATGTTGCTGTATTTAGGTTGCCATGTTTGTGACGGAGGTGTTATTGTTGTTGCTAATTTTCCTTTCATGTTGCAAACTTGGACCAGCTCAAAAAATCTATCTATCTATCTATCTATCTTGTCGTTTTGTCATTCTGTCAATCTACTGTTCTTTCTGTTTTGTTCTATCTATCTATCTATCTATCTATCTATCTATCTATCTGTCATTCTGTCGATCTGTCGTTCTATTGATCTACTGTTCTTTCTGTTTTGTTCCATCTATCTATCTATCTATCTATCTATCTATCTATCTATCTATCTATCTAATCTGTCATTCTGTCATTCTGTCAATCTACTGTTCTTTCTGTTTTGTTCTATCTATCTATCTATCTATCTATCTGTCTGTCTGTCTGTCTGTCTCTGTCTTTCTGTCTGTCTGTCTATCTATTTATCTTTCTATTGTTCTATCGTTCTATCTATCGTTCTGTTGTTCTATTGATCTCCTGTTCTTTCTGTTTTGTTCTATCTATCTATCTATCTATCTATCTATCTATCTGCTATTCTGTCGTTCTGTCGATCTGTCGTTCTATTGATCTACTGTTCTTTCTGTTTTGTTCTATCTATCTATCTATCTATCTATCTATCTATCTGTCATTCTGTCGATCTGTCGTTCTATTGATCTACTGTTCTTTCTGTTTTGTTCCATCTATCTATCTATCTATCTATCTGTCATCTATCTATCTATCTATCTGTCTGTCTGTCTGTCTGTCTGTCCGTCCGTCCGTCCGTCCGTCCGTCCGTCCGTCCGTCCGTCCATTTGTCTGAATGAACCAGTTCACTAAAATTGATTTAAATTTTTAAGCAAAACGATAGTAGCATCTTAATGGAAGAACATGATACAGTTTTGAAACATCTCAGGTCAGGTCATGTGAGTTGCTGAACCGGCTTATCCAGTCAGCCAGGTTTTTGCCTGTAACTCGTTTCCCCCCCCCACTATACACAAAACTGTGTCTCTTTGAGCCTATCCCATTCAATTTTCTGTCGCCCCTCAAATTAGATCCAATCACCTCTCATTTCCGTGCTAAAACCCCAGCGTTTTAGTTTCTAGTGCTGTCACCTGTGATGGTGTTCAAGTGTGGCCCCTTCATTCCTCCCCTAATTATATCTCCCAACACGCAGTGGGGAAAGTTAAATGAATGTAAATGTTGCCAAACGCTAGCTTGTTAGCTTCTAAAAGGCCCATGTTGGCATGACGAGAGCGACAGGTGCGCTTGCTGTCATTGGCTGCGGCGTGTCTGTATTATTCTGGCTTACTTAAGAGCAGAAAAAAGGCCAATCAGTTGCGTTTTCAAGCCTTCAGCTAGGCCCAGTCTGTATAATGAGATCGTGCACTGACGCTAGGCAGCTAAAGTACCAGAGCAGTCGCAAATTAGGGGCAGAGATGGAACAGAGATGGTGTCACAATGCCACCCATTTCACAACACAGTCAGAGATGCTGTTATGTTCGGCTAGAATTAGATGGTATTTTTACATCTTGTCTGATGTTCCTGGGTGGCTGTTACAGATGAGAGTGTCACAGTGAAGGCCTCTTGTGTTTTGAAGCTCTTTTTAGCTTTAACAGGAAGCATTTGTTGACCTGCGTCCTCTAGCAGTGATTGCAGTATTAGATGGAGAGGGAAAGATGTAGCTACACACTGCTGCTGTTTCTCTGTTTTATTTGGAATCTCTCTATCTATCTATCCGTCCATCCATCCACTGTTCTGTTTTTCATTCTATCTAGTATGTTGTCTATCATATTTGTCTGTCTGTCTGTCTGTCTGTCTATCCCTGTGTTCATCTATCTATCTATCTATCTATCTATCTATCTGTCTGTCTGTCTGTCTGTCTGTCTGTCTGACAGACGGATGGTTGGATGGATGGATGGACGTACGAATGGACAGATAGATATCTGTCCGTTCATCCGTCCATCCATTCGTCCATGGTTCCACTTAACTTTCTGTCTATGTCCATTTATTATTCTGTCTAGCATTTTGTCTATCATATTTGTCCGTCCATCCATCCATCCATCCATCCATCCATCTCTGATGACTGTGATACTGCTACAGTGTGTTCTTGTAAGAGCAGTAACACTGGCTCACTTCACTGGCAGCTTAGAGGGATCATGTAATAGGAGCTTTTTCACACAGTGTTTTCACAGCTTTAATTAGTGTATCCATCTGAAAGGTTATTTCGGGACCCTGTGCGCACAACACAGGCTGAAGCAGTGGCCCCAAACAATGCTGATTTACATGTAAAAGTGTCACCAGACATTTACCTCCACCCATGCTGGGAGGATCTGAACTTATTTTTAGCTGGTATTTCTGGTAGGTCTGGCAACACGTTTAAATTCTATGCAGAACAGGATCTATGTCTGAGATCATATTTCTCGTAGGCTATATTTTGGCCATCTCTGCAGGGTGTTAGGAAGAGGAGAAAGAAAAATTAAGAAAATAAGAAAAATAAATAAATAAACTTCTCATATAATATTTAGTTTTACCTCTTGACAATCAATACGAGGGTGACGATCAATATTTCCAAAGGTTAAGCACTTCCTTTCATTGGCCATTTTTTGAAAAAGAAAAAAAAAAAGACTTAATTTCTTAAAAGCTTTAGGCCCTGCTTTCTACCCCATTAGTGCAAAGTGCCAAAAAGAAAGCATCTCCATCTGTGGAAGAAAAAGAAAAGAAGGAGAGAAAGTGTTGATGAAACAGGGTGTATGCAGCCTGTGGCCATTTAATGTTTGCCATACTGTGATTGTAATTAAATCTACTTGCTGCCAGTATGTGCTGGCAGAAACTCTGGCCCTACACTCCTCAACAAACCTATTCCCATCTGCCACACGCTTCTAACACAGACACCTACAGGACATTTGGAGAAGAGAGGAGGAACATGTGCCCCTCTCTCTTTTTCTGTACCTCCCTCCCTGAACCCACAGGGCTTTAGGACCCTGCAGCTGAGCCAAAAACAGCTTAAAATAGTTTATTCCAATTTGCATTCATGAACATCACTGTCTTTTGTTTTATTTTGATGCTAGTCTAGAAAAGATGTTTGTAGGATGCTGATTTGAGTCTTTTTGATGATCGTCGTGTGGTGTGGTGCTTAAAGCTCAAGGCTGGTAACCAGAAGGTTGCTGCTTTGATCACATCAAGGAGTGACCCACCATTGTGAGCTTTAGCATGGCATTTAACCCCAGGTAACTCCAAAAATCACACTCACGATCTGTTCACTTACTGTCTTATTCATACTGCATGCAAACACAGCAAGTGGCGTTAGTTCTAGCCTGATTGACTGGCTGTTGTAACTTCTAAGAGTCTGGATGCACAAACTTTTCTCAGTTGTGTTTGCAAAGTACTGGATTACTAAAATGTGCACTTCTGAACTAGAATTAATCACTGGATTTCAGAAAGGTTTATTGCATTCTGTTTTGTTGTATCTTTGAAATTATGAAGTATTTTGTCCATCACACTATTTTTTTAGTTTACATTTACAGTTATGCATTTAACAGACATTTTTATTCCAAGGCAAATTGCACTGAAGGTATACATTTTTAACAGTTAATGTGTTCCCTATAATCAAACTCATAACCTTTGCGTCGTTAGTGCCAAGTCATGTGCATATTTGTTCACACAGTTTTTGAGCACTTTTCAAAAAAATATTATTAATGATATCATTGATTTCTGATATATATATATATATCTCCAAAATGGGGCGTGAACTCCAAAAGTGGGCAGAACCTCCAAAATGGGGCGGGGTCTCCTCGCGCAAAGACTTTCACCATTGGCTCTGGCTCCAGCCAATTGTTATTGACTTACATTTCAAAATAAAACTTTATAAATGTAACATTGTTTCTAGTTGATCTAAAATAAAATATGCTATATAAGTAAATATTCTCCATGAGAGCAGAGCCAAAAGCTCGTGGCCAGTGGTGTTCGGACTGGACTTTGAACCTCTGCTTAATGATATAAACGGGAATCACCCACGAGCTCTCTTGCGAGCCGTCCCAGCGCAGCTCAGGGGAAAGATTTCACTCTATCGCTTTGTTTTAAACAACGGGGGCGTCCCGGGGCTCGAAATTCGCAGGGTAGGAGGCGGTAGTGACGCTGGGTGTAACTAAAAAGGTGCCATTGTCCGGTGAGGTCCGGTTGGGGAGTTACGGAACGATCTCATATCGCATAATCTTATTAACTGTTTATCTCCTGAACTGCATCTTTCTTTACCACGCTATTCAGCGCCAATCCCGCCGTGCAGTCAATTTCACTGGTTAAGGTTAGGGTCAGGTGTGGGGTAGGTTTAGGGGTTAGCATTTTTTTGTAGTATAATGTAGGAAATCAACACTAATTGACACAACCAATAAAATCTTTAGAATCAGCTGTGGGGCGGAGTTTGCACAGAAGTGGATTGGGGGAAAAAATTGCGCATGCGTGTCATGTGCCTGTCTGTCAATGGGAGGAAGCCACGCCCTATTTTGGAGCTCCCACCCCGTTTTGGAGTTCCTGCCCCCATTTGGAGATCTTCGGTGCTGCAGTTATACCCTTCTCATGAGTTGCGCACTTGAAAACAAAGCCCACTAGACAGTGACCATGTGCTGATTCTGAATGCGTCTCTCACAGACTGACAAAGGAATATACTTTAAAGGCTTGTGCACTCAACTGTTTGCGAAATTGAGCTTTGTGCTCTTGTATACTACCTCTCTCATTCAGCACGAATCCAGATATTCCATACTATTTCCATATTTGCGATGTAACGTATCTGAATGCTAAACTATTATTTATTATGTAAATTATAGGCTTTGTACTTCAGTCGCGTTCTAACGGTGACACAGAGGCGGGCGCTGTAATGTAAGTTTTCATTAAGGGTGCACATATAGATTTTAACCCACAAACCCTCTTCATCTTGAAAAAAAGTCAGCAGAACACACGTACACACACTGCCATTTAGTGTAATTGCAACAGACACAATCAACACAGAGTCTGTGTGCACCAGTATGCTGAACCTGCTGAATGGTAATGTCTGAATGATATCAGTCAGATATAACACTTCAGGTGTACATTTAACCCAGCGAGAGCGGCGGGAACACGGTGTGAATGATTATAGTGCGTGAAAGTAGCTCTCTGTACAGGACTACTGACTCCGGCGATGTTTATTTCTGAATATCAGTTCACTGACCGCAGGTGCAGGACGACTGTAAAGAGCCTTGTGGATGTTTTCTCTTTCTTTCTCTCTCTCTCTCTCGACCTGAATGTGCCTTTTAGCACGGCAGGATATCAGTTGTCTTTCTGTCTTTCACTGGACATTACAGGTCACCCGTCAGAGATGCTGTGCATGTGTGTGTAAATGACTGTATTTAAGGTGTATTGAAGGGAAATACAGTGCGATATTTTAAGAGGTGCAGGTGGAGTGTGGACAGCAAATGCTGTTATTATGGGGTTCATGTGTGTATGCACATGACAGCTTACAAAGGGACAGAAATCCCCCTCTGATCAAATGCATCACATCACCATGAAGGACTAACCTTGCTTGCCCATTGAATATGGTGCAAGGACACTTTCAGCTGACTCTTTTTGTGCATGTGTCAGTATATCTGTTTAAAGACATTGAAAACTACCCAATTTGGTATGATTTAGCAACAAAAAACTGCCCAGTTTGCTAAATTTGCTTACCAGATTTAGATTTTACATTCATATTTGTTTTTACATTTACAATCTGTATTTAATATGGATTTAGATTTAATGTTAGGACTTTAATGCACATTTAAGAGATAGAGCTAGAGTTATTTCTATTTTAATTATTTTTTTTATATTTTTAAAGGAAAATGCATCAAGATTTAGATTAACAAAATGTTCTTTAGATTTATATGTAGTTATTTTTAATAATTATTAGGCCAAAGTTTTAAGCATATTTTTATTCATTTATTACATGTTATATTTTACTTTTTTAACTATTTTCTTGTATTTAATAAAAGGACAAGATTTAGATGTACTTGTATTTATTTGATTTAGATTAATATATTTACTTTATAGATTTTATTTTTTCTTCATATATTTAAGCATGTATGAGAGGCCAAAATGTTTTGTATCATAGCCGTTATATTGTGTATTGCACCATTGCTTGAATGCTGTATTGACCAATCAGCATCAATAATCAAAACTATAATAGTTTATTATATAATTATGGCTTGAAACAATAAAACTGCACTATTTTAAAAAAAAATGCCTACTTATGTAAAACTGACAAAGGTGGGCTATTTTAGTAAGCTGCTTTATTTTATATTTGGCAGCTGATTGCAAAGAGCCGCACAAAGGCTTTAAAAGGATGAAACTACAAGCTGCGTACCTTTGAATATTGCTTGAGTCATCTTTTATTTACTTTCTCTAAACTCCGCAACACTCACTTTAACACAGCAATAAAACAATAATTTTCCTGTATAAACCAAATCTTGGGCAGACCATTTCAGATTCATCTCTCTCTGTATTTGTGAGCAATTTCACTCGTAAGCGGTTATGTCTGAATCCCTCATGTAGACTGAAGGTGACCTCGGAAAAGGAAAGAGCAGTTTCACACAGCTTACATTTTCTGCACACTCAGAGTCTATCGCACCTTATTCAAACTGAATTATGGGTAAATGAAGCCATGCCATTGAATAAACCCAAGAACAATCAATCCAGGTAGGTCAGAGAACATTTTGAACCCAAAGCAGGTTGCTTGTGTTAATGCCAATAAATTCTGTTAACTGCAGGGGTATTTTTGTTTTTTTAAGCTGCTTTTTGTTAAAACCATTGACCACATTAGTGAGGTTTTTGGCAAGGTCACAGAATTAAACTTGCGCTGTGTCCTCAGCTTCTCTAAAGCATTTCAAAATTGCAACCGTAAGTTTTGCAACAGGAAGATTGCAGCCGTAGGCCTTGTCTGAACTTTATAGAACAGCAATATAATATTCTGTAAGAGGTTAAAAGTCAGAAAGACTAATATTTCACAGCACTGACACTAAATTTTCCTCCGGTGACACACCCAGATGTGTAAGGCGTCAGGAGAGGGCACTGTTTCTCCTCTTTGTCCGGTCGTTTCACCCGGTTGCCTGTGTATTCATATACCAGCCTGTCACAGCTTCCTCGCTCTAATTTTTGCTTTTATTTGCTTTTCTCTATCTCTTTTTTTCTCTTCTGTCTCTTTTTAACTTTTTCTTGCCGGTAATTTTGCATTGTATTTCCCACACCCCTGCGATCTGACATGACACCTTCATTTTCACTTCAGCCATAAGCTGCTTTTCAAGAAACCTGCGGTTCATTTTGAAAAGAACTAGTATAGAGAGAAACATTGTTTGTGAATCACACTGCCAGCTACAAAGCCTTTATGTATTTTTTTGTCTGCTTTATTTTTTTGCATTAATGACCGTCTGACTCTTCATTTATCCTGCTTATTAGACAGACACTGACCAAGTAAATTAGGGATGCACCAATAAAGAATTTATTTGCTGATAACTGATAATTAGCAGCTTGTTGTAGCGTATTTTTAATGTGGATTTTTAATGTCTCAATGCTTTCAGCTGGGGAGGATAGCTAATTAAAACTGTACTTGTCACATAAAGTTTAGAATTTAGACTTTATAAGGCAAATGTGTGACCTACTATACATTCAGACCTAACTAGTGTTTCTTTTTAAAAATGATTAGGGTCTTGTTTCATAATTTATGAAATAGGATCCTAATAATCATAACGTCATACAGATTAGATATTTAATTGTGTGTTGTTGCTTTTACACAACAGTTTAAAGGGCAAATCGGATGCCCATTTTCCACATGTTGTTATGATTCTTTAGGGTTTTCATGAAATGTCTAACATACTTCGGTTAAAATTCCTCGATGTAAAACAACACCCTTTTTACCTTGTCAAAAACAGCTCTGTTTCTGTGCATGTCTCTTTAAATGATAATGAGCTACTGCTCACCCCACCCCTCTCTTCCATGGGGTGTGGACACAAGACATGTGAATTGCTGCCTTGGACTCTGTATGTGGCTCAGAGGTGTTCTTATTCGAATAGCTAGCTATCTATGTAGAAACAGGCTGCAAATTAAAACTGCTCGTTGGTTGACACAGTTTTGGACTCAGACAGACCATAACAAACTGGTTGCGTGTTTTCATTCAGCCTTTCTGAGCTGGCAGATGTGCCAGAAGACACTATTGACAGATTTCTCTATTTGCATGGCCAGCAAAAGAAAAAAGAAAAAAAAAAGGTTCATTCCTGGATCAACATGACATTGACAATATCAGTGTTCGAACTATACCGTGGTCTTTGGGGGAGCCCACTTGTTTTTTTTTTTATAACGGTGGGGGTGGGGGGGTTCGTGCCTCAAAAGAGGGCTTACAATGACTTACAAAGATACATAACAGCTACAAGTGTATGCACTACTTGCT
>NW_015637585.1:3020827-3055443 GCF_001515625.1 Sinocyclocheilus rhinocerous | reverse complement strand
ATATGTACTAAACATGAGTGGAATTTGCACCGCAGTGCCCCCACACCTTGATGCTCATGACAGGAATAGCATGTATAGTTATCTTTATTGAAGTGAATTAGGTTTAAATCGCCGTCATGCATGAATGAATGATATTTTTGCAATTTTACACATAATAATCCACGATGATCACATTACACAAAACTGAAATTGCACGTCAAAATAACACATTGTCAATATTTTTTGAGACCCCCCAAAATTTCACAAATCACGTTTTCAGGGGAGCCCATGTCTTATTAAGGGGAGGCGAGCTCCCCCTAGCTCCCCCGTAGTTCGCACCCTGGACAAAGTGATGAATGAATCAGTATATTTGAATGAATCGGCTGAAGGAATGATTCAGTGACTCGCTCATTTGTTTATTTATTGAATGAATCAGTGTTTCTGAGTGAATTGGAAATAAAGGATTGAATGACGCACTCACCTAGTGGCACCTGCATAATGAGTCACTGCAAAATCCCTACCGATTTTGTGATTTCACCAAGTACAACATGTTCCTGGATCAACATCCTTGTTGATCCTGGAACAACATCCTAATCAACCAATCACAATTGAGGGATACATTTAGAGGAAATGTCTGTTTTAGGCTTACAGCAAGGGTTAGGTGCTTCTGCACCCTTGTTATTCAGCTATCATTTCCCTCAGATTTTTGGGATAAATTATGGGTAGGGTTATGTTTAGGGGTAGGGATAGGGTTAGGTCTGTGTTTTTGGACAGTAATGTTGTTCCAGGAACAACAAAAGATACTGATCCAGGAACATGTCTGACTTGGCAAAATCACGGCAACCGATAAAACACAGTGACCATGATTTCACCAAGTACAACATGTTGGTGAATCACGGCGACCATAAAACACAATCTATCTGGACTGCGTAAACAAGGACAAGCGAAGTGATTCAAAAAGTTCAAAGGGCTTTTAACCCCGGGTTATTGTCATTCTAAACCCTGCTTTTAACCATGGTTAAAGGTACATTTCACACTTGTAATAAAGAAGTGAGGTTAGCACTGCTTTTCACCAGGGATTTGAGGTAGATATGTGGGGGCGTGTTAGAACAAACCGTTTTAGGTAGGCGTGGTTAACTCTTAACTTTTATAAAGAATATCTCTTTGGATTTGAGACTTTAGTCTTTGCAACTTTACAGATCGTCTTTATGCACCAAGAGCTTGTAACACTCCAAAGAGAAAGGACAAATTGAAATCGCATCATTTGACCCCTTTAAGTCATCCACTTTTGCGGTGTTAACAGTGCATTGTGGTACCAAACTTGAACAGTGTGAAATTATGTGGTGTTCGAATATTACGGTTAGATGCTTATCAACAGACGCCTAACAACATGGTTCATATTCACAAGTTTTGGACAGTCACTGGAAAACAGCACATTTAACAGTCTTTTCAGCGTTGGAGCGGAAAAATTTTAAATGGTGACAGAAAACTCATGAATTGGAGTGAAGAAAAGACTGTTTTATTTTAACCTTTGTAGTCCACCAAAAGGTCCAGTTCTGGAAAGCTTATCGGCAATGTTTACAGAAAATATGAGGATGCGCAATGCTAGAGCTGTTATGTAAACAGGTCTTGTGATGCATTCGTCCGATCAGTGACACTAACACTGCAAACATACAAATAAGAACATTAACACTGGGTTTAAGAATGTACAGCGTGAAACATCACTTTATGAATACCCGGGATTACTTGTTAACTCTGGGTAAATAATGAGCAGTGTGAAATGTGAAGCAAGATAACACAGGATTCTGGTTACCTTGCGTTTAGTATAACCCAGGGTTAACTAATTCAAGTGTGAAATTCCCTCAAGTGTCGCTAGAATGCTGCTCGACCAATCAGATTTGACGACCAGAACTTGCTGCTTTATGATAAGGTATGACAACCGCTTGCAGCACTATACAATGAAAACTGCTCAGATCTTGCTTCCCATCTCTCCACACATCAAACATTTATGAAGTATGTCCTACATATTTACATATGTTTGAGGTGTTCATGGTTTCAACGTTGCATCCGTCCGCTCCCTGAGGGCCAGTATGAGGAGATATGATTGCAGCAGGGGGAATATTGACGAGGATAGGCTTCGCTATACTGTATCTACCTTTTCCTCTCAAGTCCTGCCAAGATCAATAAGTCCTCTCGTTGATGGAACCATGACATAACGTTAACACGGCCTGACAAAGCACCGCATACAGCACAACCGGGAGTACTTGTGTGCCCACCATTATCAGTGAATGTTGTCTTTCATTGGGTTCATTTGCCGTCCAATATGTTTGCCGACTCTATACGCTTTCAGATGAAAAGACTATATTATGTCCGTCACTGAGCTGTGATTACGCGACCCGTCCTTGACCAGGAATTAAAAACTAGTTAGTTTTGTGTGAATCCGGGGCTTTGTCGGGAATCCTGTGCTCTGCATAATTCCCTGTCAAGGAGTCTCTGCAGCATTCCAATGTCAGAGCATTTCTTTCATAGCTGATTATAATGTACGTTGGGCTCCCTGCCATCATCACAATAAAACTGTCAAAGCACATTTGGCAGAGTTGTAAATAAAGACATTAAAATGTCATTATTCATGTTGAGCTATTGACGAGTTTTTGTACACTAAATATATATTGGATCTGACAACAAATCTGTTTTTGTAAATTAGAGGACACTGAAGACAGCCAGAGAAATGCAATCACAACAGTTTGTGTCCACGTTTCTTATCATATTAGAACGTTGCAAGAATGAATATATTAGTGTGAAACAAATTTCGTAACATCAAAATCATATTTGTAATGTTTGTAATTGAATCTTTCTTTCACACTTTTTTTTGTTTTCTTTCACCTTTTCTTTGAGTTTCTCTCATGCTTTATACTTTTTTTTTTTTTTTTTTTAACTTTGTTTCATTTAACCTTTATTTAACCAGGCAAGTTTCACATTCTCTTTCTTTATTACTTTCTCTATATCACACTTTCCTTTTGCTCTTTCACTCTCTCTGTTTTCCATTTTTACACTTTCTATACTAAAATGTATATAGAGACAATTATCAACTCCGAAGTTGATAAATCTAACAATTAACAATTGAATTAAACCTGAAATTAAATTTTGAAGTATAAAGACTGAAATACTATTTCTATTTCTGCTATATATTATTACATAAGCATACTCTAAAAATATTTTATATACAACATCAAAAAAATCCAAAGCACTTTAATTTGCTCCTTTTTTCACCCATTTTTGTTTCTTTTGCCTTTCTTTCTTTCTACTTTCACGCTTTTTCATACTTTCTTTTGCTTTCTTTTGTTGTTATTCATCTTTTCTTTTCACAAGTTGCTTGGGATACATGTATCGGCTGAACTAATGCATGTAAATCCTTTTTTCTTTCACTTTTTTTTGGTAATTTCTTCACTTTCTCTCTTTCACATGTTTTCCTATTTGCAGTGCAGCAAATTAAGTTAATTAGATGTTAGATGTTGTGTTTGATCAGTATCAGCACTGCTTACATGCCTCAACTTACACACACACACACACACACACACACACTTTCTCTCTTTCACATGTTTTCCTATTTGCAGTGCAGCAAATTAAGTTAATTAGATGTTAGATGTTGTGTTTGATCAGTATCAGCACTGCACACACACACACCCACCCCCCCACACACACACACACACACACACCCACCCCCCCACACCTCTTTTTCAGATTCGCTCTCCTAGATCTATTTATTTGCCTGTTGGTGATAGCTGGAAATAGCCCCCCGAGGTCACATTAAACATTTAGACTACCACACACACACAACTACTCATTATTTTTCTCTTCTGTACAAGGTATCTTTCTCACTTACAGAGCCTTCATTAAAAAATAAAGAAGTGTGTGAATGTTGGAATGTTGTGGTCAGTGCAAGGAAAGTGGGTTTGGACCCAAACCTTGAGTCTTGTAAGTCTTCTGGAGCCACTTGGAAGAATCACTTTACTCCAAACCTGAGCTAATACAGGCCTACCTGGCAAGTGAGTCAGATGCTTCACTTCAGGCCAAATCAGACTCTCGTCCTGTGTTGAAACCAGTAAGAATGGCAGCAGCGCCGAAAATTTCTCTTTGTGAAATCATAAAGGAAATGCAACCAATTTTTCTATGACGACCTCATAAGTTTGAGCGCTGTTCGCCCGAGGCAAACGGGCTCCTACTGCCCAACGAGACCCACCTTCAAATAAAAGGATGACTTATGTTCTGTCTCAGTCTTTGAACAGTTTTGAATCACACATGATTTTGCTCCAAGCACTTGACTTCTGAATTTTTTGTTCACTCGTAATGCTTAGCAAAAATCCAAATAGAGTGTGGAACTTTTTCCTGAGTCGTTTTATAAAGATCAAGAAGATGGTCCTGTGAATCTCAATCGGAATTGCGTGCAAAAGCACTTGTGGTATTCATGCATTGTTTACCTAACGATTTTTGTCCTTATCGCTACATTCCAAGGTCTGTGTGGCGGCTGCTCAATAATAGATCTTTGCAGCAGGTTTGCTAGTCAAATACTCTGTCCTTGGTGACGGTCCTCTGAATGTCACTGAACATCTGTCACTATGCCAGAATCTGTATCATTTCCTTGGTAACCTCGTACGGTGACTCGTCCACATGGTTGCACAACAATTACTGTCTGCTGTTGATCTGGGATGCAGAATTGAATGAAATGCCACAGATTTAACCTGTTGACATAAGCTGATGTTGCAGACACGTTGCTAATGGTGGTTACAGACACTTTTCGAAATGCCAGCGGTGACATATATCCTGTCTATTATGCCCTGTTAGGACACTTGCTGGCTTTCAATTTATGCTGTTTTTTAATTCAATGTATAGCCTTGTCAAATGGACACCTTTGGCCTTTGCAGTGCATCGCAATGTTTTTTTTTTCTTCTTTTCAGCATCTCGCAACTCTTTTTAAAAGTCCATCTGTTCAAATAAAAAAAAAAAACTACTTATAGCACACGCCATTTCACAAAGGAAATGCATTTTGCATGGTTAAACCTAATTTATAAAATAGCATTTATGACTTTATGACAAATAATTGTTTACATTTTTATATATTTAACATCTTCACATCAAATTTTTTTTTTACCTTTTAAAGAAAGAAAACGAACAATGTTTATAAATGTTGAAATATGGGAATATATATTGTGTAATTATATAAACTAGTATTATTAATATACTATTGTAGTATTTATTAATATTTTGAATTAACTTTTTTGTTTTAGTCAATTTATGTTTTTATAGTTCACTTTTTATTATTTCAGCTCTAAATTATTTTATTTCAGTTAGCTGCCATACATTTCTTAAAGGTCTTTTCAGTTTAGGATTTTCATTTATTTTTTATATTTTATTCTATTTACAAAACACTTATTTATATACGGAAACGATTTTTAATAGTTTTAGTTTGAGTTAACAATACTGATGTAAACATGTGGCATCCATTCAAATGAATATAAAACCAGATGAAGTCAAATAAAGTAACAGTTTCTCTATTGCTTCAGATAAAAGGGAATGGACATGGTACAGCAAGTCATCCACAGTGATTGTTTTTATTTTAGAAGTGAATCTTTGTATTAATGGCCATTTTAATGATATTAATGCTTATGCAAAATGATCGCCAGTATAATATGAGTTTAAAGGAACATAATTGTGGTTTGATGTCAGTGAAAGGTACTTCAGCCTAACTGATGTGGCGGTACATGAGACAAATAAGGCTGAGAAGCACTGGTCTAAACTGAGCCAGAAAATGTCACAGAACGTATGCATATATTTTTGTCCCATTAAGTTATGTAGTGTAAAGTTTGAGAGCATTTTATGCATGCATGTTTCTAGTCTCACCCTCAATTGATTAGGTTATTTGTTAGTGAATTTTCTCGATTTTTAAATAAATCTTTAGTTTATGTACATAAGCAACCGTTTAAAAATGTGGAGTCACTTATTTATTTATTTATTTAAAATTAATACTGATCAAATGTGACAGTAAAAGCTTTTACATTGTTACAAAATATTTGTATTTTATTTCGTTTATTCTTTTGAACGTTCTATTCAAACAGTCCTAAAAAATGTATCATGGTTGTATCAAAAAATGTATTTTTTGATCAAATGTATTTATTTACTTATTTATTTATTTAGACAATAATTAAAATATTTGATAATTTGAGCTGCAAATCATGTGACACTGACTGGAGTAATGGCTGTTAAAAATTCAGCTTTGCATCACAGAAATAAATTACATTTTAAAATAGAAAACAGTTTTTTTTTTTTTTGTAATAACATTTCACAATGTTATTGTTCTTAATGTATTTTTGATCAAATAAATGCAGCCTTGGTGAGCAGATCAGACTTCTTTCAAAAACGTTAAGAAATCTTAATCACCTCAAATATGTTATATTTAACATGTTGACAAGTTATGGCTATAATGCTTGGAAACATACTGGCAACTAGACCTCAGCCATCAATCCATGTGATGATTCATGTAGTTTCAACACAAACTTAGTGTGTCTAAATCAAAGAAGCAGCAAATACAGACATACATACATACAAGCAAACAAACAAACAAAAACTTGTGATAAATAAAATCATACTTTGAAACATCTGTCAACCAATCTGAATGATTTACGTTCATTTATTATTAATGTTTTTTTGTTTTTTTTTACAGTGCACATAAATCAGTTCTTGATAACAAGAGTATTTTTTGCCGAACCTAAAGTGCTACAAAAACACAGAAGAACTATTATTTTAAGGTTGAACTGAGTGGGAGAGAGAGCTGTTGACAGACCGATACAAGTCCGTGGAGATAAAGGAAGCAGCGCTGCATGGTGGCCACACTGAATCTGCTCTGTCGGGAGATACAGACGGCTGCCAGATGCTTGGATGGCTGGATTCAGAACAAAGGCGCTGTGATTCTTCTGTGTGACAGTAGGAAGAGGAAGGACTACACTAATGATGGAGGAGCCTCTGGGTGACTGCTGCCACCCTGCTGTGTTTCGTTCTCTCTCGTTCTTACACACACACACACACATATGCTTACACCCTCAGTCTCAGCTTGCTTTCACACTTCAGAGTGTGAGTTAAACTCCAGCTCTGCTCTGAGAAAGGTGTGCGGACGTGTGTGTGTGGGTGAGTGAGTGAGTGAAGCGGCCCTTCATGCTGACACACAGTCTACACTGAGGACCAGGACATTCTTGTTTGTCAGTGTAGACACTGAAGGGTCAGGCAGCTGTGCTTTCCTGAAGCAGATGTTTTAGAGTGGATCTCAGGAGGTCATATGACTAGATTTACCCCAACGCTGATGGGTGGCCACATGATAACTCTTGCTTCATTCAATCTGAAATAGATCAGTATTAAGATCAGTCTTTCTTCATTTTTACACACTATTGGTCAAAGTTTGGAGTCGGTCATTTTTATTTATTTTTTATATTTATTTTTTGAAAGTCTTTACTGCTCACCAAGGCAACATTTACTTGATCATAAATACAGTAAAAACAACAGTATTGAAAAATATAATTACAATTTAAAATGAATGTTTTCTATTTGAATATATTTTAAATTTTAACTTATTCCTGTAATGCAAAGCAATTTACCTTTTTGTGTGTGTTATAGTTTTCTTTTTGAGTGATTGATGTTATGAAAATATGATGTTAAAACAGTATCTCATCTAAAGTGCTGCCTGTTTTACACACAAAAATTTCCATATTTTTATTTGTCATTATATGTTTACTTCATCCAAGACAGATTGTGTGTTACAGGCTCTCAGATTATCATAAATAATAAAAAACTACCCATGATAGATAACTAGTTACATTTATATAGAAATGTGGCATCATGTCGGCGCCGATGGCCTCGTGGGACATACAGCGCCATTGCGCTTCGGGTGTCCCGAGTTCGAGTCCTGGCTTGTGGACCTTTCCCGATCCCATCCCCCTCTCTCTCACACACTTCACTTCCTGTCGACCTATACTGTCCTATCCAAATAAAGGCATACAACGCCATAAATAAACCTTAAAAAAAAAAGAAATGTAGCATCTTGGTACATTAATATAGAATGCACAATTACAGCTCTAAACGTGACTCATCCAATCAGAGTTTAGAGTCAGAACTTTTCTGGGTTTTTTTTTTTAATATTCAGCTGTTCAAAAATAAATTTGTATAATTTCAATAAAGCAGATTAAACTGAAACTGAGAGAGAAAGGTTGGAGGTCAGATAAAGAGAACTGTCAGAAGAAACTCTTTGCTGTTGAATATGGATGAGGGGTAGAGCGTCTCTCCTCTGAGAGCGAGCGGGTGTTATAGTGCATGTAAAGGGAATAGATATCCTGAGCAGAGGGGTTTGTAAAGCAGCTGGGATGATGGTCTTGGGCTCACTTTACTGATAATGAGTTGTCAAGAGTCAGTACTCACATGCCCAGAGAGTACTCACAGCTGGATACAGCTGTAAAAAGACTGTATTAGCATCACAAATGTAGGGTGATTTTGCAGCTATAGTTAACTTAAATGATTTTAGCAAATGGCTGCAATATAACAAAGAGTGAAAAATTTAAGGGGGTCTGAATACTTTCCGTACCCACTGTATATATATATAGTGAGAATTATGAAATAGAAAAAAAAATTATTCGCAACCTTATGAATGTAGAAAAACATTTCAAATACATAATGTAAACATATCTGTGTTGCAGAGAGTTTGGTAGTTTATTTGAAACTGGATTCTTGATGCATATACAGAACTGGTTAAAAATGTACAAAGTAACATTTTTTTTAATCTCAGAATTATTCTTCTGAGATATTCATGTTTGTATGAAAGCCAGTTTCAACCACGGAATAAAAAACAAAGTTTAGTTTGTTTTTCAATTTCAGAATTTTGAGATAAAAACATTACGAGATGTAAACTCAAAATTGAAAGGAAAATAAAATCCGAATTACGAGATATAAACTTAGAATTCTGAGTTTTTCTTGCAATATTGAGTTAATGTCTCATAATTCAATTTTTTTCTGCCACGGAATATATAGATTTTTTATCTCTGAATTTTTACTTTTTCCTCCCCCTCACAATTTATGAGTTTATATCTCTAAGTTCTATATGTAAGTCACATTTACCTACTGTGTGTGTGTGTGTGTGTATATATATATATATAAGCAAGCATCCATACAGTACATTTAAGTTCAACCTCCTGCTTATATTTTCGCAAAAAAAATTTTCTTTCCTGTCACTCAATATGTGACACCATCAAATAACAATGTTTCATATTCATCAAAAAATGGACAAATATAGCATTCATTCGAAGTATATTTAACCGTTCATATGTGGATCTTTATGCATGTCTCCTGTAAAACAGTTTGCAACGTTTCACATGAAAACGAATAAATGAATAACCACATTGGCAGCATACTGCATACAGCTCTTGTTTTGTGTCACATCTACCTTCACTTTACAGTAAAGCTCTCTGACCAGCTTAACTGCTGGTTTTTGTACGTCACACAGTGTTAACCAAACATGTTCCAAATCAACCAAATAAACTACACCTCTCTCCCCACAGGGTGCCCTGTCCTCTGAGTTTTCTCTTCGGTGACATCAAATGTGTTCATTTTAAATGTGAAGCAGTGATTCATGATTAGAAATGCAGTTAAGTGAAAATTAAAGTGCTTAGAAAGTCTCAAACATTTAATTAAAGCACAGATAGCCCAGAAATGTCACACTCGCTCTCTTTCTCTTGGTGCATTATGATTCGTTTTCCTTTGCCTCTTTAATCCGCTGATTAGTGCCCGTGTGTATTTATACAGAGTGAGCATTTTCCAATCAGACCAGACCTTGGTAGACTGTGTGAGAGTAAGAAGATGAGAGAGCAACATAACTTTTACTGACCAATTAAACGCTTCTCCTGCAATGTGCTGACTCAGCAGATTACACCAGCTGAAGGTTACAGCCTAATTAGGATAACCTTACACCTCGTGTTACACACACACACACACACACACACACACATTAAATATTAAATATATAAAACAGCAGCATACGGAGCCATGATTTAATGATGAAAATAGCAGAATCTCAGCATTCCAGATGCTTCTGATGATGGTGATTTTGTTTTATTGTGTTTTTCCAACACAAAAAGCAGCCACAGTGTCACTGTCTAGTCAGTTTTTTCCCCAAATTATTTTTATTTTTTATTTATTTATTTTTGTTTATTTGTTAAGCCATTTATTTTTTATTTATTTATTGTTTTTATTCATGTAATTCATTCATATTATGTCTGACTCATATGTTTCATAGAGTGTATCTTTAATAAAACTTTTTTTGTATTACTGCATTGCCGATTTTTTTCACTAAATAATAATTTATACAGTATAAACAAGTTAAAAGCAAATGAAATTGCCAGTAAGACAAAACTTTTTTTCCAATATATAATCTATGAAAACAAGTCTTTATATTTTTTGGGCTGAAAAACAGGTCAATAAATGACTTAAAAATGCAATATAGCAAATTATAGACAAACTGGGTTCGTGTTGATGTCAATGTTAATACTTATTTCTAAATAGAAACAGCATCATAATTTAAAAAACTTTTTTATTGCCTCATCACACTTCACTTTTTATAGGGTATCATAGGTGACAAAGGATATATATATCTTATATATATATATATATATATATATATATCTGCAGTTATACTGCAGTCAAAAACTGACAGTATGGAGGTGTTTCAGTAGACAAGATGTTAGGAAAACATTGGCTTCGGATGTGGCCCGGTGCCTTCATACCTCCGGATAACATTTGATAAGGCAGAATTTTTGAGGTTTTGATCCCACTCATAGTGTGTCTAGTGTTGATAGTGTTTGTGAATGATAGCATGAAATCAAGCCTAAACTCTCGTTATCAGCTTTTGCACTGATGCAGCTAAAGCTGCTGTATTTCTCCACGGTCTGGTTTAGATGTGGGTGGATGCATCTCTCAAGCTTCCTACAAAGGCCCCTCTGTGAATATTGCATCAAGTGAACATGTCTACCTGAATTTTGTTTTCTTAAATTCAAAAAAGGCATCTGAGAGTCCTTCAACTATGTTGGTGATGAATTCTTTGGTCCAATGGTCTTCATATTAAGGGACCGCAGTGACTACAGAGGCCCGTTTTCCATCAGACTCGAATCATACTAAAGCCTTTGGGTCATTCCTGGATATCCAGCCCAGAAATAGTTCTCATCTATTTTGTCTCTCACTTTTATCCTTTTCTCTCATGCTGGAATCGTTAGGGTCGACCTCACAGCTTAGAATTTAATGAGGGAAAAGAGGCCGGCAAAAGAAAGAATGAGAGCGAGGAAGGTCATTGCTCTAGTGGTTGTATCTCATGAGAAATGATGGGAGAAGCTATTGATTATAGCCAGCCAGTTGAGTCAGATAGCTAGATGGACAGAAACGTGCCCATGAGACGCAGACGAGTTAGACTGCTCCACCTGAGAGATGAGTCTCTAATGAGGGGTCAGCGCTAAAGGATAGAGATAGAACACAACAAAACAACAACAGCGCAGAAAAAGAGTGGCTGTATGGTTTAAAGCACACCTCTCATTCTTAATACAAGCTATAGCTATCAAATAGATTCTTAGTTCCCAGCATGCTTTACATGGGAGTTGCTAGAGATTAAAAATATTGAGAATGGCTTTTGCTATTCAAAGACCGTTTACTTAGCATTTAGCATGCTAACAAGTGCTAATTACCAGCTAGCTAATATTCAGTAATGTGATACAAAAATATTATATGATTATATACTGAATACATAATTATGCCAGGGTACCTTATAAAATCAGTTTGAGGCTATTTTGACTGGATTACTTATACATACCATTATTCCATAATGTTGGAATTATTCAAACACGTTTCTTTACAAAGAATTATTCAGTGTTGGGGTAACGCATAAAGCATTATGTAGCCTAACGCAAGTTACATAATCAGATTACTTTTTTCAAATAACTAGTAAAGCAATGCATTACTTTAAATTACTTTTTACTTTAAATAAATAACGCAAGTTACTTTGTTTTCCTATTTATTCACTGACATCTCTCCTGAAATTGGGTGAGGTGCAGAGGCACTTTCTTCAGTCTGAGGCTTATTAATTTCACATTTGGTGTGAAAGTGCCTTTACAGTTGCCAAAAATATAACTTTTGGGCCCGGTTTCACAGACGGGGCTTAGACTAAGCCAGGATTAGGCCATAGTGCAATTACGACATTTAAGTAATTTTTTATAAACGTGCTTAGAAAAAAACATTACTGGTGTGCATCTTAAGACAAAACACAGGCACTGATATATTTTAAGCAACCCAGTCTCATAAAAATACGTACCTCTGCATGACTTACATTTTAGTCTAGGACTAGGCTTAAGCCTTATCTGTGAAACGTTTTTTTTTTAAATTTTTTTATTTTATTAAGCCAAGGTGACAAAAAGTAATGCAAAAGTAATGTAATACATTACTTTCCATAAGTAATGCAATTAGTTACTTTTTTATGGAGTAATGCAGTATTGTAATGTATTGGGCTACTTTAACTTTCCCTAACGCTGGAATTATTGCATTAAATCTAGAAGAAAAAGTTACTTTATTGATTCATGGATGGTTGGATGGATAGATAGATAGATATTAAAATATGCTGATGGAACTTGATTGATTAATGTACAACCAATGAATTCATCACTTTTTAGATAGACAGACATAACTTTGTAATGGCTAAAGAAAAGTGAGAAATGTAAGTCTTCAGCTGGAACTGTTCCATAACGGCAGTCCGCGTGAGTGCTCCTATAAATGATGATTGTGGAGTAGCTCGGCGTTGAAAAGCCTGTATTGGGAGAGAAATCTCTCTTCCATTAACATGCGTGCGCTTCACGAGCTCTCTCTCTTTCGTTCCATGGCACCGATTAACAGACTAGTCCTCCTTAGCGGCTTCACAATGTCTCACAAACTCTAATCCTTTCACAACAGAGCCAAATCAGTCTTTGCTATTACATACACACGCGTATGCGTGCGCTCAGAAACAATTTCCATTCAGCGCTCTGAGGGGAAAATGAATGAAAAGCTTGAATTGGACCGCGAACGTGGCCAGACCCCAAATTGGACGAGAAACAGCAGCATATGCACATCACATCATTAATTACCAGTGTTGCCAACTAATTTTCAGAGAAAGTTGCTAAAGGAAGGTAAATTTGTTGCTAAAAGTTGCTAAATGACGTCATGATGTCATTGCGCGATGACGTCATTGCGTAATCACGATGCAAAATTGTCACAACATCAAATCTCAGCAAAAATATATATTTTATATATGTTAATTTAGATTTGTTTGTAAAATAATATGCATAATATAATATTAAAATATAAATAACTGTATTTTTAAATACATTGGATTATTGAACACTTACACATTTTTGAATGATTACAATTTAAGTTTTTTTTATAGCTAGTAAACTAGTATACTACACATTCTCAACAATTATGCTTTAAGCAGTGTATTAGTAGTTAGTTATTATGCTACACTCTAAGAAAAGTCTGTAAAAATAGGGCACAATCTACTATGTTAATAATATGAAAGAATTTTACGTATTGGTTTTTTATCCACATTTTAAATTACGCATTGTGTTTTTGGGTTACAGGGTTACAATGGATAATGGATATGTCCTGGAAAATTAGTCTAATTTCTAATAAACTAGTATATTTTCCATTTTTCTTACAGCATACTAACTGATGAACAATCGCAAGTACAAGCTACTAACAAAGTGTAGCATAAATGAACAATTATTCAATTATTATTATTATTATTAAACTGAACAATTGCAAATAGCAACTAACTCAATTCACGTGATGTATGTACTGCTAGACATCTTTGGTTTCCTCTTTTTTTGTAATTTAGATGGAAAATGTGTGCCTTTTTATTGTCTGAGTCACTTATCAAAAGTTGCCGAATAAATTTAAAAAATGGCTAAATTTGTTGCTGGGTGCTTTTGGAAGAAAAAGTTGCTAGGGTAGTCTGAAAAGTTGCAAAATGTAGCAACAAAATTGCTAAATTGGCAACAGTGTTAATTACTCAGAACTTTTGTGGCGTTTACTAAAGGCACGTGACGGACTAACCACTCTCAAAATCTTGAAATGTGGCGTTCACCTTGATATATTTGTACTTTCGTCCTTCGAATGACGTCGAGTTTATACGCCTCATAAAATGCGGAATGTTAACTCAAAGTTTTCGGCAAACAAATGAGTCATGAGTCACAAGCATTAATCTGTTAGCTAATTGTTCATTAATTATGCCATAAATCACCATGACTCTGACAGTTCGTCCCAATTTATAACATCACGCATGAGAGAATCTCATCTGGTTTTGTGCACCTTTTCTGTGGTTAGCGCACTTTAAGCTAATCTTTTCCCGGAAACAAAAGCTTGAGGTGAGGCGAGCGGCGGCGAACTCGCAACCTTTGGGTTACGAGTCCGACTCTCTAACCATTAGGCCACGACTTCCCTCAAATATGCCCTCAACACACCTCACATGAGCGGAAAAACCAACCAACCTATTGAATATTATGACAAATCCCAACAGAATACTAAGCAGAATCACCTGCATCAAGACCCGAAGGTTCATTTTGCTAGGTGTGTTTTGACTGGGGCTGTCAATCGCTTAAAATGTAATCAGCTTAATTACATGCTATGGTAAGTAATTAATCAAATTAATCACAATAAATCACATATACAGTGATGTGTAAATGTCTTAAGCTTATTATACGCTTTACAAAAACGTTTGCGATGGTTACATTGCTTGTGCTAGTTGGAATTTCCAAACATTGCTTTTGCAAATAGCTATTGTAATAGCCTAATCCGGTATTTTTGAATACACAAAAAGACCTAAAACAGATGCACAGAAATCTTATCTCACTATCTCATCAATCTAGGATTACATGATGAATTAGCAAGCAATTTTTTAAATGTGAGTTGTCTGCAAACTTAAAATATAAAAAAATCTGCCCTGATTCAATAACAGTCCTATTTTTAATGGATATCGCATAATACATTTTGACTAGGAAAGTTTTGACCACCTTTTTTAAAATGCATTTTCATAATATCAAAATATCATATCAAAGGTCACTGAACAGAGTAAAACTTTCATCAAGCTGATTTATGTTTAATTACTTTAAATTTAGTTTTTATTTATTGTTTCTGTTTATTATTTGTTAATGGCCATAGTTCAGTGGCTCCTCCACAGCTTAACATGATTATTTATGATATTCCAGAGTTGAGAACATCAAAGTATTACTCTGGTGCACTTGTGGTTGTATATAAATGTCGGCCGGAATAGATGGCTATAATAAGATTTTTAATTTTAGGTATGGGTTTTATAACCATGATTCATTATATGCTGTGTCACAGCAGAAATTCATGTAGGACAGTGTATTAATGACACGCGGCCTGTTCCCTGCAGGCATGCATGAACTGTGCTGAACACGGCTGTGTTGGGAGTCTGATTTCAGTTTGGTGATGTTGGTGATGTTGACACCAAACTGGAAAGCAGAGCATATGTTAACAAATGTCTGACTGGAACTAGATTTAAAACATTTTTACAGATGTTTACCCATGCAAAACTCCCCGGCATTGCATTGCTATGCAGTTGCTAGGGTGCTCTGAGTCAAAATAGTTTGGGAAATGTTTAATGGAATTGCTGGTTATCTAGGATGCTTTGCAGATGTGGTCAAATCAGAGGAAAATTTCTGATTGCTTGCTAGGACTATAACAATCATTTTAGGGGGATGTTCATGGTTTGTTTCAAGGTTACATTTTCTTGTAATGTTGCAAGTTATTATCTTTCAACATGCATTGATGTTTCTGCATGTCAAATACAATATTGATAAGGTCTTCAACTACAACACCCAATACATGCAATTACCATTGAGATATTATTATAGTTTTTAATCATATTTTAAATCAGGTTTTATTTTTAATATATATGTCTATATATGTCATATATTTGTCTATATAGTTTTCATAAAACAATTTTTATTTTAGTACATACACAATATATATATATATATAATTTAAATATAATTAAATTATGTATATACATTTGTTGAAGATCTGTACATCACTATCCTATATCTGTGTTATGTTGGTTGTTACAATTTGTATTTTTATTTGGTGTATGTTGTTCTAATTTGTATTTCATGTTTTAAGAAAATCAGTGTTATTGATAAAAATCCAGTATTTAATGCTATATTTTACTAATATTTTGAAATTGTAACTATATATATATATTGCTTGCGAAATATTATAAAATGCATATTGTAGTTAGGCATTACTGAGACCACACCTAGTGGACCAAGTGGACCATACTAACCAGACAAACCCTGATCCTTCATCATCAATGAGTCTATGAGTATTATTATCCATGGTGGATGTCGTCCAGCCTTCTATTAATGCATCGACAGTCCAGTGACCTGGATAGAAACAAATGAAAAAGATCAATCTTTATATGCTGCGAAGATGATGGAAACAGGTCAGGCATGATGTTTTGCATTGTGACCGTGGAAACCACTTTTAAAAGGCTTTTTATTGCGGTTTATACTGTGAGAAGACAGAGTGCATTTAACCTGCAGGCTCGAAGAAAACAAATCAATTAATTATGGTAGTGGATAGTCCTGCCGTCTTATTCACCTCAGTCCTAAACGATCAGTTTTATAGTGAAGTAGCCGACTGCCATCGGGCAAGCACTGAATCGCTAAACAATTCTGACACCTCTGTGTTAAGCATGGCTCATTTTAAAAGCAAAGTTTCAGCTGTTAAACTTCCTTATTGTGATTATAAACAAGAGTAATTACTCAGTCAAGGCCACCAATACCTCCTGCAGACCCCACTGCATTAAATAAGGTTCCTCCTGATTCTCTGCATTGAAACTGAGCAAATGGATACAGCTAAACACCCAGGGTGGGTCATATTTACTAGCAAATTGGCCATTTTTAAGGCATTATCGTGAGCAACATTATTCTTATATATAGTTTTTTAACAATGGAGAATTTTAGATGAAGCGCTTAGCTGATAAATTTAGTCTAAACAGTTTATGCAACCGGCCCCAGGCCTGGTGTTTGTAATCGATAAATAATCTGGGTCTGTTTAGACTCTGTCTCATCCATCATCCAGCTATCCTCATCCTCTAGCACTCGGGTCCCCGGCCTCAGGAGAGGCCCCCAGACAGCCGTGGCTGGTTTATTAGGCCATGAGACGACTGGGAACTTCCAGACAGGGTGTGTGAGCACAAACCAGGGTCGATCTGCTGCATGAGGAAACGAGAGGAAGGACAAAGTCTCCTGTGTCTTATTTGCTCTGGAACCATCACGATGCTGAGAATAAAACAAACACAGGTGAAGAACAGCAGAAACTTTTACACATTCACTCACAAACTGATAAGCAACATTTATTGAAAGCCTGTTATTACATCTGCTGCATGTTTTCAGACTGTTTGACAGGCATTTAGAGTGTCTAATTATACACAGATACTTATTTTTTCTGTAAATGTTTGACCAGTTTACCACTTTTATGGATGGGAAATGGAGAGAAATAAAATATACATTCTCTCTCTCATATATATTTGAACTTAGACAGTGTTCTCCTGTCAAACTTGTTGCAATGGAGCATCAAAACTTTGTTTTCATTAATATACAAAACCCTAAAGAGCTGAACAAAAGATGATTATTTTTTAAACATTTCTGAGATTTGTATGTACTATGAACAAATATTTATTTATTTGTTTGTTTGTTTGTCTATTAAAAACCATGATAATTTTTTTTTACCAAGAGTGAATACACACAAAAAAATTGTCTTCACAAATATGCACTGGAAATATGCATAAATATGATTCTGGAACAAAACACATGCTAATTCCATACAGCAGGAAAACAAACAAACAAACAAGCTTAAATATATTTCAAAATATACAAAAATGGCTAAAAATATTTTTAAAAATATGTTTCAAAACATATTTACATAAATATATTTTCTACCAATACCATTGTGGGGCTTTTTTATCATTTGAAAATATATTTTAAATATATAAATACATTTAAATAAATATATACTGTATGACTGAAAAAATGTTTTGGTATCTGAAGGTTGAAATTAAAAATATATTTCATTAAGCTTCACTGTTTTCTTATTATTTAGTATATTTAATCATCATGTGACAATGGAGACTAGAGTAATGGCTGGTGAAAACTCATCTTTGAATTCCAGAAAGAAATTATATTTTTGAAGTATATTAAAATAGAAATAATTTTAAAAGTATATTAAAATAGAAAACTGTTATTTAAATATAACTTTTTTTTCCTGTATTTTTGATCAAATAAATGCAGCCAATGAAGAATAGAAAGTTCCAAAACAACATTTATTTGAAAGTGAAAATGTAAAAGTATTTACTGTCACTTTTAACAGACTGACTTAATGTGTCCTTTTTGAAGACCAGCGGTGGCGAACTCCGGTCCTGGAGAGCCGCAGCCCTGCAGAGTACAGCTCCAACCCTAATTAAAACTCACCTGCCTGTAGCTTCCTAATAACCCTTCAGGCCTTGATTAGCTTGTTCAGGTGTTTGGTTAGGGTTGAAGCAAAACTCTGCAGGGCTGCGGCTCTCCAGGACAGACGTTCGCCACCCCTGGTATAGACTGTGATGCTATAATACTGTTTTAAAAAAAGCTTTACATTTCAGTGTAATTGTACACATCTCAATTATAGCCCGATAGATGTGAAATCAGAATAATTCTGAGAGCGCTTGGGTGTAAAATTAATTCCTCCTGATGCTTTTTTGGCTAAGAAATCTTAAAGTAACAAACTCATAGTCCAAGGTACTTAGAACCCGATATGAAAAGTGCAGGAATTTCATTTGAACCCTAAATATTTAACCCTCAATGGAATCAGAGTTTCGTTGAGAATGACACAGTGGTGTTTTTATGGTGTGGTCTCTAGTTCCTATCAGAGTCGTCCATCTTTCCCTTTACCTGTCTGTCCGACTGAGTGCTTGTCTCTCTCCTGGCCGTGGTGCCAGAGTATCTATATAAGGTAATCAGGCTGTAGTTGTCTTCATCCCCAGCGTCTGAGCTCAACTAATCCCACTCTGCTCTCGCTAACAAGACACTGATCTGAGGTCTGCCGGGGACTTAATGAAAACTGGATTGCTTGTTAGTCTGATGAGGCGCACGCTCCTTACCTCTTTTTCTCTCTATCCCTCATTTGAACAACAGTATTAGCTCGACCTCTCTCTGGATAATCCTTCTATTAGAGAGAGATCCAGGCAATCTCCGCACACGCCACACCACCCAACATTATCTACCCAGCACATTCCCTCTCGGTGCCCCGTCTGGCCCTCACGCACATCCTCTCCTCCTCTCTCCTCGCTCCCTGCCCATACAGCCCCGGACCACATGGCCGAGTTCATAGGTCATTTTACAAGAAGGAGCATTAATTAGCTTCATATCGGAGCTGAATCTCAGAGGAAGAGCATCATATTTTGTAGGCAGACTGTGTCTCTTTCTCTCCCTGCCTCGGTTTTCGTCTCGTCTCGGTAGAGTTAGAGCACTCGGATGATTTTATTTCCATGCAGAGACGCCTCTCAGTGTTAAATTAGCTCATTTTGGAGGTGAATGCCTCTTGGACAATTCCGGTCTATTTTCTTAGACCAAAGTTGACATTTAATTCCTTCGCTGCAGTGGGGCTCTTTCAGCTTGTTTCCAGGTTCATTATGGTAAATGGTCTTTACAAAACGAGTGTTTCAGCGTGAACTTCTCTTTCACAGTGAGCTTGTTTTATAGCAGGGCAGAGAGAATGTAATGCCTCGACTGTGTTCACATCAACATCGCTTACTGTGGGCTGATTGCCAGCTCCGGACCAATAGAATTACAGCGTTCGTCTGCAGACAACAATACAGCTGCAGAGCACTGCATTTCTACTGTATTGCAGTGCAGACAGCAGATGATGTACCACAACAAGAATTAGTGATGCAGCAAAGATTTGACATTTAAAACTTAAAAAAACATAGAATGTTGGTTATACTTCACAGAAGCAGTGTTGAGTGATTCCATCCTCCATTTAGGGTTATTTACTAAAACTAAATCCATAAAAAACATTTTTTGTTACTTGAAATAAATGGAGAAAATGTATTTCAGCGAGTTGCTAAATCAACGCTTTTCATTTTTATTTAGATTGATGTACTGAAATAACTACAAAACGGAATAAAAATTGTATAGACATGTTTTAAAAAGATAAAAATGTCAAAACACAACAAAATGACTAAAACTTCAATTTCACTAAAATTATATATATAAAAAACACATTCAAAATGTTAATAGAAAATATAACATTAATAACACTGCTTATATTCTTCTGCAGACAATAAATGAACCCATTTCACAGACGCATTTCTGCTTTAATTAACATCATAAATCAAACTAACATTTTCTTTTACATTTTGTCAAAGACCTCATAATAGCAAATAGCATAATAAAATACATATACAGACTGGGCTGTTTTGTTACACTGACTCTTATTCTTCTAAATAATACATCAACAACAGTTAGTACAGCAGTGTGTTATTGCACTCTTAGAAATACAGATACAAAATCGACTAATATGCACACTTTAAAGACTAATATGCACCTTTTAAGATACTAATATGCACCTTTTAGGGGTAAATAAGGTACAAAGGTGGACCTTTTAATTGATGTCACACGGAGTACATTTAAAGATAGTTCATAGCATTTTTCTGCAGATGACTACTAATCTGCTGAACTATATCTAACTAATGTTACAGTTAATAAAATAGCGTTAACAGCCCTTTACATTAAGTGAAAAAATAGTACTATTTACTTTCCTGAATATAATCTATCTATCTATCTATCAACTGCATTGGTAAAAATGTTTTTAAATATTTATATCCAAAAACATACATTTATCATCTTTTCTGTGACCTCCTACTGTGAAGATTTTCTTCAAACAGAAGTGACACACGCCTTCATGCCACCCACACAAGTTCTACCTCTTTTCATCACTTTTCTCTTTATCACTCTACATTTCTGCCTTTCCTCTCATGCACTGCAAGCAATCCGAGCATTTTTTTCGGCGAGGCAGCCGGTGTGCCGTCTCTGACTGATAGCATTCCTGTCAGGATATCAGAGACACTGATTCAAGCTGGCAGGCATGTCATTGTGTTTGTGGACTGAGCTCAGGCTGGAACACTCACCTACACTGCTGGATCAGTCCATGCGATTGTACACGGTCCGCTGTGAGGCCGGCTCTCCATATGTATTAATTTCTCTGTGCTTATAATGTGTTTTTCTTTTACAGTTGGCCTTCCCTCAGGGACTATTGACAATGTCTTACTGCTCAATTGGACGCTTCGGCTTTATGGAGACCATGAGATTGTGAGGATGCATGAGCTTCTCGCTTTTCAAAAGTATGAATTACGTCATCTTCTATAATCGCTCTGACTGTTTACAGAGCTGCAATCGGCAAGCATGAATAAATAAAACCACCCAGGCACTTTTCAAAGAGGATTCTCATTTGCTGGTTGGACGGCTGATGGTTGTAATTTTGGCTTTCTAGCGTTTTAATCATGAGCTGACCAGAAATGAGATGACAATCAGCATTTGGGGTTTGAAAAAGGCATAATGTAAACTTATTTATATAGAGATGCACAGAGTTAAATAAGAATGACTTTAGATTAGATTTTCCATTTTCATCTGAGAGAAATCACAGAGACATAAATAACCTTCATGAGAGTCTGTGCTGCACAAATTAAGATGCATCAAAGCTTGGCAAAATCAACAGTATCCAAAAAATGCAAATTTGCTGAAAATGTATTCTCAGACCATCCAAGATGTAGATGAGTTTGTTTCTTCATCCGAACAGATTTGTGACCTTGGACCACAAAACCAGTCTTAAGTAGCATGGGTATATTTATAGCAATAGCCAAAAATATATTGCATGGGTCAAAATTATAGATTTTTCTTTTATGCCCAAAATCATTAGGATATTAAGTAAAGATCATGTTCCATGAATATATTTTGTAAATTTCCTACCATAAATATATCAAAACTTAATTTTTGATTAGTAATATGCATTGCTAAGAACTTCATTTGGACAACTTTAAAGGCGATTTTCTCAATATTTTGATTTTTTTTGCACCCTCAGATTCCAGATATTCAAATAGTTGTATCTCAGCCAAATATTGTCCTATCCTAACAAACCATACATCAATAGAAAGATTATTTATTCAGCTTTCAGATGATGCATAAATCTCAATTTTGAAAAATTTACACTTAAGACTGGTTTTGTGGTCCAGGGTCACATTTGGAGAAATTTAGCATTACATCACTTACATCTTACACCTCTGCAGTGAATGGGTGCCGTCAGAATGAGAGTCCAAACAGCTGATAAAAACATCACAGTAATCCATAAGTAATCCACACGACTGCAGTCCATCAATTAACATCTTATGAGGCAAAAAGATGCATGTCTGTAATAAATTCATCAAGAAGTTTTAACTCCTAATCGTTGCTTTCGACTAAAATATGAGTCATCTATCCATACTATTGGTTGCTTGAGTGAAAAGGTCATCTCGTTTGAATCGGGAGAGAAATATGCACAGATTAAGCACCATTTACAAGCAAAAACAGTCCAAAACTATTCTAAACAAATATGTTTGTGGACTTTGATGTGAGAGGACAATAGGAGATGGACTGTTTCACTGGATAAAGCGTTATTATGGATTATGGACTCGTATTTTGGCCAGAAGTGACAGTTTAAAGTTAAAATGCCTCAATGATGGTATTGTTTCTTACAATTTTTTTCACTTCAAAGGACATTAATTGATTGAGTCATCGTGTTGATTACTTATGGATTATTGTGATGTTTTTAGCAGCTGTTTGGACTTTCATTCTGATGGCACCCATTGCTAAATGCTACATTTCTCTAAATTTGTTCTGATGAAGAAACAAACTCATCTACATCTTGGATGGCCTGAGGGTGAGAACATTTTCAGCAACTGCTTTTTTTTTTTTTTAACTATTCCTTTATGAATACAGAGTATGGTGGAGGGAATAGGAAATAACAAGCTCAAACATAAAAAGACACCGGACCACATACACTACAGAAAGGACATTCACATTTGATTCAAATTTTGATTTTGATGTAATTTACAAGAAAATTCACAATTCTTCGGAGATATAAAGTTCTGAATAAGAAATTCAAATGAAGAGTTGCATAAGAAACCTTCCCTTGATGCTCAGTGAGGGAATTAGGCAGTCTTTCAGACTCTTTTAAAAATGCTAACTAACCAACTTGGAGCTTTTCCAGGAACTGTGTTCTTATTGCTACCTGCAATGCTAATTGGCAACAACAATGCACTTTATGCTTTTTCTCACAAGTCAACATGACATATGTCTGACAAGTAAATGTTAATATAAATGCACACGGAAACTGTCTGGTGTTAATTCCCCCCGTCACTGCTTGTTCTCATTGCAGATGGACTCGAGGTCATCAGTGGTGTTAAAAAAATAACACAGCTTATTGTTATTCCAGAGAAACTGTCATGTACGCGTTCTCTCTCTCCCCATCTTTCTGCCACAATAGACCGCATTTCATTAGAGGCATCAGCGAGGTAATTCAGGATAAAATATGGAAGCCAAATTGCTTGGCGTGAGATGCCTTTCAAAGTAACGGCGTTGGAGGGAAAACCTAAAGAGCAGGAGGCCTTGTTAATAAAAGAATGGAAAACACTTGAGATGAACACGTGCCTCTTCATATGGCACGTATTGATTGGGTTTCACTTCATCAGCTGGAGGATCTTTGCGTCCTTCACACACGGTTTAGAATAGCATGTGTTTGTATGCCTGATATAGGCAGGAGCTCTCGTGACCTTGTCGGCAGCATTACAATGTGTGTCGAGCAGATAAGGGGTGTGATTTTAAAGCCTCCGAGACAATAAAGTGGATAAAGTAAACCAACAAACACTGAAAATTAAGCTTTCGCAGAATAATAAATAAATAAATACATTGAAGAACGAAGCGAATTTCCGATTCGAGACACACTGTCTCTCCATTTTAAAGGTCACAGTTCTGTTTGTGTTCTGTGGGGAAATTAGTCTTCCAAAATAACAAATTTAATCTACAAAAACGTGGTTGAGACATTTGTAACAGTGGAATGAGGTAAAATCACTGTGACATCTTCATGTAATCAGGTCGGCGTGACTCAACCGCAACGAGCCGGCGTTTAAAGGACAAGAGCCTGATATTCAGAACAAATTACATCTTTTCCACATATGCAGACAGTTCTGCAAGCCTACCATCCTTTGTCCGTAACACTTTAGCATTCAGTTTATCTGGGTATAAAGACTTGAAATGGAAATGGCGCTGTGATCCGTTCAAGTTAATTTTTCCTTTTTGTGCTGCTGAACGGGTTAGAGGATTAGAGGGCACTCGTGCATGCAGTACTTATGACAGATTCATGCTGTTGCTATGATGCACGTGTAACCAAAACATACCAATGATGAGCTGACTAATGACTAACCTTGATTTAGTATTGCCTGTCTGGATTTTGATTATTGTATTGTTTGGATTAAAAACAATACACTGTAAGAAAAAAATCCATAGAAAAATGGATAATGTCTAGGCAGAAAATTATCAATACTATTTTCTTCAAGTTTATTTCCTTCAACACTAAAACACAACACAGTGGAATGCATAATTCACAAATACATGTAACACACCTGTGAAAAACCAATACAGAAAATTCCTTCATATTGACATAGTACTTTGTGGTTTATTTTTGCTGACTTTTATATACTGCTCACACATCTGAATGTTTAGGAATTTCTACTTTAAAATGTGTGGCTTTCACTTATGGTGCTGTTTTTTGTCACTTTAAGTAATTTTTTACATGGTGATCATGGACCTTTTTTGTCACTGTTATTGTGGTTTGTGTATTACATTCTTGGAACAGTTTATGATATGCAGAAACTTGTTAGCAATGCAACAATGATCAATTGGATCCATTTGTTAAATATACAGTAGGAAACCTCTAGTTTTGACACAGCATTTACTTTCATGCATCACAAATATATTTATTATGGAACTTCTTGTAAGGCTCTGGCACAATAAAAATTGCTACTGGAATGGGCATGCATTGATACGGACTATATGGTATTTTGGCAGAAACCAGTACAAAGTTTAAAGTGTTTTTCATTATTTCCATTAAGTTATTCCTGTCATATTAATAACAGTGGCTAAAGGACAAAAGGAAATCAAATATACTATAAAAATGATTGTTTAACAGTAAAAATGCTACAGTAAAAACCTGTTAATTCGTAAGTTCCCTTATTCAGTGAAAAACTAATAGATCTAATGAGACATTTCATGTAATTTTACAATAAAATACTGTTAAATGTTCAGTATTTAAAAGAGGACAATTCATTTATAATTAAACTTATAATTAAATTTATTAAAAAAACTGTAAACTGACATTCTGTGTGACATAACAGATAAATAACCGTTTCTTCTTAGTTTTTTTTTCTGATCAGTTATGAACATTAGGGTTTTGTTACGTACGTTTTTAAATTCATGTTTATTGCATTATTTTTGTGTCATATGTTACCAGGATGGTGTTTTGCATTTGTACACTGTGCACCTTATATGTGAAACATTTCATATATTTCTGTTAAATTGAAAGAAATCTGTGAAATTTACAGTAAAAAAAGAAAAAACAGAACTTTACTGTAAAACTAAGTTTTACAGATTAAACCTAATTTTATAACAAAATAGATTTGATATACTTTATTATATCAATAAAACTAGCAAAAGGTCATGATTTCATATAGCTGCCCAACTCCATCTATTTAGCTATGCAGACCTGCCAAACTTTGATTTTACATTAAAAAACCCTCTCCCTCTCTCAACAGTAATTTATGCACAGCCGCTGTCAGCAGGAACAAGCTCTAACATTGTAAATGTCTCTGAGTTGTTTTATCACTCTTCTTGTGTGTAGTTGGCAGTGATTGTGAATGAGGCCCTGGTCATCCTCTGCCCGCGGGATTCCGAACGCCCTTCCCATCACTGGCCAGAATGATGTACAGCGTGAGGCTGTGGTTAGCGGCGTGAAGGAAATTGAATACACGGGGAAGTCAAACATTTGAATGCACTGGATTATGAGTACCGGAGAGAGCAGCAGATGTCTGGTTCTCACTCTCTCCTCGTATCAGCCCGGCTAAGACAGCTGCGGAAGAGAGCGTGGGATGTGGAATTGGAGAGATGGAGAGAATGGCCCATTATCATAACAGCAATACGGCAAACAATCAGGGAGAGAACGATGGCGAGACGGCAGAGAGTGGGATGCAGAGGAGGATGAGTACATATGAAGACAAGTGGAGAGAGAGAGAGGGAGAGAGAGGGAGTGAGGGATGAGCAAAAATGAGAAATGTCAATGACGGAATAAGAAAGAGAAATGCAGGAGCTGAGGAAAATAGAAATGGAATAAGAGCAGAAGAGACGACAGACTATTTTCTCTTTAAAATCCATTTCTTTTAAAATCCACCATTAGCTGCTAGTTCAAAGAGACCGCGATGTACCTTTTAGCTGATTGGCACTTCTCCATGTTAAGGTTTGAATTATATTTCACAGAATCGCTCAAATTCTACATGCTAAACTAATTTAAAGGAGACATATTATGCCCCATTTTACAATATGTAATATAAGTCTCTGGTGTCCCCAGAATGTGTCTGAAGTTTCAGCTCAAAATACTCCACAGATCATTTATTATATAATTTTGAAAATGCCTATTTTGAGTGGAAGCAGAAACACGCTGTTTTTCGGGTCTGTCTCTTTAAATGCAAATGAGCTGCTGCTCCCCGCCCCTTTTCCAGAATAGAGCTGGGCCATTACAGCTCGTACCTGCTAAAAACATCTGTTTTGGTTCTGATTATCATGTTTATCGCGCTGAAATCATGCGTTTTAAACCATATTAGTTTAAACTTCTGATATACGGTTTTCTGAGAGCACACATCCGAAGCACACGGACAGAAAGCGGCTGTCACAGCATGTGAGTACTAAACTAATTTCTCATTCACACACAAGTTTACGTTAAAAACACACATGAGTTACAAAAAACAGTCGGTTATGTCTGTGAAGGTAAACAGCTGGGAAATAAATCGCATGTTTATTTTAGATCTGTGTGGCAGCAGCAATATACAGTAAATAAATCAATAAATCCACGGCTCTCTTGTCTCCTCTAAGGCTGGGACTGTAAATAGTGTTCTGTTCTCGTCTGTGCAGCCAATGACAGAACAGTTAGCATGTTTTGCTCAAACTTTCGCCATGGCATTAGAACTAGTACACCGTTGTCGCTTGCAAAAACACAATAACGGCACCGTGGGTGTAAACTTACAGATTAAGGGGCCGTAATATTATAATGAGATCCCTTTGCCACGTCACCAAGGGAGTAAAATCATACGCGCTCATTTTCTCAGACGCTTGCAGAAAAAGGCTTCCCAAAACAAAGTTACTGGGTTAATCTTTTTCACGTTTCCTTGGTTGGTAGATGCACCGGGGACTTGATTATAGCACTTAAAACCCGGAAAAGTCAGATTTTCATGATATGTCACCTTTAATATATAAGTGAAAGCACACACAAAGTATGGTCTCAATTCTCTTAATGTAACTAATTTTCTTTATATAAACAATTGGATTGATTACTGTATGCATGACTTAATGTGACAAAAATATGAAGGACTTCTGTATTTAATTGAATCATTTAATGCCAAACCCTTTCACTCAAGAAAATAGGAAGAATCAGGGTAATCTTGGACACATACTGTAGACTCGCTGTGTAAATGTACTGGGTTTCGAAATTATAAAGTCTCATTTTTTGGTTCAAAGTGACAGTCACAGTAACCTGAAGAAGTCAAAAGTGCAAAAATGTCCCAGATTAATCTAATTTACCTAATGCTTTTCCATCAACAGGGAGCTTTAGCTGCACAAGAGCGAGCTGAAGTCCAATATGGCCCATTCTGTTCATGTCTACTGAAGAAAATGTGGATTTGAACATAAAAAATGGGCGTTAAACCTCCTGGTTTTTCTTTAAGCACAAAATCAGCATACTAGGAATGATTTCTGAAGGATCATGTGATACTGAAGACTGGAATGATGACGCTGAAAATTCAGCTTTGACATCACAGGAATAAATTACATTAAAACAGAATAGCAGTTATTAAATTGTAAACATATTTTCCAATATTACTGCATCTTTGATCAAATAAATGTTAAAAACATAAAACAAATAAATAAATAAATCTTATAGAGCCCAAACTTTTGAACGGTAGTGCATATTGATTGCTTGTGGGCAGGTAAAGTAAGTAAAGAAGACAGTTAAGTTATTACTTTGAGTAAGCTTGGCCTATGACTAATAAAGTTAGAAGTTATTGAAGTTCTAGAAAGGTTACATTTATTAAAGTGGACAAAAATGTTTGGTAGATCCACAGGGTGAGAGAAAGAAGACTTCACATCCCCATGGGAATCTTGATCTTGAATATTTTTCTCATGGAAAGGCCACAGGCCTCGCAGGAGGCTACGTGAATGCACAGTAATGAAGAGTATTCTGCATAATTAGAGAAAAGATGGATCTGCCCAGCATATACAGCTCTGAATCTCATTATCCACTGCCGGCTGGCGTCTTTGTCCGGACGGAAATCTGCACAGACAGATCTGGGGCCAAACGAGTCTTCATTTATCAGGCAGGGATTAGCACTGGCTTAGGTTTAACAAGTACCTGATTGGCAAAAGTTTTTATTCAAACTCTTCCCAAACACTTCTCAAGACTTCTACTGATTTTGGCATCAAGTAGGTGTCAGCAGATTCTTGCATGTACGAGTTTCACCTAATTTGTATTTATTTGCATGGTTGTCTGCATTTCGTAATACCATATACAACAAGCAAGTTATGCATCGTGCATATCAAATGCCACCCAAGTAAGTAATGGTGTGTTAGCTCCACACCTGGGTGAGGGCACCAGTATTTGGGCCATTGCTCTGGGGTATACAGCCTCCACAGGACCATGGAACACTCACACAGCTGCATCTCACTCTATAAACTCACCGAGCACAGGCAGCAGTGTCTAGAGGGACTCATCACTCTCTGGATTCAATCTTCTGGTGTTGAATGTATCATTTCACACTGAGATTCAGCTTCAGCAGCACCTCCACAATCTATCTGGAATGAGGATCACTGTGATATCACAAGAAAAAAAAAACATGAGTGGAGTACCATGCTGTACAGTTCCATGCATCTTGTGATTTCCTCAGATAGTGTTCAAGATCAAGATCCTGGAGCAACATTCTTGAAAAAACAAAAAACATGGTAACATTTAATTAATTTTACAATATGCTATGGACAAAACTTAAAATGAGTAACTACACGCTGTCACATCAACAAGAAGTAACTGCACTGATTTAATTTGATTCACTAAAAAGATTTGACACTTAAAGTCATTCTACATTGAATCACACTACATTGGCCGTGCTGTATGTTTCTGATTCACTAAAAACAACATACTTGTAAGAGTCATTCTCATCGCAGTCAAAAATCGGTTCAGAACTGATTCATAAGAGTCTTTTGTTCAGGAAAGAGTTGGACTACGCTAGTTATACTGTAGTTTTGATTCACTATAATAAAAAAATATTAATAATCATAAGTGTCAAATGTTTAGGAATTAATTAGACTACACTGGTTTGCTTTTTGGTTTTATTTACTAAAAATAACCAACCCATAACAGTAATTCATTTGGGAATCATTTGGATTACACTGGTTGTGCTGTATGGTTTTGATTCACTAAAAAGTTATAACTCACAAGAGTCTTTTGTTCAGGGATTAGTATACAATGATTAGCTATGTGATTTTGATTCATTAAACAGAACAGACTCATAAGAGTCATTCATTCTGGAATCAGCTGGACTACACTGGTTGTGCTGTATGGTTTTGATTCATTAAAAAAGAATCAATTCAGTAGAGTCATTCATTCAGGACTTAATTGGATAACACTGGTTGTTATTTCTATTTTAATTCACTAAAAAGAACCGACTCATAACAGTCATTTGTTCAGGTATTAGATGAGCTACACTGGTTGTCTGTATGGTTTTGATTTAATAAAAAGAACCAACACATAAGAGTCAATTGGTTGGACTAGATTGGTAGTGCTGTATTGTTTTGATTCATTAAAAAGAAACGTCTAAGAGTCAATCATTGCAGAATCAGTCCACACTTTGATATTGAGCCCCAGTGGCTAATATACCCACTCAGAATGCTATAAAATAAAATAAAATATAGATTCTGCTCTTTGTTAGCAAATGTAAAATGAATAATCATGTGAAACGGCATCTGGCAACTTCTGCTTGTCTAAATGTACATATGAATGTTGAAAGAAGTTTATGAAAGCTTTATGAGGCATTTAAAAGCAATTCTACAGTCGGTTCTTGTTTTTTCTCACTTGCTGGTGATGGAGTCTCTGCTCAGCCTCTCTCACACAGCACTAAGAGTGCTTCTCTCTTCATTGTGTTGTGAGATGGCCTCCTCCTCAGGTTCCTGAACTCGACAGCAATTAGCTGTTCCAGGCATCTCCAGACAAGTGAGGTGTGTAGAACCTCAGCGCTAGAGCTCCACATATAATAACGTGATCGCTTAGCCTACCATGTAAGATCAATGTGAGACTGCACATTATCTGTGTCAAAGGTTAAGGGGCTGGAAATAATGGTAAAGCTTTAAATTGAGGTCTCGCACAAGTCAAATCATCCTTTCTCCTACAAAAACAAGCACATATAGAGAAATGTAAGAACTGTGAAATCTCACCAAGCTCTTACGAGTTCCTCAGTTGATTTTAAAGTGCCCCTATTATAGGTTATGAAAGGTACAAGTTTTTCCGGGTCTGTGCGTGCAACAAGTAGGCGGGCAATATGCTAATGTTTCATGTTGACGTCAACATGAAACGGCTTGGGATTCGTTTTAAAAACGACTCGTTTCAATGATTCAGAGTCGACTCTTTCTTTTGAGAGACAATAACTTTATACATGGTGTACTTTCAAATTTAAAATTTTTGCAGGATTTTTTCATTCACTTAGAGCTGTGTAACACACTGCATGAAATATAATTTTTATAAATCCATAATAGGGGCACTTTAAATCTGTAACTGTTGAAAAATTGCTTCAAAGCACTTCATAACTGGTTTTCTTGAACTCGGTCAACCAATTACACAGGCTGTCAACACAATCTCTACAGGCACACTTGATGTCTTAAAATTAAATTTTAACTTAAATTGTTACTGGCTTGCAATTATATTGTCTTTATTGTCATTATATTCTTTCTTTCTTTCTTTCTTTCGTTTTTAAAGCATGCAACTTATTATAAGATAAGTTATACTGTACATAATTTTTTAAAAGCCAAGTAGTTTAGTAAGTTTAAAAGCATTGTTAGTCAACTACGGTCGCAAGCTCCATTGCACTCTATTCGTAATGACGGAACTTATGACCATAGTTGCTTTTGGGAAACGCACCTCTGCTCAGTTGCATAAAATACTTGGTTAAAATACTTAGAAATGAAAAATAGTTCAAATGCTTAGAACTAGTTGGTCAGACTAGATCTGAAGACACAGTGGCAACATTATTTTACCATAAAAAAAAAAGAATAATAATAAAAAAAAGTGATAACATTATTGTACTTTATTTAATTCGTTTTTTTTTTAAATAAAATAATAAACTAAACAATGTGTGATGACAGCTCACTATTATATTCTAAAATAAAAAGAGAGTATTAAATACAAATACTATTATTTTATAGTAAACTTAAAAATGAGATGCTGATATTTGCTTTTTTAAATGAATTTTCATCATTTTCAAACTTAAAATCATCGAGCTTTTATTTTGGCGGGTTGCCACGCTTTATTTAAATAAATAAAATATTTTGTGTACCACATAAGAATGACAAATTATGTCAGAATTTTCATACAATTTGTCCTTCTTTTATGGTACACAAAATATTTTTATTTATTTATTCTTGGAGTATGCCTTTAAGATTATAAACATGTTGAGCTGTGGTTCTCATGTGGGAGATGAAGGATGTATTCTGGCCTGCATTGTGTCCTGATCCCATTTCCTCCTCCTGTCTCCCTGATATTTTCCTATCTCAATTGTCTCTTAAAGGGGTCATATGATGCGATTTCAATTTTTCCTTTCTCTTTGAAGTGTTACAAGCTCTTGGTGCATAAAAAAGATCTGTAAAGTTGCAAAGACTAAAGTCTCAAACCCAAAGATATATTCTTTATAAAAGTTAAGAGTCAACCACGCCCTCCTAAAACGGCTCATTCTAACACGGCCCCACATGTCTACGTCACGATGTGGGAAGAATAGAATAATGCCGCCCAAATGTGCACGATCGGCTTTCACCGTGGACGAAGTGGAGTCCAGCCCGGGGTCGTCACATGTGGTTGCCGCAAGCCCGCCGGCCGCGTCGTCCTCAAGCCCGCCCGCCGGCCTCTGCTCACTTTAGCCCGCCGCCAAACGCACTGGATAGTTGGCCAATCAGAGCACACCTCGCTTTTCAGAACGATGAGCTTTGTAAAAATCGACGCGTTTCAGAAAGGCGGGGCATAGAAGAGAAACAATAATGTACAGTATGTGGAAAATAATGTGTTTTTTGCACCTTAAACCGCATAAACACATTTCATTACACCAAATACACAAAATTGTGTACTTTTTAGCAACATCATATGACCCCTTTAAAAAACCCTGTGATGATAATAATGTGTCCTGTGTGATACAGCATGTATTTGTTTCAGTTGCTGGATGCTATTTCTCTGTCTGGGGTAAAAAGCAAAGCTTTATCCATTGACGGTGATTCAGAATTAGCCAAGCCCAACCCAAACAGCGTTCAACTAGAACTCTTGATCTCTCTCTGTCTTGTTTTCCTCATGCATCACACTCAATCTCTCACTCTCTTTATCTCGCAGCTTGTCTTGTTTTTTCTCCACCTCTTCTCATCTGATGGCTGTCATTACACTCGTTATGCTCCTCTCGAACTCCTCACTCAGCTCTCTCTGCTGTGTCTGACTCTGACAGAACGTCTCAGACCGCTGCCATGACTGATATCACCCTGCCGCTTGTTTCTCCGCTGGCTGATCTCATCCCTCTTTCCCTTTCTTTTCCGTTTACTCTTCACACGCACCGCACTGAATCGCCTTCGCTTAGCCTCATCTAAAGACTATCGCAATCACCATCTTTCTCTCTCTGTTCTGGAACTGATTGGCTTGACAGCTCTATTATGAAGCGAAGGATGTGATTGCGGTCCGAACACGCTTCTCTCGTGGATGCACTGTTTCCTGCTCACGACTGTCAAAGCTTTGCTGGGAAACAGAGGTTGCTACACCAGTCTGCAGGCCGGATGGAGTGTGATGAGATGGAGAGAGTGAGAGAAAGCGCTCACTTGGATGCTTTCCACATCCTGAGCGCCCTGTAGCGAAGATTACTGTGAGTCTTTTTGATTTTTGTTCATGTATTCAGAAAAATCTTTGTAATTTAGCTTCACACATTAGCAATCACAATGTGTGACTTAATTGAGTAAGATAAAATTAAAGGATAAGTGCATCCAAAAATGAAAATCATTTATTCACCCTCATGTCGGTCCAAATCTGTACAACATATTTTCTTTTTTTTTTGTTTTGTTTCTTTTTTCCCCCTGAAGCAGTTCCAATGCAGTATTAGATTATTTCATCTGTTGGGACACGCTATGTTTTTAGGTAAAACACTACATATATACACACACACATACATACAGGGCCGCATCAAGACCACACTGGGCCCTGTTACAGACTTTTCATTAAGACCCTAAAGAATCATATCAACTTGTGGAAAATGGGCATCCTATGACCCCTTTAAAACCATTTGATTTTACTTGCTTAAAACGCGTTTAAATGATAAGCTTAGCCTACATCATGACGCGCAAAACGATTGATAGGATTTCTACCGGATTTTCTCCCCACCCTTAAGCGAATATGTAGTTTGTTCAAACACAAAAAGCAATATACATCCATCAAGTTAATAACCAAACTAACCTAAAATCTGTGGTGATGATGACGCTGTGTTTTTTCTGCTCCATGTGCGCGGTCCACTCGGTTCCAACAACTTCCACTCCATCAGCTTTAGTAAAATAACCTGATAGCTGGGGATTTTACTGGCTAAGTTATGTTTTCTGTTGTTTGTATTTTAAGTTTTTCGTTTGAGCCCCTCGCTCTCAGAATTGCTGACATTTTTACTTATCGAATATTGTTCTTTGTGCGACCATTTCCAGATCGGAGTGGAGGTGAATGCGGACATTTGGGGCAGCGATCACCTGATTGACACGTGCACATATCGTTAAATAAATGCATTTGATTGGTAAACCAAATTTAGATTTTATGTTTTAATCTTTAATGGTAATGCATGGAATTTACGGAAAAGCTCCACTAAATAATAGCGCTAAGAGGGGGGCGTGGTGGGGCTTTGACGATCGGCGCTACATGGG
>NW_015637585.1:3018244-3020753 GCF_001515625.1 Sinocyclocheilus rhinocerous | reverse complement strand
AGTCGCTTTGGATAAAAGCGTCTGCTAAATGACTAAAAGTAAAAGTAAAGTAAAAGTAATACAAATACAGTTGATCATTGCTAGTTCATGTTAGTTCACAGTGCATAAACTAACTAGTTAATTTTGAGATTTTGGGCTGTTTGGCTTTTCATACATTTTTTTTTAAGTCTGGCTGAACAAAAACACTTGTAGGTATTTATGTTATTATTACACTTTATCTATTTACGTATTAGATTTTAATTAAAGTACATATTTTCGTTTTTTTTTTTTTCCTGAGCCAGAAATCTCCACTTCAGTGCACTTTACAGTTTTATTCTTATCTATATTTTGAATTTTTTTTTTTTTTACCAAGGGGTTTGCTCATATTGATTTTATTCAACGTTTTATTCCTAAAAACATAGGTGATTATTATTATTTTATTTTTTTTCCGGGCTGTTTAGAGTATTTTCTGATTTACTGAGTGATAAAAATAGATACCCAAAATCCCCTCTTGTAAAAATCTTCGTCTCTAATAAAGCAGGAATTTTGAACCTGGATTTATCCAGTGTTCAGACTTCTGTTCTGGTTTGAAAATTTGCATGTTTAATTAGATAATGCCATTTGCATGTTTAAACATTACATTTAAGAAAACTTATATTACAAAAATATCTGCAATTCTTAATGTATTTAATCAACTGGTGATATCTATTAGACTTTTTAAACCCTATTTACCTGGGCTGTCTTGATTTATTAATGTACTGGCCACTGTTTTCTGGAGCTTCAAAAAGGACCATAAAAGTATAAAAGCAGTCCATATGGCACATATGCACCATATTTCAAATCTTCTTAAAATCTAGAATAGCTTTGTGTGAGGAACAGGCTGAAATTGAAGTGGTCAGCGAAAAACTGTTCACGATAGGAGAGTTATTTGCTGAAGCTAAATATAAAGGAGTTTTTTGAAGCTATTTAAAACACTACAATGAGCATTATAGCAACTTTGGTGGGATATTAGAGCTATCTATTGATTGAAGTCACTCACTTTCCAGTATAAGGAGTGGAGTGGCATTTAGAATGGTGTATGATGTCCTTATGATGAACTACCAGCAGCTATGACCATAAGACCATATTCCAAGACAAATAGTGTGTGTGTGTGTTTGTGTGTGACAAGCATTCAAAATGATAATTAAAGGTGAGTCCCCCTTTTATAATTTGTTTTTAATTAATCCTCCTGCACTGCACATCCATCAGTGAAAGTCAAAGTGCAGCGCAAGCACATTTCCTCTTCCCGACCCACTGATCTAAAACAAATAACAAAATCAACAGCTGAGTCCTCACAACAATTTACCATCAAATATTCACATAATAAAAGACACAAGCATAGCTACACTAAATCTGCTCTCTAAAACACATCAAGTACAATCCTTGGGTAAAGTCAAGTAAAGGTGTTGTTATTCGTGAGTCAGGCTGCTCTTTGTTTCAGTAACTCAACTCTAGTTTAATTACAAATGAAATGGCTAAAATTCAAGAAAAACCTTCAACTGGTCATTCGTTAGTTACAAGGACTAATAAAGTAAGCCACATTACTGCTATTCAGACTAAATGTTTTCAAGTTCAACTTCAAGGAATATATTGCACTCATAATTAAAATCTTTTATTCACCCCTGTCATTCAAAACCTGCATGATTTTCTTTTTTCTGTAAAACACAAAAGGAGATGTTAGGCAGGAGGTTGATGCAGCGCTTTTCTATACAATGAAAGTATACAGCAATTACGAGCTGTCAAGTGCTAAAAAGGACCAAAAAAGCAGCAAGGTACATAAAAAGAAGATGTTAAGCTATATTCCAAGTCTAGCTTTGTGAGGGGAAAAAGAAAGAAATTCAAATCTATATTCACAGAAAATCATCTTGGGACGGTAGCTCTTAGATATCATTGGAGCTTGACAGCCTGTGGATACTTACGAAAGAAAGACATAACGCTTTTAGAAGTTAGATGAGGTTGAAAAAATAACAGAATTTCCAATTTTGATAGAAGGATAGAAGTACAGTGTGTTCAATGGATTGTACTTTTAACAACAAAACCATCTTCTGTTGTTTTAACATCCAACAAGGATGTATTGAAGGTTTAAGCTACATATGTGCTTGTACAAGATATCAATGACGGCTCATTATTGCATGTAATTATTTAAAGGGGTCATACGATGTGATATCAAGTTTTCCTTTCTCTTTGGAGTGTTACAAGCTGTTCGTGAATAGATAAGATCCCTAAAGTTGCAAAGACTAAAGTCTCAAACCCAAAGAGATATTCTTTATAAAAGTTAAGACTCGTCCATGCCCTCCTAAAACGCCTCGTTTAAACACGCCCCCACATGTCTACGTCACGATGTGGGAAGTTTGCATAACGCCACCCAAATGTTCACGCAAATAAAGAAGGCTTAACTTTATTGTTGCTGCCGCTGTTGCCGCCGCCATTTTGTGAAGACGCTGTGTGTTTCGTTGCGAAAGCGAAAATACTTTGTTTGGCCTTCCAAAAG
>NW_015637585.1:2994687-3018074 GCF_001515625.1 Sinocyclocheilus rhinocerous | reverse complement strand
TAAATGCTGTAGAAGTAGGCTATTGTTTATTCTTAGTTCATGTTAACTAAAGTAGTTAACTAATGTTAACTAATGAAATCTTATTGTAAACTGTTTCCAGAATATTGTTCAAATTGTTACTGCCTAGTTCTAAATATAAAAATGCATAAAAACACTATGAAATATGTATGTTTTTGCTTAATTGCTTGCAAATATAAGAGGTCATACATACCCTGTAATATTAGAATAGGTACCCTTTAATTTCAAAATACTTACAGTAGAAATTATTTGTAATTTTACAGATTATTACTCCTTTATTCCCCAAACTTTGCATATTGTTACCTTATACCTACACGGAGGTACTGAATAGGTACACTATAATTACAAAAAAGTTACGCTGTAAATTCTGTTTACTTACGCAGTACATTGCGGGTTGTAATCTAAAGCGTTACCCACATTTCATTACACCAAATACACAAAATAATGTTATTTTTAGCAACATCATATGACCCCTTTAATTGAAAGGTTAAAACCTCTGTTGTTTATTTAGTTATATTGATTAGCAAGTAATGATTGTAATATGTAAAGATCAAGGTTGTGATGGCTGGTGTCTGCTGTCTTGTATGAGGATAATGTTCAGTAATACGGGCTCCTGCAATCTCGCTGAAATTACTTCTTCAGTCTGTTTGCAGAGTTTGAAATCTCTGCAAATACATCTCAAATGAAACAAACACTTTAGCGCTGTCCGGCTAATCTCTTATTCAAAACCACAGTTCTGCAGGAGAAATGTCCACACAAATACATGTTGCTAAAACACTCATAACTAGAATGAAAATGCAAAATAATGCATTATTAAAATAAAATGTAATATAGAACAAAATTTTATTAAAAATGGACCGGAGAAATCAGCAGGAGCAGTTGTAAATACAACTAAATGACAAGTTATTACAGAAGTGTGAATATGCAAAATAAAATAAAAATAGCCTAGACAGCAAATGATATTTTTTAAATAAAACTAAATGACAAAATAACAAAACAGAAATACAAAATGCAACAAAAACAGACCAGAGCAGACAGCAAAGTAAATTTTGAATACAACTAAATGACACATATCCCTAGTAAAACTTGCAAAATAAAAATAAAATAAAATAAAATTAACCAGAGAAGACAGCAAAGGAGATTTTGTAAGTAAAATGATACATGATACATATCACTAGTATGAATAGACAGCAAAGGATATTTCAAAATAACAGAAATAAATGCATGCAACAGAGATATGCAATGACATTTTTAAAGCTATAAAGACAAAACACTAAATTAAAATGAAAATAAAGAGCAAAAACTATACACTGTACATCACTGTCACCAAAATATGCAAGTAGAATATTTTCCTCTTCAATTAGAAACTATGAAAGAGTCACTATCAAGGTTAAACTTAATAGGAAGATATTTTATAATACTTGTACATACACAGACAGAAACATAACAAAAAAGTGTCAGTCTTCTTCCATTACATGCTTTATTTGACAAGAATCAAGGCCTCTAACCAGGACTGTCCTTCAATACTAAACAAGGTCACTAACACACAACCAGACACACACACAGACACTCGGTCTCTTTGAAGAGATACGAGTAGCAGACAGGCCTTTCTTGCGAGCCCTTTGCGTGGGTTTCAGTTTTCAAGGCTGCTTATTAGAATAAATCCATTTTCATTCTCTCCTTTGCCAGGCAATTAGCCACCTCTCCCTCTCATCAGTCAAAGAGTCAAGCACTGGCACCTGGAAGGTGTGTCTCGTTTTTATCTCTCTTGCTTTCTTTCTCTTCCTGTCCCTCTTTTCTTCTTCCTCTTCTTTTCGGCTTGGCGCTCTCCCTCTTCCTCTCTTTCTCTGTGTGTTTCGAAGCTAGGACCATTTATCTTCCTCAGACAGAGAGAGTGACGTATAGCCTGGCAGCTTTGGCCTTGGTGGAGAACTCAAGTGCCTCACCTTCTCTCACCCCGTCTAAAGAAAAGACTCTCTCACACACACACGCACGCACGCACGCACGCACGCGCTCTGGCAGGCATTCTCACATGCACTAATTTCTGTCTTCAGTGTTGAACTCTGTATGCGTTTCCATATAGTTCATAGTAACTACTGGCAGAAGTACCTGCTCTTTTGCACGCTCACTGGGAACTGGTAAGGATTTTAAGTCAATTCAAGTCAAGTCAGGTCACCTTTATTTATATAGCGCTTTAACAATACAGATTGTTTCAAAGCAGCTTTACTGTATTAAATAGGAAAATAGTGTGTCGATAATGCAAAAGGACAAAACACTCACATTTCGTCAGTTGAAGTCAGTTCATCATTGATTCAGTGACGTCATATGGTTCAGTAAAAATATTTACTCCACAAACATGTAAAACAGCAACAATGGCATTTAGCTACCTGTTGTCTGCAGCGCTGTGTTCTTTTCTCAGCCTCGATGATATGTAACACTGCAAATTATCATAAGAGATTTAATCAGTTCTCTGGGAACTGGCTAATTCACAGAACGAAGTTCCTAGAAATATGTGGTGCAAAAGCCTTTTGCAACCAGGAAAATGGCCCGGACAATTTCGTTTTTGGAGAACCCTCCTGGTGACTAGTTCTTATAATTGAGTTCCTATAACTACCGGTGCAAAAAGCCTCTTATATTAGCCCTGGCTTATAAAAGCCTTAATTTCATACTTGTTTGTTCTGGTTTGATAGTGGTGTATTTGGTGAACAGCCATCAGCAAATCTGGTGGTGAAACAGGTTAAGCTGGTTAAGAAGCCTGGTATACACCAAGAACAATAGCGTTCAAAACTAAAGTCTTTCAGCAGAGATGATTCACAATCCGTAAGGGTGACCTGTCCATCAGCTTTCATTACAAACCCAAACTAAATATAATAGTTTCATTAATTCATCCGTGCAAGGAGTGAATCACCTCACAGCACCTGTCCTCCAGTTGACCATTACTTTCTTTCTCTCTCAAATGCTTATGAAATAACAGATTGCCTCGGCGACTGTCCTTTCCATGTTTGAACTTTCAGCGGAAAGACTGTGTGGCTAAAATCTATTGAAATGAACAAACCTGCTGGAGTTCGAGTTCCCATTTCCTCCTCTTCCTCCAATCATTTCCTGTCCTCTCCCTATCCTACAACCCCTGTGAGGAAAAAGTGGCAAATGTTATTAAAAAAAGACACCAAACTAATAAAAGATATTTTTTGCTTTTTACCTGCAAAGAAGAAAGTGCAGTCTGTGATTTTTTTTTCATAAAATATATTTCCCACCCACGTGTAGCTGTGAGCCTTATGAATTTCGCAGCTCTTGTTTGCCACAGCCTACGGCCACATAAAATTGTGTTCAACGATTTGTTAAATATCCATTTTCAGTGGATGCAATAAAAACTGTGGCCCGCTCTGAAAAAAACCAAAATAATCATACTTGAGTTTTAGCTGTTAGGGCTCATCGAGGCTGTTTGAGCCCAACAGAGGGAGAACGACAGAGATGCTAATGAAATGTCCCGTGAGGTCATTATATTAAAATCAATAATGCCTCATTTCCACGGTAAAGTTGCTGCCTGTCTGGCAAAAATCAGCTGTGTTGTCTGTGCCGATGGGGGGAAAAGATAAAAGCCTCCGTTGAGAGGCTTGTGCATTCAAGAGCTCTTTCACAACACAATGGAAAACAATCCCACCACCGTTCCGAAGGATACCGCGTTTGTGGTGCACGCATAACAAAAGACACACTCACCACAAATCTCAGCTGGGTTTTTTTATAAGAGCCGTAAGCCGCATGGATCGTGTCTGCATCAATGCAAAGTTCTGTTGACTTAATCTCATTCAATGTGCCCTTTAGCGCTGCTTCACAAGATCCCCCAAAAGTGTTTCTCACCGCAGAAGTAAACACTACAGAAGCCTGAGTCTCCTGCTACTGAATCGGAAACCTAGGCAAGCTTTCACTATGGATGAAAGAAGGAATTCTGTAGTCTATCCCGGCAGAACAGCAGAGGGTTTACATGCCACATGACTTCATTACTCCCGCACGGAGAGTCATTTTCTGCCAATATTTACCCAGATCTAATCCCGTCTACAGCCTCCAGGACTAATTGGGGATGATTTTTAGGAGTGCAGGCTTTCCTTGGGTGGCCAGATATTTAATGCGGCAGTTTCAACAAAACCAACCTGATTAACATTTTGCAGTCTCTTTGATTTATTAAATTCATGTGCCTCTAATCTTACCTAATTCTATGCAAACACATGCGAGCTGGAGAAAAAGAAAGAGAATGAATGAAGAGAGAGAGTGGTTGAGACTGGCACGTTGTCCACCAATCACACCGAACGCCAATATAACCAACCGAGTTTAGGACATCCATGAAACAGTTGCATTTTCCAGTTTGATAAGGGGATTTTATTTATCTATAATTTTTTTAATTTCTATAATTTTTTTGTTATACTCATACTGTATATATGTATGTGTATGTGTATATATATATATATATATATATATATATATACACTGCATGTATTATAATATGAATACAATTTAAATTTTGTAGAATTTCCTCTGTATTCCTTTGATGCATTTTTGAATACACAACTATCCATCCTCTCAACCATTCTTTCTCCCTCTTGCTCTCTATCTCTCACACTCACTTGTATCGCGGCAAGTCTCCAGCACGTTTTCCTCATGCGATTTACTTTCGATTAAGGGATTAAAAATCAATTATGCAGGAAGTCATGCGTGGGCGTGATTACGGCGGCGCAGAACCGAGCAGTTCATCACAAAGCACTTCATCTCTGCTGCCTTCCGCATGAGCCCAGGAGTCGTATAGAAATTTACCGAGCATTCCAGCTGTTCACCGCACACCAGACACGTGCATGTACATGCAAGAAATTCAACATAATTTCGACTAATATTTGTGACTAATAAGTCGCGTTTTTGAATACGATATAGCTAACAAGAAGCCACAGAAGTGGCTTATACAGTTTGGAAAGCCCAGGGGCTCAGTTCACATACTTCTAAAACTCTAAAGTATAACTGTAAGTATGTGCTTTGCTAAAAGCATGTTCAGTTGCTTTGACACAATCTGTATTGTTAAAAGCGCTATATAAATAAAGGTGACTTGACTTGACTTTGCTGGAGATTGGAATGTATGTACGGTAAGTTAAAATCTGCTAAGTGGTAATAATGGAACAACAGTTTCAAAAAGTGATTTTTCACTATAATTTACACCAGGTTCTGCATTTGTGTGGTTTAAATAAGAGACAATAAAAACAACTTTGTGTATCAAAACCACAAGCAAATAACATCAACAAAAAAAAAAAGATTTTCAAAAATCAAGGAATTTACAGCTGATTATATAATTTTGTCTGTCAAAAAAATAACATGCACAATACATGGAAGTATTTTCAAGACTACATCACGACTTTCTAAGAAGGAGGAGAAAATGGTGGCCTGAATGGCTGTCTGTCAGAGAGTGTAATGTAGCTAAAATTTTACGCATGTGAGAATAAATCTTTTCTTCACTTGATGAAATCGACAGGTGATTTTTATAAAATGTGGATCACTATGTTCTCAGTTGTTTAAAAGATTAAAGCAATTATCAAAATTTAATAAAATTCCAATGAAAGATAATTTTTTCTATGATTTGTTATATTTAATTACCAGATTTTGAGTCCTTCAACAATACTTTTAAGTATGTAGACAGTATGCAACAAAAATATAATTCATCTTCATACAACATACAACTTTCATTCAAAACTTATTTGGCTAAAATTATTTACATTAAAATTTATGGTTACACTTTATTTCGATAGTCCACTTTAGACATTCTATTAGCTATAAGTAACTTTGTAACTACATGTCAACTAATTCTCATTAATTTGCAACTAGATGTCTACTAACTCAGAGTAGACTGTTAGGGTAGGTTTAGGGTTAGTAGAATAAGTTGACAAAGAAAGTGTTAGAAGATATTAAGCAGACAGTCTACTAATACTCTACTAACTGCTAGTTGACATGTAGTTGCAAAGTTACTTACTGTTAATAGAATGTCTAAAGTGGACTATCGAAATAAAGTGTTACCAAATTTATTTTTACTTTTTAATTTTGCTAAGTTTTATTTACTGTAGCTAATCTGGTATAGCATGGTGCTAAAAATACCAAGGCTGTGGGTTTGATTCACAGGGAGCACATGGACTGACAAAACTGAAGGCAATGCAAGTTACTATGGTGTCTGCCAAATGAATAAATACAACCCCAATTCCAGAGAAGTTGGGACATTTTGTAAAAAATGCAATAAAATCAAGAATCTGTAATTTGTTCATTCTCTTTAACTTTTATTGAATTGACAAAAGTACAAAGAAAAGATTTCCAAAGTTTTCACTGACCAACGTAAATGTATTTTGTAAATATGAACACATTTTGATTTTGATGGCTGCAACACATTCCAAAAAAGTTGGGACAGAGGCAAAGTAAAAGTGAAAAGGTTATAGAATATCCACTGTTTCTCAGCGACCAGCACGGATCAGCTCCAGGCATGATGAAGCGATATCATCCTCTTTTGGAAGGCCAAACAAAGTTTCGCTTTCACAACGAAGCACACAGCGCCTTCACGACATGGCGGCGGCGGCAACAATACTACAGCGAGAATAAAAGTTACGCCTTCTTTCTTTGCGTGAACATTTGGGCTGCGTTATGCAAATCTTCCCAGATAGTGACGTAGGTATGTGGGGGCGTGTTAGAACGAGCCGTTTTAGGTAGGTGTGGCTGACTCTTAACTTTTATAAAGAATATCTCTTTGGATTTGAGACTTTAGTCTTTGCAAATTTACAGATCTTCTTTATGCACCAAGAGCTTGTAACACTCCAAATAGAACGGAAAAATTGAAATCGCATCATATGACCCCTTTAAATAAAAGTTAAAGAGAATGAACAAATCACAGATTCTTGATTTTATTGCATTTTTACAATACGTCCCAACTTCTCTGGAATTGGGGTTGCATAAACGTCTGCTATTTTGCTAACTTTATCCATGCATCTCTCTCCAAAATATTACCATCCAAAGACATCAGCAAACAGCAAAATCAAAATTGCAAAATGACTGGCAGACAGAGTGTTTCTGATTGGCTAAAAGTGTGGACCACCCCTGACTAATTTTTTTTACATTTTTTTTGCTGTTTACAGGGTTTATTTCTTAGCACAACTTTTTCAGTGCTATCTTTCAGGTAATATACACCACTAAAAATTGCTTACAGCACCTTAAACTTTTAGGTTTACACATTTATAAAACTGCTGTGGCACGGAAAAAGTTGCTAAAGAATATCACATAATCCTCCCCTTCCAATGTGCAGGGGATTGTGGGTAACATTTGCAAAATCTTCAAAACTCTACCAGAAAGAGTAAACCATCTGGACACCTTTGGCATAGCATTTTCAACAAAGTATAATTTGGGACACACTAATCTCCCAAACTATTTGTACAGACCGTATATGAATTGTGACGGAGCCAGTGCTGATGGCAGGTGGAACTTGTGACTGTGTCATAACTGCTTCCTGCTCTGTCAGTTTGGATCCATATCGAGGTTTGTTTTATTTTAACGAGCTGTCATTGGTTTCTGAGCATGCGGTGGTAAACGTCAGATCCTGAGAGCGGTCGTAAAGTAGAAAGAGATTTGGCTCTTATCCGGAAGTGTTCAGAGGTCATAATCCCATTTGCCTGGGGACAGCCGCAGTGCGGACAGCTCTGAGATGTATTTCAGAGCCGGACAAATTCTACCTGTCAGGATTATTGATTTGCCAATACATGTGAAAGGGCTCAGTGAAGCCCCGGCAATAGAAACGGGTTTTAACTTCACACTGTGGACAGAAGAAGGTTCTTTCTACTGTCACTGGCAATAACGCGCTCTCGCATATGTTGTTTAAAACGTCTTGTTAGTAGAGGATTTGTATATGAAGATTTTTATGTCATGACCGCCAGCTGCCCGGACACGAGATGAGAAGCATCTGTCATCTGAGAGAAAAGTGCTGAAATATCAAAACACACACACACACACACACACACACACACACATTCGCTTTAATATATTCTTCTTGAAGACCTTCATTAATGCCTAGTATTCCTCATACAAGAAATGTATCGCATCAGACAGTGTGTATATAAATAGAATACAGGACAGTCATAATCGAGACAAGGAAACCTTGCATCCAGGAAATTTAGATGTTTCCTGAAACCTGCCAAGCCCCAAATCTCATTAAATAAAAGGACCATCTGTTTCTCTTGGCCAGTTGCTTTCTGAGAGCTTTGAATGATGCCGAAAACATAAATCACACTTTAAGCGTGGATCGTACCAGAAGGTGAATATATGCTTTTTGTAATAACTTTTCCCAAAGCAATAAACAGGACACGTATTAGCAACACGGGAAGAGAGAGAGGGGTTTAAACAACATTACCTGATGTCAGACGCCCCAAAGCTCATCATTCTGTCACGACTGTGCTTGTCTTCATATGACTTTATGAACTGAAAATCGAAGATTTCAGCCTGGAGACTACTGGCACAAGGTCTAGCTCACTTTGAACTTCACCTGACCAAGAACTGGGCACTTAGAAGGAAGGAAATCATCTAACCAATATGTAAAACAAGCTGTTTGAAGACATTAGGTGGAAAAAGTGGATTGGCTTTGTGGTTATAATTTCCGCCCATCCAAATTCAATAAATACTAAGTGCCTCAAACAAAAGTATTGTTTCAAGGTCTTTGCAAACATCGTCAAATCCAATGACTGGTTCGTCCTTCGAAGCATTAATTGTAACTGCAGAGCACCTAATAAATACATGCACAGAAGCCAGCCAATCAAAATTAATGTCCATTTGATGCCCATGCCCAATTATCATGGTATTATTCAAACTAAAACATTATCTCTCGAAATGGCTTGTAATTGTGATCATTTATATGGATGCAGGTAATTGATTTTGCATTGAAATGTTACAAAATTTAGAGAAAGAAATGTGTATGATTTGTTGTCTATGAATTATACATATTTAAATATATTCTAAATTAGAGTTCTCATCCCCATATAGCAACAGTGTCCCCTCAGATCAAGTCAAATGGATTATAAATGCTGCTTCCAAAAATGTAATTTTTACATTTGATAATTAGATTCCAAGGTTAGTTATTGTCTTTTAGTGAATTTCACAGTTTTTAAGTTAAAATAGGCTATCATGGAGTTTTTGTACGCGTGGTTAAAAGAGTCCGTCCAAAATTGTACTAAATATTAAATAATACTCTATATTAAAAATTATGTAACATTTGTTTACTGGTGCCATCTTAAAAAAATAGGTGCATGATGCCCCTGTAAAATATATACACAATCATGCATATAATGAAATTGCTTGATTTGTTTATTCATTTAACATACACAGTGAATGTCACGCAGTGTTATACTTTATATAACGAAAGGTACAATGAGCATATTCAGACATCGCTCCTGACAAGTCCCAGATGATAAAAAAATCTGATTTTAATCATAATTCAAACCACATTATGGATGAGGTTTGAATCAAAGGTGTATATTTTATATATTACATGTTTTTTTTTTGCTATTCAGACTGCAACTACATGGATTTGAGGCAGAAAAAACTTCAGCTGCTTGTCTGAACTAAGCCACCGTGTCCTTCAGCAACAAACTGCATACTTTAGCATACTGAATGTCACTTTGTACTTGATGTCAGACAGTGATGACTACAGTGTTATGTAGGCTGTGCAGTTCAGTGTGTGATTGAAAACTCATTGGGTACGAGAGAAACTGTGTTTGTATTTACATAAACAGAACAAGTCATGTGGAAAGTGTACACTAAAACGCCCACATACACGCGACGCGCCAGCACCGATGCGTCCTAAAGCATCATACACAGAGCTGCACGGGATGGCTGAGTTATTTGTTATAATTCAGCTGTAATTTCTGAATTTTAGACAGACAGACAGACAGACAGACAGAGACAGAGACAGAGACAGAGACAGAGACGGACGGACGGACGGACAGACAGAAAGACAGACAGCTTCGCATTATTTTAATTCAGTCACAGCGGTCACAGTCATTTGAAAAGATGCCTATTTGGGTCCTATGAAGCATTCATGCACCGAGGGTAAGCTTGCCTCCTTGACTTTGTGCATTTGTGTGTGTTTTCAAAGTGCACAAAATGGCGCTTCAGTCTAATGTTGTGTTCCCACAGAAGCCATTTAGCTCCCGCCTGGTCACACAAATGCAAACACACACGGTTCCAGGTTTTCAATGGATTTATGAGCCATTGAGCAAAAGAGTGAGAGGGATTTCTGGGTGACAAAACACAAATTGGATGTTATTGCTCTGTCCTTCCAGTGCTGGTTTTCAGTCAGCTTTTCCATATGCCACATCTACTGTTTGGTTGGTAAGAGCTCTTCAAACGCTCCAAATCAATACATGAGATGTTTTAGCCCAACACACACACATACACATTACACACAGCAGGTAATATAGACTGAGTGATACAGGACAAATCTCATCAACATGTCATGCTATTAGAGATGGCTCAAGCATATTCAGCTGTAATTTCTGAATTTTCAAACTTTCGGAAGAGATTTATAAGTCCGGAGGGAGAGAGCATCAATCTTCCTCTGGCTTTAGCCGTGTGCTGTCACAAGATAGATGCTCTCAGCATCAGATGCTCACCCCCCCCGACACCACAGAGCGGTCATATCGGCCTCCGTCAAGCCTGGCTGCCCACTGCTTCCCCAACACAACCTCTAGCACTTAAAACCCACATCCTCAGCTCCCATCCACATGCCCACCCTGAAGCGGGAGGGCTTTTTGTGCATGTCATTTTTTGCACTTGAACACAGAGCTGTGCAGGAGTCCATATTTAAGGCTGTCACGCTGATAAATGGTTGTTTCACATTAATTTCTCTTTTAATGTTCAAATTTTTGCTTTTCCAAATGAACCCGATGACTAATTCTCATTAGACATGTGCCATTTGCTCTGCAATTATACAGAACCACACGGGAACCACCGGAATTGAATGCTAAAATGTTAGATTTTAGATTTGCCGAGTCACAACACGTGACGTCCAAGTGAGAAATCAATGTGATGTGAGATTTTTGTGTCAGGTAATGAGTGGATATAATGTTTTTTTGTGCATATTTTAATGAGTATTTTTCTAAAACAGGGCACCATTCAGAATTCTATCATATATTAACTCCATATGATATATTATATACATTTAAATTTAAATCCCTGAATCTAAACTGAATTTAAACTGTAATTCAAATTTGAATGTAAGGAAGTTGAATTTAAATTATTTATTTTTTTTTTACTACTGGAAAAGCATAATGTTTTAAGACCAACAGAGACAGAGACAGAGACAGAGACAGAGACAGAGACAGAGACAGAGACAGAGACAGAGACAGAGACAGAGACGGACGGACGGACGGACAGACAGAAAGACAGACAGCTTCGCATTATTTTAATTCAGTCACAGCGGTCACAGTCATTTGAAAAGATGCCTATTTGGGTCCTATGAAGCATTCATGCACCGAGGGTAAGCTTGCCTCCTTGACTTTGTGCATTTGTGTGTGTTTTCAAAGTGCACAAAATGGCGCTTCAGTCTAATGTTGTGTTCCCACAGAAGCCATTTAGCTCCCGCCTGGTCACACAAATGCAAACACACACGGTTCCAGGTTTTCAATGGATTTATGAGCCATTGAGCAAAAGAGTGAGAGGGATTTCTGGGTGACAAAACACAAATTGGATGTTATTGCTCTGTCCTTCCAGTGCTGGTTTTCAGTCAGCTTTTCCATATGCCACATCTACTGTTTGGTTGGTAAGAGCTCTTCAAACGCTCCAAATCAATACATGAGATGTTTTAGCCCAACACACACACATACACATTACATACAGCAGGTAATATAGACTGAGTGATACAGGACAAATCTCATCAACATGTCATGCTATTAGAGATGGCTCAAGCATATATTTATGCTAATGACTAGTAAACATAGTCAGTAAATCATTTGGTGGTGTGGTGGGGCAGTGGTCAAAGCTCTCCTATAGTAAAGAAAAATCACTCTATAATGCCTTACTTTAATATAAATACTATTACTTAATGCTATTAAAAAGACCCCAGTAATCTCACGTGTGTAGAGTTCTAGAAATGATCTCAACAATATTTTAAACTTTGCCAAGATAAATTAGATTTAGAAGTAGATTTATAAGTCTGGAAGGTTTGAGTATAATACTACTACTCAGTGTTTGAACTATACCGTGGACTTTGGGGGAGCCCACTTGTTTTTTTGTTATAACGGAATTTTGATAATTTGTCAAATTCAAACATGAGTGGAATTTGCACCGCAGCGCCCCCACACCTCGATGCTCATGACAAGAATAGCATGTATAGTTATCTTTATTGAAGTGAATTAGGTTTAAATCGCCGTCATGCATGAATGAATGATATTTTTGCAATTTTACACATAATAATCCACGATGATCACATTACACAAAACTGAAATTGCACGTCAAAATAACACATTGTCAATATTTTTTGAGACCCCCCAAAATTTCACAAATCCCGTTTTCAGGGGAGCCCATGTCTTATTAAGGGGAGCCGAGCTCCCCCTAGCTCCCCCGTAGTTCGCACCCTGCTACTAATACTACTACTACTAATAATTTTAAAGGAATGAAAGGCTGCATTAAATTGATCACAAGTGACAGTAAACACTATAATATCATAAATGGAATAAATTGCATTTTGAAATATATTCAAACAGCTTTAAATTGTAAAAAAAATATATATATATATTGCACAGTATTACTGTTTTTGCTGTATTTTGTCAAATAAATGCAGTCTTGGTGAGTTTTGTATGTATTGTATGGTTCCTATAAATAGCCTTAACTCTGAATTATGTATAGGTTGTAGTTTAGCATAAAAGTAAAAAAAAAAGCTCTTTTTTTTTAAAAGGATTCTTACATTTGCCTACTGCTCCACTATTTTGTATTCTCTCTCTGTTTTTCCACATGTCTGTCCATTACTACAAGCTAAAATCTTTTTTTTCTTCTTCTTTTTTTTTTGGTTAAAAAAGCAGAATTTCCGTACCCATAGCGGGTTTCATTTTAATTCAGTGTCTTGATGATGTGTGTGCAGCAGTTATGGCCTCGGGTATAAATGTATCTCAGTCCATCTGTAATAGACTTTAATTATCCATTCACTCCTCCTGTGACGTTTAATAGAAGCCAGACAACATGCCGGCAGCAGTCGTCACCGGCTTAGACTGTGACGAGAGTGACAGACCTGACAGAGATCGGTGACAGTTTTACTGCGGACCACACTCACAGACCCCTGTTTATACCGCCAACGGAGCTCCGTTCACACACACATACACACACTATGAGTAGTAACCACTAGCTGACCTTGCCTTTCTTTTAGTCTGAGATAATTTATACAAATGTAAGCATTCTCCCTCCTCCTCTGCGTTTGGACTGGCTCAGGCATTTCTTGAAGGTGGAGAGGTCTTGCTTCAAGATATCCACTGTGAGAGTCGGAGAAATCAGACTGCTTTTGTCCTTGGGGAGTCAGGCATGCTGGCAAAGGGCAAGGAAGTGTGTGTGTATGTATAAGAGAGAGAGAGTTTAACATGGCAGTGAGGGCATTATCCAAACTGAAATTAAAGATTTGCCTTGGTTCACTGCCTTTGTGCATTTCACAGGGGAGGTGGAGAGTAAGTTTGCCTGCGCAAGGCTTGACACTGCACCAGTAATGAAGCTCCGGCAATGAGCCAGAAGAGGGTAAAAAACAGGAATATGTTTTTCTGCGAGAGTAAACAATTTTGCTAAACACTGACATCGGTGAGCACAACACTGTTTGGCTTCACCAATAAAAGCTAATGGCTTGACGCTTAAAATCACAGTCCTTCCTGCAGTAATTGATTCATGTACATGATAAAAAAAACATGTTGTGAGAGTCGGAGAAATCAGACTGCTTTTGTCCTTGGGGAGTCAGGCATGCTGGCAAAGGGCAAGGAAGTGTGTGTGTATGTATAAGAGAGAGAGAGTTTAACATGGCAGTGAGGGCATTATCCAAACTGAAATTAAAGATTTGCCTTGGTTCACTGCCTTTGTGCATTTCACAGGGGAGGTGGAGAGTGATTTTAATGAAAATGTACGTTTGCCTGCGCAAGGCTTGACACTGCACCAGTAATGAAGCTCCGGCAATGAGCCAGAAGAGGGTAAAAAACAGGAATATGTTTTTCTGCGAGAGTAAACAATTTTGCTAAACACTGACATCGGTGAGCACAACACTGTTTGGCTTCACCAATAAAAGCTAATGGCTTGACGCTTAAAATCACAGTCCTTCCTGCAGTAATTGATTCATGTACATGATAAAAAAAACATGTTCGCGAAAAGATGAAGAGGATGGTTTCAGGACAATTTACTTTCTGTGCTGTTTCAGAGTGTCGTTCAAAATAATAAATGGATGAAACGGAATATGGCAGAGCGACCAGAGTGGTGTCTCATGAAAGCTAAATGGTAATGGTGTTTCTTTTCACAGAGTATTACTAAAAACCCTCATTATCGGCTGCTGAAATATTCATGTTGCGCGGTTCTCACGGGTCGGTAAGTAGCGTATGTGCTCGCCGGAATGTGGGTTAGATTCGCTGTAGTGCTGACATGAGCGGAGGTAATGACGTGGCCGGGGGGTCGATGGGTGAACGCTTGTCGTAAACTGATACTCAAGAGCTCTTTCTATCCTTCCATCTGTTTCTCTTTGTGTACTGCTGGTGATTGCTGCGCATCTGCTTCATGCAATATTTCCACATTTAAACAAAGATAAAAAAAAAAACAAATAATAATAATAAATCAGAAGCTGAAGATAAAACAGAAAAATATATATTTTTTTAAATGGGAGTTTGTGAATGATAAGGCAATTTCTACCCCACCAGCCTTGCGTAGCTTTTGGTCTACAAATATAAAGTTTGATCCCCACCTGTGGCTTATTCACGTCAAGAGAAGCCCATATGCTGCATTCTATTCAATTCAGGAAGTCAGATTTTTAACTTTGAAACTCAATTAAGTAGCCTAACTCTAATTTTGCAGAGATGCAGATGTATTATGTTAAGCTAACATAGGGCGATACACAAGATTAATGATAGGCGTTCAATTTTAAGCATTAGTGAGTCAAAGTTCCAACAATAAAGTATTAAAAAAGAGATAAGCAAGTAAAACGTTAAATTATCCACTCTGTTCTACACCTGCAAAGGAAATGCTAGCATAGTATAGCATCATTTTTCACATGTATTACCCTGAAGGGTACAACAGCTTGTCACTGACTCCAAAGACTGAAAATATACTCTGTATCTTCTAAAGGAAAAAAAGTGTAGGAAACATCTCATACTGTAGCGATGAAACAACTGCAAAATTAACAGTTGCATTATAATTTAGTTTCTTTTTGCATCATCTTCCAAACATTTGGTAATAACAGAAGGCCTTTATGATTGGAGACTGTCAATGTTCCACATCTGACTTTGAATAAAATGGTGTATTAGACAGGATGAGAATTAATTTTCAGGATTCAGGGTTTTTTTGTCCGCTAGGACACAAACATGTGTTTAGTTAGTTTGTTTTGCAGCCTTCCAAAGAAAGAAAAACTAACCGACATGACATGACATCTCATGACATTTTATAATAATTTGCACAAGAGGGAGAAATCATGACACTGTATGACTTGTATGGTTAAGTTTAGGTCATATGATTTTGTACAACGGTACAATTTTGCCATCTTGTACAATTACTACAACTATAGTTCACTTTTTATGTGATGTTCTGAACTGAACTGCCTCAAACAAAACTATTGATATCTTTCATAGATGCATCAAAACCCTCACAAAATTTGACAGCTAGTTCAACCCAGTCTCTTGAGAAGTTGTAATATTTGTACAGCTGCACAGTTGTACAATAACATATAAGCTAAACCTGAACTTAACCATAAAGCCATTCTCCATGATTCGAATTGAAAAATAAAACTGTACAAGTCATACATTTTTGTACAAGTCAAACAATGGCATACAATTTCGCCATCTTGTATGAATTTTTACGTTATCATGAGAGTGTCTTGGTTAGTTGTTCTTCGGAAAGTTGTAAACTCAACTAAACATGAGTTTGTTTCCCAGTGGACAAAAAACCTGTGCACCTTGACTCCTGTAAATTACTAAACTCAAATTGGAGAGAAATCAACAAGAGTTCTCCTGTTCACCTCTCGTCCTCTCATGTCTGTTTCGCAACAGCAACAGGAAGGGAAAAAATGCATGAGATTCTCTCTTCTGTTTTCATTTTTTTTTCATTTCCAACAGCTGTTGGAGGCCCTCATTGATTAAAGACAATAGGAAAACACACTCTTAACGCTTCAGTACTTCCACTTTATGCGCACACACACTCGCAGGCGCGCCGAGGCTCTCAGGATGAGGCCTAAATAATTAGTATGTAGAGAAGGCCATCGAGGGTGAAAAATCCTGCTATTCATTAATTTAGTTTTGTGTTAATGCAGGGCAAAACCCGCACACCTCCCAGCCTTCCCCACTGTTCATGTGTGTGTGTCTGTATGTATGCACCACTGCGGCTCCCAACCATAACCGAAGCTGTAGGAGAGACAATTAAACTGTGAGACAGCGAGAGAGACAGGAAACTAACAGACATACAGAAACAAGAACCCATCAGGAGAATACAATCACTACACCACAGGCCTGTCTGCGTGAAACCACTGCTTAATCTACACTCTTCCTCTCATATATGTACACAGAATAATTATTCTCATTTGGATAAATGTAGTTTATTTGACGGTCTCTTACATACACTAGAGGGCAATCTATGAAAAACACACCTCGCTATAGATTTTTTAAGTGTAGTCAACTTTGACTTTTGTTCAAATCAAGACCCGCCCACTTTGACTAAAATGGGCCTGACATACATATTAAGTAACCAATCACAGTTGGTTTCTTTAACATGATATTTCTGGTAGGCAAAACTGAAATTTGCCCATTTTATTCATATAGGAAGTTTTGTAAGGCTGTCTGAGTTAGCAACAGTAACCAAGGATGGGTGGAGCATAGCTAAGGTTCAGTTTTACAAACCTTGCCAATTTTGGCGAATGTAGCATCTTGTTCTTCTATGGAAATGGTCAATGGTACCTTGCAGATGCCTTTGTTTCCCAGCAGAATGATGGAAACCAGTGCACTCTCGTTCCTGGAAAGCAAACCAATCAGATTTGAACTCGATTACCACCATCTCTTACCATTATTGTTGTGCAATATCCATCAGATGCTCTGTCATGCAATCTGAGAGCAAAATCCACCATAATTCACCACAGAGTGTATTTGCCCTTGACCTCTTTACCTTTATTCGAAATTGACAGTAAAGCAGGTGCGTTTGCGTTCAGTTAATATTCCTTTGAATTTACAATTATTTATCTTCATATTTCAGCAGTTTTTTCCACATTTAATGCATGATTGTGAATTTACGAAATACCTCATGTGTGAACATATGTCTTTTCCTGTTCTTGCAAGCAAGTGTTTTGTAAAGGAAGCTCTTTGCAGAACATGAATTATGAGTCTATTTGGAGGACATGTTTACAAACACGACTCCTGATAGATATACTCTACCATCTCATTTTATAGATTCGTAACCTGTAAATGGACTGTTCATTTAGTTAATGAACAGATACACATAACAATGGGCGTATTATTGGCTGTGCATAGAAATCCCTCATTAATGCAGACTCATACACAGTTACCGTGGTAATGGACGGTGTGCTGTTGAAATTGTCACACGTGTTAGAACGAATAATTGCTTCTCTTTACGCCAAATCACTCCAGCATGGGAGACGAAATGACGCTTTATTAGGGGCCCAAATTTCAATCCACACTAATGTCATTGTGCAGCATATCATTAATGCAATTTTCATCCAGTAACTCACTCATCCAGTGCAGATATATGATACTACAATACACAAAAATAAAACGCATACTAGGGCTTACAGGGCAACTCATTTTGACTAGTTTACTAGCAATCCAGAAATGTAGTCGACTAGTTAGTGGGTGTAATGCCCCTGTGTCCTTATTTGGTTGTTCCTGTCCTCATTATTAGTTAATTACCTTGATTGTGCTCACCTGTCTGCCCCTCGTTATCCACCCTATATTAGTTCCTGCCTCCTGTAGTCTAGTTTGTCGGTTATTGTGAATGTTACCCTGAGTGTGTGTGTCTCATCTACCCGTATCTGCCTTGTTGTCTCTACATTAAATATCCTTATTTGAATCCTTGTCGTCCTCGTCATCCTGCCTGCCTCCACACACCTTGACCGTGACAGTGGGTCAGTATTTACCTTCTGTAAATGACTTGACAGACGGCGTGCAGCATCAGCGGTCCTTGCTGTTTCTGGCGACTCCAACGCAGTGTTGATGGAGAGTGTGTGAGTGGAGAGCTGGTGAGAAAACAAAGTGTGCATCTCTCCATAAACTGCGCAAAAACTGTCATGTCCCACTCGCTTATAGTTTCTGTCAGCCTGTGGGCGAGACTTAATTAGTTTCAAAGTAGTTAGCAAGAATTTACGCTTAACGGGCTCCGTGAACACAAAGTGCTCTAGGTTCACTTTATTTTTACTTTCGTGTAAAAGCTCTTGCGTAAATAGTGCTCTGCAGTGAACATGTATTTTTTTTTAGGCCAACCAAGAAGTTAGCATCAAGAAGTTAGTAGTATTTTTCCATTGGCTTTGGGATTATTGCAGAAAATAAGCTCTGCAACCAACACAAGTTTCTGAATCTTACATGTTTTGTTCATGACAATCTTCCCAAATAAACACAACTTTTATGAATTTTAACCCCTAAATACAAATATAATTTTCAGAAGTAAAAAGCTAAACGTAGGGTTTAAATGAAGTACACCATGGTCGTATGACTTCAACTTCACCTTCACCATCACTAAGCCTCCGACAACAATTTCAGTCCAACAAAATAATAATTCCCTGAAAGCTTGAGTTAGAATAGTTTTCAAGAGCATGATTATAAACACAAGGCTGTAAAAACAGACAAGATAATAGTTATGTTTACTTGTTGGATGTGATGACAGTTGATGTCCCAGACAACTTCTATTAGCGGGATTACTGATGTACTGTATATTATACTGAAGAATAAAAAATTTAAATATCTTAAGTTTGTTAACCACAGACCATTTTAACCCAAACCCTTTTAGAAAACCCATTGAGTTCAGGTTGATGGAACAGGACGTGCTCAAATGCTAACTTGTTGCTGTATTTTGGCCTGCAAAAATACATCATCCCTGCAGTACTCTATATATTGGCCCATTAGGTTGGGTCTCTTCAATAAATCGGTTGAACTAGTTCACAAAACTTGTTTGAATGCTAATTAGACTTAATGAATTCAAGTAGGTCTTAAGAAAAGGACTCACTCATTCAATGAATCAAGACCTGTCTCGGTCAGACATGTCTGATTCGTAATGAGTTGAGAAATAAGTAAAATGTATGGAATAAAACATCAAAATATCTTGAGTTTGTTAACCACAGACCTTATTTCAGGCTTTTAACCAAAAACTCTTTTAGAAAATCCATTGGAACAGAAAGAGCTAAAATGCTAACTACAAAAATACACATTGGCTCATTATTGGTTGGATCTTTTCAATGAATTGGTTGAACTAGTTCATAAATCTTGAATGCAATGCAAATCAATCTGAATGAATAAAAGTAGTTCTTAAGAAAGGAACTAACTGATTCATTGAATCAAGACCCATCTCTGTCAGGTATGTCTGATTTCATAATGAGTCGAGAAATGATGAGTATAATTTAAGTTAACCAAACATTTCACTGATGTGATGAAAAGAAAGTTAATAGTCAAATAGCAGAAATATCACAAATAGCATGCAATGGAAATATATTTACAATTGATTGTATGATTACCAGCACATAGAGAGAGAGTTCATATTGTTTAAGGTAAATTCAAATTCTATTCTATGAGCTGTTCTATGCTTTTATGAGCTGAATCATGTCTGCAATCAACTGAACACACTGAAATTACAATAAACAGTAATTAAAAAAACGACAAAAACGCCAGTACACAAATGACTTTATTGGAACGTTGGAAGGATTATAATATGCCACGTCAGGATATCAGAGACCATGTGATGACAAAAGAACAGCTGAATTGCTTTTTCAAGTCACTGAAACAAACTATTCAAAAGAATCAATTCACAAGATTTCCCATTAACAATAAACTAGTCAGTTCTTCAACACACACACACGCACACGCACACGCACACACGCACACACGCACACGCACGCACGCATGCATAAACTTGCACTAAACTACAAAAACAATATTGTGCTTGCATATTTCTTTTTTTTTTTTTAGCTGTTAAATGTCACGCTTTGCTTGCTTATCTTTATTTACACTCTGCCGGATAAAAGACAACATCCATACAATGATAATTGAATCGAGCAGATCCCATGTTTCATGCTAATACAAACATCCCAGATATACTGCAGAGAGTGTTATCACAGCAACCAGAATCAGAGAGAGATGCGCGAGAAGGTTAAAAGGTAATACACACAGATGCAACTCGGTTTATTCATCTGCAACCCTTCCTTTGAGCGAGATAACACTCTCAACCTCAGCAGAGCATCTGAAATGTGTGTGTGTGTGTGTATAAGAGATAGGGGTGATAGCACTCACAGAGGAATATTACCAAGCAAATTGAGGTTATGTGGGAATACGCCTGGTGCACAGCGATATGACTGTCTGTGTGTGTGTGTTATAAAGATTTCAGTGCATCACCAGAGTTTATCTTTATACACGCATGTATATTTCTGACATATGTGCAGCGACACCCTTAAAATGGTTTATCATTACATACACACACACTCTTGTCTCTTCACAGATTAAGCGCTCATGAAAACGGCCTAAATAATAAACACCGTCACAGGACATTTGCACCAACAGGACCTCTGATAGCGCTGAGTCATTTCTTCGTATCAGGACTGATAAAATCGCAAAAAAAGACCTTCCCGCCAACACTGAACACATATCAGGTCACACAGTTCTCTCTTTATCTCTTCAAACGCATTTAGACTGCAACATCTAATTCACAAGATCTAATATTTTGAGACATTTTTTTTTTTATGTAAACCCAAACACTTTACAGTGGCCTCCACTAATATTGGCACCTATGATCAGCAAAACAGGCTGTTAAAATTTCCTTTTTTCCCCCCAAACTAATTTTTATTTGTTTTTGAAAAAGTATATTATGCTCACCAAGAAAACATATACATTATATACGTTATTTGGTGATGATCATCAATGTTGAAAACTGTTGTGCTGTGTAATATTTTTGCAGAAACCATAATCCCTTTTTTAGGAATCTTTAATGAATAGAAAGTTCATAAGAACAGCATTTATTTGAAATAGAATTTTTCTGTAACATTATAAATATATTTACTGTCTTTTTTAATTAATTTAATGCAGCTTTGCTGAATAAAAGTATTAATTTCTTTAAAAAAAAACTGTGAGCTGAGCTGAAAAAGAGAGTTCAAAAGTATAGATATTACATTTTGTTGAATTAATTATACACAGATAGCAATGCAAGAACATAAAAACATTCCTGTCCCATTATAGTGACTGAAACTGTCACTCTTTAGCCCCCGCATTCTTCAAAAAATATCTTTTATATTTCACTGAAGAAGAAAAACAATCCATTTAAAGGAGAATTAAGTGTTAAGATATAGGCCATGTCAGCTATAAGATACATACAGATATATCCACATATGAAAGAGTTCAAAATCTGATTTCATTAGCATATGTGCAGTTTACTGTGCACAAACAACAAGATCAGATCTGTGCCTGATGCCAATGAAAAAAAAAACAGAACTGGTTGAGAGTCAATGCAGCCATACGAGACAATTTTATTACCTTTTTGTGATGGCAGACGCCTTTGTTAATGTTTGATAAAACACTCCTTTTTACTTCCTGTCATCTTCCTTTATGCCGCAGCAGAGGAGATAATAAAACCGACTCTGAACATCAAAGCAAAGCGCACAATTACTAAAGACAGCCTATCACTCTCCGCGCAAATCACCATGTTTACCCCGACTTGTGTTGGCGGAGTATAATTTTAATCAGGTTTGAGATCTCTCTCGCTCTCTCTCTCTCTGTCTGTCTGTCTGTTTCTCCAGACGAGGCCTAGTTTGTTTCTGTGTTTGGGAGAGGTGTGACTGAATTAGCCTGTGTGCTGGGTGACATTTAAGAGATGAAGAGCGCGCCGCTGTTCGTTCGGAATGAGGGCGGCTGTTTTCCGCGAGACGCCAGAAAATGAGTCAGCGGGGTTCAGGGTTCAGAACTCGCTTTGGTCTGTTCATTAGAATGTGTGTGGGTGCGCTAAACAATCAATCTGTCCAGATTGCAGGTGTGCGCACGAGTCTCAGGTGTTGTATGAAAATGAGAATCGCCTCCACAGGTCTTAAAGAGATCAGAGCTAATCTACAGCCTTCTGCATCTATCAGGCCTGCAACACATACACACCAAAACAACATCTACTATCCATCACTAACATAAAGAGTCCATTTTCCCCCTTTTTTTTGTACATCTACAAAAGAAACCAAGACTGAAAGATATTGTGTTTGAATCAAGTTCAGAAGAAGCAACAAGTCTTTCTCCATCACAATTTGAATATATGTACTAATGTCTATATGTCAAATTGAAGTTTAAGTGACTGTACGTTATACTACAGAACACTGCAGTGATGACATATTTTGTAGGCCAACCCAAAACCCAATAGGATTTTATTGCAGAAAATAAGCTCTTACATGTATGATTCATACACATTCTGTTCATCAGGATACAAATGAACACAGCTTTTATGAATTTTAAAGCCTAAGGCCCAGATTTATTAAACAGGGCAAATTAGCGTTAGAGCGCAATTCCATAAAAGCGCTGCAGGGAAATTCTGCGGGTGATTTACTAACAATGTGCACATTAAAGAATACAGACGCAGCCAGATCATTTCCATAATGACCAGCGCAATCTTCCAAGAGCAGCGCAAATTACCGCCTGCTTTCTTTTTTTGGGCGTTAAATAATGGCGCAAATACCAGTAATTTGACGAGCACAAATGATAGTAAATTGCATTGCGTGATTAATTTTAATACTCTTCTTCCATAAATTCTGCGGAACATAACAGAAGTGTGCTATTTTGCAAATGTCAGATGAGTGAATAAATGTACAAAAAGTGATACTTTTAGTAAGTCTCGCCAGTCTTTCTCACTCAGTCTCTCGGGAAAAAGAAGAGAAAAAAGAACATTAGTATATCATAATTAGTATCACACATTAGATA
>NW_015637585.1:2994285-2994654 GCF_001515625.1 Sinocyclocheilus rhinocerous | reverse complement strand
TGGGTTATGGCACTGTTTAGGTTCAGTTCTGGCTAAAAAGATGTGGACTAGTTTTGGGCTGGCAAACACCAACTAATCTGGGCAACACTTTAGCTGTTGATATGATCCAGATCCGCGCCAAAGGAAATTTGCTGACTGGCTCGCTCTCCGCGCTTCTGCTTGCAGCGGTCTGTCACGCCACATCAGAGAGTGTCAAAACGGCAATTATGGATTTAATTTCCTGATAAAATATACATAATTTTAAAGATGAGACTTTGTTTCTTATCGAAAAGAACAAAACACAAACCTTACAATTACAGAATGTGATGTATAGTAATAATGTAGAGTGAAGATTTATTCACGGCTATGAACTGAAACGGATTAAGTTCC
>NW_015637585.1:2979120-2993820 GCF_001515625.1 Sinocyclocheilus rhinocerous | reverse complement strand
GATGGTATTTGGCTCACTCTGTGTTGGGTTATGGCACTGTTTTGGTTCAGTTCTGGCTAAAAAGATGTGGACTAGTTTTGGGCCGGCAAACACGAACTAATCTGGGCCACATTTTAGCTGTTGATATGATCCAGATCCGCGCCTGTGTCGCTCTCCGCGCTTCCGCTTGCAGCGGTCTGTCATGCCACATCAAAGAGCGTCAAAACGGCATTTATGGATTTAATTTCCTGATAAAATATACATAATTTTAAAGATGAGACTTTGTTTCTTATCGAAAAGATCAAAACACAAACCTTACGATTACAGAATGTAATGTATAGTAATAATGTATAGTGAAGATTTATTCACGGCTATGAATTGAAACGGATTAAGTTCCGCACGTGCAGTGGTTAAAATGACACTGTATTTGTTCGGTACAATTTTCGGTACGAATAAGTGTACCATTATACCCCTAGAAAACATTTAAAACACCAAAACTGCACTTACCTGCATAAGAATGTGTCTGGGCAAAGGCTGTTGTTGTAAATAGGGAGTTTTTTCATCTTCTTCTTTTTTAACGGCGATTGAAAGAGGAAGCAGAGTGGGAAATAACGGATATATTTTCAAAATTTCAGTAATCCACCAATAGGAATAAGGGAAGACACAAAGCAACCAATAGCATTGTTGAATGGGCTGAGATGTGGACTGCCACTGACCTGCCACTAATTAGAAGTACAAAACGAGGATTTGTAAAGAAGAATGTCGGAGGATTTCGATATAAGCCAAGAGGAGACTTGTTTTCCTTTGCTAAAGTAAGGAAACTTTGCTTCTTTTGATCCTGTAAACAAACGTTGGTTTTCACGAGACTCACCGGCGCATGCGCAACGCTGACCCCATACGTCATGCTCCCGGAACTGCTTCTTTGTACAACTGTTGGCGCAAGCTAGATTCAAGTGATTATTGGATTACTGGATTCGTCTGAAAGAAGAAAGTCATATACACCTAGGATGCATCGGGGGTGAGTAAAACACAGCCTAATTTTTATTTTTGGGTGAACTAACCCTTTAATGCCAGAAGTAAAAAGCTAAATGTATGGTATAAATGTACACCAAAAGTACACCACTGAAAGTATCTCTGAAAGTATGAGTTAGAATAGCTTGTGATAATAAACACAACAAGGGTGTGAAAACGGACTAGTGAGTAGATGAGTTTACCTGTTCTTGTTAGCAACCATCATTTTCAAGACACAAAAAGGCTTTAAAAAAAAAAACCCAGGCCATATTTCTTATCTATTTTCTATATCATAGAATAAACGTATCTTAAGTTTGTGTTATCCACAGACCTTATTTCAGGCATTTATCCAAAAACCCATTCAAAAAAACAAACAAACAAACAAAAAAAAAACATTGACTTGGGGACGATGGAACCAGAAATGAAAAAATGCAACTTGTTTCCATATTTTAGCCTACAAAAATATGTCATCCCTGCAGCACTGTACATATTGCCCCATTATAGGCTGGATGTTTTCAATTAATCAGTTAAAGTAGGCCATGTTTTGGCTTACTTTCTTTCAGCCATTTAACCAAAAACCCATTCATAAAACCCACACACGATAGAACCAAAAGGCTAACTTTCCAGGATTTGGCCTACAAAAATACGTCATTCCTGCAGCACTTTAAATATGTTACAATTTTGAAGTAAGCATCCCTGCATGCTTTTTCAATTAATATTACCACAAAAGTCCCTGTGCTCCAGAAAAGAATGGTTCACTTTCACATTTTTCAGTTGTGAAACTGCCATGAGTTTTTAAAAATAAAAGTACATAATCAATTTAGCTAGATCCTAACGTTAAGTGCAAACGGTACAATCTATCATGTCAGCATGTCATTTTATGATATGGATGACATAAAAACGCTTCTATGTTTCATTTCACACATTGGTGCAACATTTTGACAGTGTGCAATTCATAATGTAATGCAATTTTGAGTTGCATTCTCAGGATCAGCACAGAGACGCGCTACAACGGGTCTTAGTGTAAACTGTCATCTTTTACAGGTCATTTTTCTTTTTCAACTATTGTCATAAAAGAGCTATGGTTGAAAGAGAATCATGCAGAGGAAGATAATTAAAGTCAGTTAAACTGTCAACATGTTTACAGCTAGTGCAGAGATGTGAAAGTATCACTATTGCACCCTTGAGTACTGAGGTTTGTTATTCCACAATAAGGCAAGAACGCACATCAAGTCTGTACGATATGACAGCATGCTTGTAATGTTTCTGGACCTACTGTCACTATGCACTTTCCCATCAACAGACGAGTACACAGTTTTAGTGCAAAGTATAAGTATACCAAATGGGATTTCACCCGACCAATTAGAATCTGCATAAGTGGTCTGAGAGAAAGCACTGACCCCAAATGCGTCCATTGTTTATGGTTATTATGGAGATGAATGTTAAAAGTAGTGCTCAGTAGTAAACAATGAGCTGACTCTCTGGTGATATTGATCTGTAAGTGTAGGAAAGTGGAACAGACCTGCATCCGAGCCACAGAAGACAGTGAGTGGGCTGGCAGGGGGTGGAACACTTTATTGGGTAGAGAGTAATGAACTGGCAACATATCAGCGGTTACGGTATATCCGGAGCAAATTCTCTTACTGGAAACTTCCTGGAAGTCCTGACCTGTATAACTTAATGAAAACAAAGTATTTATTTTTAATGAATAATGTCATCATGTCATAAATAAAGAGTGGCCTGTCCATTTTGTTGATTATATACACTACTGTGCAAAAGTTTGGGGTCAGTAAAGTTTTTGTTGTCGCTGTTGTTGTTTTTTAAAATAAATTAATACATTTATTCTGCATGGATGCATTAAACTGATTAAAAGTTAGAGTAAATAACTAAATAAATGCTGTTCTTTGAACTATCTATTCATTAATAAATCCTAAAAAAGATGCATTAAAATGTATTTTCAATACAAACATGTAGAACAGTTTTCAGCATTGATGATAAGATTTTTTCCTGAGCAGCGGATCAGTATATTACAATGATTTCTGAAGCATCATGTGAAACTGAAGTCTGAAGTAATTGCTGCTGAAAATTGAGCTTTGCCATCACAGGAATAAATAATATTTTAAATATACTAAAATATACATTTTAATAAAATTAAACAATATCAATGTTTTTATTGTATTTTTTAATCAAATAAATGCAGCCCTGTGGACCAAAAGAGACTTTATTGAAAAACATTAGAAAATGTTACAGACACCAAACCTTTGAATGGCATACCGGAACAAAAATAGCTATTAAAAATAAATAAACAATATATTATTTTGATTCGTTTATGTGATTTAAAAAATAAATAAATAAATTACTGGCAGCCCAACTTTTTGATGCTTTGACAATATTTTTTGGTAAAACAAACATGCCAATTAAGCACTTAGCGAGAGAGAAAAAAATCCAGAAGGTGAAAGTGAAAGTCTGTGGCACGTATCTTCTTTCCTGTCCTCTTCAACCCTCCTGTGTGTGTGTGTCTATATATGTGTGTGTGGACTCGGGAGTTGTTTTGCATTTCAGAGCCTTTTTCCGAATCCCTCTTTATGTCAGAGCACAAGGACATGAGGTAGCGTGGGTCCTTGCAGCTAATTGGTCTGTCCTTCTCTTACAACTTTCTCTAACACTCTCAGAAAATAAATAACTAATGCGCCCCTTGGTAGTCTCATTAGCTCCCTGCAAATCTCCCTTCATAACCTCCCTCACACACACGCTCCATCTCTTCTCTTTTTCTTATTCTGTAAGTGCACCCATGAATAAATCTGGTGTCTGTTGAGCCAGTGGGCCTCAATGGTCTCTCTTTGAAGGCGGCGTAGGACTGGCAGCTCATTGTCTTTCCCAAACAATGGCCACTTTAGCGTGTTACCTCTGAGGACTGCGTTAGCCATATGGCTGCCTCCGCTTTGCCAAGGAAAGCACGTTGGTGTCGTTGTGAGAGAGGCTGATTTGGAGTGTGCTTTTATTGAGAACAGCCCTGTATGCTTATCTCTCTCTATCCTTCTCTCTTTTGCTCGGAAAGAACAAAAACCTCCCTCCGTGCACATTAAGAGAGTTCTTGAAGTGTTTCCAAGCAGCCATTTGGATTTTAAATAGTCTCTTCGAAGACAATACACAATGGAAGAGCTACGGCAGAAATGGCAAGTCCGGAACTCAGCCAGAGAATGACATTTGACCCCTGAGGATGAGATCCGAAGCATTCTACCCCACTCAGGATGCCACTGTTTTCAGGACTGTTTTAAAATATGATTGCAACCTAAACCAAATGTAGAAAAGATGAGAAAAAGTTCAAATTCAGGAGGAAAAAACATGAACATGAACAAAACTTTAACGATGCAAAAAAATAGTTATGAATAAAATGTAAGTAGGACAAAACTCTGATTGGTTGTTATGGCATTGCTACTTTATGGTGTTGCTAGAACATTGCTATTAGGGATGCAACAATACAGTTAGCCCACGGCTCAATAAATACCTCTGTTTTTTAACCATGTTTTTCAGTTCAGTTCGGTTGAAGACTGGGCACATCAGAGTGTTTTTTTTGCAACAAATTAACAACAAAAACTCCTGTAAACTTCTGTATACTGGAAAAAGCATGGACTATTATATGTCTACTTAAAATTTATTTTGAGAGAGGTATTATTTTTCAGATTTTTACCCAAAATAGGATGGGTTGGCCATTATTGAGTGCTATAAACACATGTAGTGTGTGTGTCATTATTCATACTGGTAGCCAGAGGGCGCACTTGCGCAGAAAATCCACATGTGCATCACAGAAGTAACAGAACTTAAGACACTCCAGAAAATCCCTATGGACAAAGATATCGCTAATGCTATAACGGAATAAAAAGAAGAGAGAAATGTTTTGAATGATGAATCATGAAGACAATAAACACTCATCTGTGACAATATATGGTTTATCTGTGTTCTTTAAATCATCTCGAGTATTTTCATAATGATTAAGTATATATTTTAGCCATTGCTAATTGACATTCGATTGATGTTGTGGAGTAAAAACATGTTATAATGTTCTCTTTTGTTGGACAACAGGTTTAGAAATGCTTCTCATTACAAGTCATTACAAGGGAAGATGTTTGGCATGTGTTGCTTTTTCAAATGCCCGTTATTAGTAGAAAACGTTTTCTCATCTCAGCACGTAAGTTAGATCGCAGACACACACAAACAGAGCCAGTTTGGAGAGATATAAAGCATGGAAATGATTTACCGTATTGACCCGAATATAAGACTATGTTTTTTTCTTTCAAAGATAGATTTGAAGACTACAGTAAGATTTAACTTCTCCTGTTAATAAGATTTTGGTAGGCTACTATTAGATGGATAGCCTAAATGTCCTAATTCAGATGGGCTACCTGTTTTTTTTTGTTTTTTTTTTAATGGTAAAAAATCAAAAAGTGTATATTTTTTAAATGTGATTGTTGGTACATTTTACCAGTTTTTACCATACTTTCAAAACAAAAATTAAAATAGGAAAAATATGCAATATGAAAATAATTGAAGACAAAATGTGTTTTACTGAGAAAAAACAAGATTTGGTTTTTAAAAAGCCTTTTTCCAGAAGGTACATCTGGAAAAAGGGGGGGTCGTCTTATAATCAGGGTCGTCTTATATTCGGGCCAATACGGTAAATGCAAAACTGAAAAAAACAAAAAAAACAATTCACAAGCGCGTACTGAACCGTTCTGTCGTACAGAACGGTTCGATATTATATTGAGAATTGTGACATCCCTAATTGCTATGCAGTTGCTAAGGTGTTTTGAGTGATTGTTAGGGCATCGCTTTAGCGCATTACTAATTGTAAGTCACACTTACAATTTTTGGAAAATAAAACACCGAAGGAGGGAATCTGAGCGATATGTAGGGGAAGTAGAGACTTTAGAGCTGACTCATTTGACTTTGCCTTGAAAATTGTCTTACTAATGGAGCCTGCTGACCACAGATTTGGATATATCACCTCCTTCTAGTCTAAATGAATCAATAGACCACAAAAACCTTTTGACTTCTTGCTAGGACATTGTAATGTGGTTGCTAAGGTAATCTAAATGGTTTTTAGTGCATTGCTATGTGGTTTCCTAGGTGGTTGCTAGAGCATTACTATGCAGTTTCTAAGGTGTTCTGAGTGGTTTTTACTGCATTGCTATGTGGTTAAGGTGTTCTGGGTGGTTGCAAACTATAGCTCTAGGATATTCTGGTCCCTAGATATGACTCAGGTCCATCCTTCTATATTGTTCAAATTCTGAACTCTAAATATGAGCACTCACCATTAAATATGAAAAGAAAAAGTAAAAAAAAATAAACCATCTTCTTTTTAAAAAGACTTTAACACTTTCCCTGCCATTGATGGATTTTGCGGCTTTTTGCGTTTTCACAGGTATACTGTAGGTGGCGCTATTACACATCTTCTGAAAGAGTACTGAATGTCTGGACCAAAACACAGCAAAGAAAGAAGCTGAAACAAGTTATCGCTTATGTAAGCAGATGCATATGCATATGCAAAACAACGTGATCCTCAAACATTAAACAGCATATATAAATCAAAACTGCCTAATGTTACCAAATGAAATGTCGAACCAAGAAAAGTGGTATATGACCGTGCAAGATTTGGGGCTGTTGTTGGAAGCGATCTCCATGTTTTGATCAATTTTCTTTGACAAACACCATCTTCTCAGATTTTTCTTAAATGTTGCTTTTTATTAAAATTGAAGCCAGAATAAAAACTTTTTGTTCGTTTTTTATTTTTTATTTTTTATTTGTTTACTTAAAAGCAGAGACTCCGTTCTTTCTTTTAACATGTTGACATATTGTTGTATGAATATATATGGCCATGAAAGTTTTGTGAAAATGATCAAAAATGCAGGTGTGGTGGCATGCAATAAAAAAAAAAAAAAAACGCTGGCTGCAAAAGAGTTAAAGAAAAGTTTTTGTGGTCTATCGATTAAGTTAGACAAGCGAGTGGTCATAGATTCAAACTTGTGGTCCAGAGACTCCATTAGTAATATAATGTCCACGGCCAAGTCAAATGCATCCACTCTTAAGACTCTATACTCTTATCCTTAGATGCAGCTTGGGTCTCTCTGATTATATCTGCAATCAAGCCGCATGGTTTGTCACAAACAAGTTGTATATAAGCGACACAGTCATTCAGAGTTTAACGCATGCTTACATCTGCTGAATACCTTCTGTCTCCAGAGAACTGATTGTGTGACTGTTTGAGATTAATCACAGATGCGGCATGATAAAATATCACGTTAATCATGGCATGCAGATCAGCCGCTAACACGCTAATGCGTGGAAATGTGAGATGCTCACGTGCTGAGCATCCCAACATTATCAGCATTCACTCGCCATCATGTCATTCCTAACCTACGCTTTTCAGTATAATGAAGCTGAATGAAGACTGTCAAACTGCAAAAAATAACATAACAACACCGTAAAAATCATGTGTTTAAATCATTCAGACCAGTTGTGTGAACCCGATCAACCGATCGACTAAACATATTTGTTAATGAATCAGGCATTGAAACTTTCTTCATAAACTCTCTTAATCTAACTCACCAAGGAGAGCTAGGATTTAAAGAGAAAGTACTGCCCAAAATAAAAATTATGTCATGTCATTGCAAACCTGTATGACTTTCTTCTATGGAACAAAAAAGACAATATTTTGAGTGTTGGTAACCAAAGAGCTTTGGTTCCCATTGACTTCCATTGTATGGACAAGCAACATTCTTCTTTTGTGTTCCACATTTTTGGGTTGACTGTTGGTTTAAATTTAAATTGCTTTTCTTCACAAATTGCTATCATATGGCTTCAGAAAACTTGGAATATAGTGCACAACTTTTATTATTGTTATTATTTTATTATGAGTTCAGAACTATAAAAGTACTGTGATAGATTGGCCATCTGTCCATCAGCATGAAATGTTGGGAAAAGCTCCAACAGCAACACAACCCTGCATAAGACCATCAGTTTGAACATGGATGGATTTCTTATATTCATAATAAAAATAATACCAATAATAATAAAGCTGTGCACTTGTGTCATTATATGCTTGCATTCCCCCCAACCCCCCCAAGCTTCACAGCCCTAGACTTTTTCACTTTCAGGTTAAATTTTAAAGAAAATGGGCCAGTATTTTGTGTTCCACAGAAGAATAAATTATTATAACAATTTTCATTTTTGCATAATCTATTTTACGTATTATTAATAGTACTATTAGTAGGTTACTAGAAACGTGACTAAATTTTTGCCAGAATACTGTCACTGAAATTACCAAGAAATACTATTCTTGTGCCATGATGAATTTGAACAAAGCCATTTCTATCTCACGACAACCAATCTGAAGACTTATTTAGCATTCAACAGATGAATGAGAAAAAAATACATTAATAAACAGAGACAGAAATATAGACAGACAGAGAAAGAAAGAAAGAAAGATAGAGGGAGAGAAAAAAAACAGTCTATTTCTCTGGAAAGATCTCTTATTCTGCACAGCCTGTCATGCACTAAAGGTTAGTGGCTCCCCTGTTAATTTTGCCAAGTCTCCTGCACAGAGACGCAAGAACTTCCGACACTGAAATAATTGGGAGTGCGGTAAGTCCACTGAGAGGTTTGGCCAAGGTCCGCCGCCTTCCAGGATGCCTTTCTTATAAACAAAGTTTTTTTTCCCCCACAACATAGAGGCTTCGCTCGCTTCCCGTTTGCTGCTGGAGAGTGAGGCAGATCAATGATGACACCAGCGACCGTCTGCCAAGCAGAACTCAACCGCATCTGTCAGCCGCAGATTTTTACCCTGCGTGTACGGACCCGGAGCATCTATTTGGTACCTTAATGAGCCCGGCCTGTCATAATGGGACATAGAGGGGTTCAGGCTGATCTCTCAAATGAATTTAAATTTCTCTGCTAACAGAGCTCAAACTTAATCAGGTTTCCAGGAGTGTATGCTTTTTATGGATTTCCAATGAGAGGCACAGGGTGTTCTGGGAAAGATGAAGATGCATATCTCACTGTCCCGCTCTCATTCTCCAGGGGTCATTTCAAAGGATGGGCAAAGAGGTATTCTGTCATGTGTTTACAGTGCATTCATGCTCTTTTTAAAGAGATGGAAAAATATTAAACACTGTCTGTGTTTACAAAGCTGGCTCTGCTAGGAGATGAAAGCCACCTCAAAAATGTATTAAAATGAAATAAACAACCAAAACATAAGATATACTGAATTTAAATGCAGGTTTAAAAAAAAAATCCTCAAAGTATTATTTTACATAATATCTATAGGCGATAACACTAATATAGTGTAACAGAAAGAAAAAAAAAATATTGGACAAAATAAAGTGAACACCTGGTAAATAGGAAATATTTGTTTATTAAGGTGTTTTACAAGCATTTCCCTTTAATATGGCTTCCAACCTTCAAAGAATAGATTTGCTTCAGAGGGAATCTGTTTCTCATTCTTCTCTGTAACACTGCCCACAATGGTTTGATAATATTCAAGTCAGGTGATTTGTCTGGCCAGGACAGCTGTTGAAGTTCAGCTAAGATCTTGGTGCTCCAAGTGTCCAGGTTTTAGGATAATGGTACCATCTTTTAGCAATTGGAGCTCTTTCACGCCTTTCATGGATGCTGGCTTTGTGAAGTTATCTGTGGTCTCACTTGCAGTCATAATTGTAACAACTGTTGCTTTTAAAACACCAAACAATTGGGAATAATGTTACTGGTGCTCCTGCTAAACGGGCTTCCAATGAAAGTCTCCCATTTCACCAACGACTTGTACTAACCACTACTGAACACCATTTATACTACACTGATTTACAATTAGTATTAAGAATAAAAGATAATCACAATGTTTTCACTATCTACTTAAATGATATTAACTCCTGTAAAAATGGTGTGTATACATAAACTCTTATTAATTGATTTACTATATATAAAACCTGGAAACTTCTTTAGTTGAATATATATATTTTCAGGTTTTTCATGACCAAAAAAGACCCGCAGCTCAAAAGATATTGCTGTAGATGCCATCAATGTTTCTCTAGGCTTTGCCACTCTCTATTACCACTAAACACACACCTCAACCTCCGACGCCGGATAAAAGACACTCTCTGCATGCTAACATGACCACTTCACTTTTCACATTTTTTCCCCTCATTTTTGTCTCATCCCTTTTTGCTTAAGCCTTTAAAACACGTCATTTCTAGCTGAACACATAATAATGATTAATTAAAAACAATTAGCTATCTTTCATTAATGGGAACTCACACTAAGCTATGTGGGGTCGATGTTTGGATAAAGTCAATACCAATCTGATGTTTGTGATTATCCATGAATAATAGCAGCCCTCCTGCTCCTGTTTTACATTCGATAAAAGCTGACATTTGACAGTAAACGTTGGGTTAGACGTATGGGAGAGTGGAATTACTGACTTTCTTCCCTATATTTAGACATTTTTAAATATTCAATTCCCTCTGCATCATTTAATATCAAGGTATTAGATTGAAATTATGGGGTGTGTGTTCGGCTCGGCACTTATTGGAATGCGTGAACCCCTGGCCGTGACAGCAGGTAGTTCTGCCTGAATGAACAGATGAACAGAACCCATCTGTACCTCCTCATCATACATACTGTCCTCACGGAGAACCTCCGTCCACAAGGTCAAACTCGCAAACAAACAGAGTTTGTGGCAAAGTTTCAAGTTCACAGTCTGTGATGTTAACTGACGAATATCATTTTTGCTTTATGATCTTTTTTTTTTTTTACTACAGTCATCTACCTTATATATTAGGCAAAAGTATGACCAAAAATGATGCAAAGCAACACACATCATTAGATTTTTAAAGGAATATTTAACCCAAAAATGATAATTTGCTGGAAATATACTCACGCTCAGACCATTCAAGATGTAGATGAGTTTGTTTCATCAGCAGAACAGATTTGGAGAAATGTAGCATTGCATCACTTGCTCACCAATGGATCCTCTGCAGTGAATGGGTGCCGTCAGAATGAGAGTCCAAATAGCTGATAAAAACATCATAATAATACTCAAGTAATTCACACCCCTCCAGTCCATCAATTAATGTCTTGTGAAGTGAAAAGTTGTGTGTTTGTAAGAAACAAATTCATCATTTAAACATTTTTAACTTCAAACTGTGGCTTTCTGCTAAAATACTCTATCCATAATACTGCCTTCTCCAGTAAAAAAAGTAACCTATTCTGAATCAGGAGAGAAATATGCACAGATCAAGCACCGTTTACAAGCAAAAACAGTCCAAAACAGTTCTAAACAAATATGTTGGTGGATTTTGATGTGAGAAGACAATAGGAGATGGACTTTTTCTTTGGAGGACACATTATTATGGTTTATGGATTATGGGATTTTGATCAGATGGGATGGTTTAAAGTTAAATGATGGTTTAGTTTCCTAAAACCATGCTCTGGAGTCATGTGGATTACTTGTGAATTATTGTGATTTTTTTTATCAGCTTTTATCATTCTGGCGGCACCCATTCACTGCAGAGGATCCATTGGTGAGCAAGTGATGTAATGCTAAATTTCTCTAAATCTGTTCTGCTGAAGAAACAAATTCATCTCATCTTGAATGGCCTGAGGGTGAGTACATTTCCAGTATATTTTAATTTCTGGCTGAAATATTCCTTTAAACATCTGAAATATGGTGATATATTTCGCAATCTCTCTAAACAGACCCTAAAATATATTAGCACTTAAAACATCAAAAATTATGGTCTGTTCAATGTCACAATTCAAGAAACTGCAAGGTAATACTACACTTCCATCTGCTTCTCTCTCTTACACTAAACATACTGACATATTTCATGCAACATAACACAGCGCACTCAAACGCATCAGAGCCGGAGAATGAGAAAATGAGGGTGAGAGAGAGAGAATAAAAAAGAGAGAAAGAGAGATTGTTGGTTGTAGGTGGAAAGCCCTTAAAAGACAAAAAGATTCCCATCAGCAGATAGACAGATGATTCCACATCGCTCTCTGAGGGCCGAGAGATCTTTTTTAATGTGGAGCCCAGCTGCTCCCAGTAATGGAGTTTAATGACTCACTCCTGTCCTTTTTATTATATTTTCTTTGCTAAAGCTAAACTCCACCTGTCAGACTGCCTGCACACACACACACACACACACACACACAAAGACTAAAAAGAACCAGCCATCATCAACTACCTCAATCATGTCACATCCATAGTTATTACTGTAAACCAAATAAAAAAAATCACAAAATCTACCAGTGAAACATATCTAACTCTGATAAAGATGAAAGGCAAGTTTGCAACAGAACCAACTGAACTACAACTATAAATAAATGTAAATTACAGAGAAAAATACTTTACATTTTATATTTTATATTAATTAACTAACCCTCTGGGGTCTGATGGTGTTTTGGGGCCCTGGAGAAGTTTTGACATGCCCTGACATTTGTTTTGTGTTTTTCAGTATCTTAAAATCATATTAATGGTGTGTGGTCTTGTAAATCGAAGGGACCAATCAGCATTTGCTTTTTTACATAAAATAAAACAAAACTATTGCTATTTTAAATTAAAAATAAAACAAATATCTTATATTCCGTATGATATGATCAATATTCTCCCTGTATCAATATTCACATTCTTTTTTTCTTTTTTTTTACATACATATTTCAGGGAAAAAGGATTGACCATCATTCAGAGTAAGTCTGTGAAGAGGAGCATCTGGAGCATTAGGCCAGTGAACCATACACTCAATTATTTCTATTCAACCAAAATCCAAACTCAGAATGCATTAAGAATATAATTGCGCAAAGTACTGAAGTCTAAAGCAAATGAAAGAGAAACTAGTCAGTAAAATATTGTAATAATACATCACACTTTTAATGTCTTCACGTATCCATCCTCACAACCTAAGCACAATAGGCACTCTTCAGCACAACAGTAACCCAGAAAACAACAACATAACAGAGACTCTTTTAAATCCCAACATAACAGAACATTAATCACCCACAAGTTTCCCCCTTCTTTCCATCTTGCTCAAACACATCAAATAATACTTAATTTCAATATTCACTCTCCCCATCCAGTCCCCAGCAAAGAATGCTGGGAACTAGAAATCCTCTGCCCAGTTTCAGTTAATGCCAACAAAAATGATTCATGTAGTCCCAATACTAATGGATTAAATAAACTTCCATTTTACAAATTTAAGTGAATTGCACACAATTAAATTTGCAGCAAAATGTTTCATCAAAGATTTTATCTGCTTTAGCTCAAATATCTATCTCAACTAAATTTGAATTCCCCATTGCAGACCGACCCCATATAATTCCTAATGTGAGAAAAGTCTAAATGTTGGTGTGGCCTAATTCAGTTAGACAAGATAGAGATAGAAGTTGTGGATCCAAGCCTGTGATCCACAGGCCCATTAGATCATGTTCATACTGTATACTGTGATCTCTGAATGCATTATGGCTGCATGTAGTTTCTCTGAATGGTGCGAGAAGAAGCCAGTGCGGACTTAGTCTGCCTTTTAACCCTTTGACTGCGTTTCATCAAAGATTTTATCTGCTTTAGCTCAAATATCTATCTCAACTAAATTTGAATTCCCCATTGCAGACCGACCCCATATAATTCCTAATGTGAGAAAAGTCTAAATGTTGGTGTGGCCTAATTCAGTTAGACAAGATAGAGATAGAAGTTGTGGATCCAAGCCTGTGATCCACAGGCCCATTAGATCATGTTCATACTGTATACTATGATCTCTGAATGCATTATGGCTGCATGTAGTTTCTCTGAATGGTGCGAGAAGAAGCCAGTGCGGATTTAGTCTGCCTTTTAACCCTTTGACTGCTTCTGCTCAGGGTTTTAAAAGAATGACTTAATGCTTTTATCATATTGTAACTTTCCCCCAGAACTCCCATAGAGCTGAAACAGCCAGTCAAACTGATGTGAGAGCCAATTAGATGTCAGAAAGCAGAACCAGAAATGTTTTGATGGTTTAACTGTCATAGGGGTGTATGTGCACAGGATGACAGCCATTATATATCGCACATAGTGTATCTGCAAGTTAATAATAAATATTTTTAGAACATTTCTATAAGTGAATACATATTTCAGACACACACACACACACACACACACACACACACACACACACAACCGGCTAATCTTTTATTTGATGAAAAACAGTTAAAAACCATAATATTGTGAAATATTACAATTTAAAATACTGATTTCTATTTTACTATATTGTAAATATATATTGTAAAATATATATTGCCATGACAGGAATAAATTAAATTTTAAAATATATACTTTAAATATATTTTATATATTTTAAGTTGTAAGTATTGCGAATGGCGAAAGCTAATTCCAAATAATCAGTTCTCATTCTGCCGCTTTTGACAATGTGAATCATAAGATCCTCCGGTCCACCCTCTCATCACTGGGCATCACAGGGATTCCACTTTGCTGGTTTTAATCCAATCTCACAGGTAGGTCTTTCAGGGTGGCCTGGGGAGGGGAGGTATTCAAAGCACATCAACTGGACTCTGGGGTTCCTCAGGGATCAGTTCTTAGACCCCTCCTCTTCTCCATATACAGTACACTAAATCACTGGGACCCATCATACAGGCACATGGTTTCTCCTACCATTGCTATGCTGATGACAC
>NW_015637585.1:2976503-2978673 GCF_001515625.1 Sinocyclocheilus rhinocerous | reverse complement strand
CATCAACTGGTCACTGGGGTTCCTCAGGGATCAGTTCTTGGACCCTTCCTCTTCTCCATATACACTACATCACTGGGACCCATCATACAGGCACATGGTTTCTCCTACCATTGCTATGCTGATGACACACAGCTCTATCATTCATTTCAACTAGATAATCCAATGGTTGCTGCACAGATCTCAGGCTGCCTGGCGGACATCTCAGCATGGATGAAAGAACATCACCTACAGCTCAACCTGGCAAAGACTGAGCTTCTTGTCTTCCCTGCCACTCCATCTCTACAGCATGATTTCACCATCCAGTTAGGTTCATCAATAATTACCCCATCAAGTTCGATCAGAAATCCTGGTGTAATCTTTGATGACCAGCTGACTTTCAAAGATCACATTGCAAAAACTGCTCGACCTTTCAGGTTTGCATTGCACAATATCAGAAAGATCAGGCCCTTCCTAACAGAGCATGCTGCACAACTTCTTGTCCAGGCTGTTGTCATTTCTAAGCTGGACTACTGCAATGCTGTCTTGGGCTGGACTTCTATCATGCACAATCAAACCTCTACAAATGATTTAGAATGCAGCGGCATGACAGGTCTTCAACGAGCCCAAAAGGGCCTACGTCACACCTCTCTTAATCTCCCTGCTCTGGCTACCGGTTGCTGCTCGCATCAAGTTCCAGACATTGATGCTTGCAATGCATATAGAACAGCCACAGGCTCAGCACCCACCTACTTCCACTCAATCTTACGAATCCACATCCCCTCCAGAAGAGATCTACAAGTGAGCAACGCCTCGTGGTACCATCACAGAGAGGCACAAAATCACTTTATGTTTTGCATATGCTTTGTGCATTAACAAGCACTATATGCTCTCATTAGATGCAAATATCGATACTGATTCCTTGAATGTTTCAGTTACACAAAATCCACAGGAACTGTAAAAAAAAAATTTCCACTCAAATACTGTTCATTTAAAAAAACAAAAGTTGATCTCTCTAAATAAATCAGTTTTAACATGAATATGATTCTAGGCAAGGCAAGGCAAGTTTATTTATATAGCACATTTCATACACAATGGTAATTCAAAGTGCTTTACATAAAAGGAAGTAAAATAATCATAAAAAATAATCACAACAATAAAACAAGGAATTTAAAAACTTTTAAAATGATTTAAAAATTTATTTAAAATGAATCTAAAACAGTTAAAAATAGGAAATGATTATATATATAATACAGTGCAATCAGTTCAGACATAGCACAGTGCTCATTAAAGGGGTCATATAACGTTGCTAAAAAGAACATTATTTTGTGTATTTGGTGTAATGCAATGTGTTTATGTGGTTTAAGGTTCAAAACACACATTATTTTCCACATAATGTACATTATTGTTTCTCCTCTATTGACTCTTAACTTTTATAAAGAATATCTCTTTGGATTTGAGACTTTAGTCTTTGCAACTTTACAGATCTTATTTTTGCACCAAGAGATTGTAACACTAAAGAGAAAGGAAAAATTGAAATCGCATCATATGAACCCTTTAAATAAATGCACAGCTAAACAGATGAGTTTTGAGTCTAGATTTAAATGTGGCTGTTTTAGCACATCTGACATTCTGGAAGCTGATTCCAACTGCAGGCAGCATAATAGCTAAAAGCAGACTGCCCTTGAGTATATGTGCAAAGCTAAATCACGTGATCAATCATTTGAGCAGTAAATCACTCAATCATTGGAGTACATTTGACCCGTGATCATACTGATTGTGCAGCCAAAAAATAAATGAATAAATAAAAACAAACATTAATGATGCTTTCACACCTGTAGATCGATTGCTTTGTTCCGAAACAGGGATTAACATTATTACAATGTTACTTTTTATTCTTGGTGCGGTTCGCATTCACATGGTCGTTTTCAATCGAGCCGAGACCACCTCGTTCAGGCGATCTCGGACCGATTGTTTTGGCACGGATCCGGGCCCGATTGCCGTGTTCACATATGCCCAAATAAATCGAGCTAAGAGGGGAAATGCGGCAGGTTCCGAAACAACGGGCCAGGTGTGAAAGCACCCTAATAGTCTTCTTGGGAAGGTCGGCGAGGAGACCATTACAATAGTCCACGCTGCTAGTGATAAAGGCATGAACAAGTTTCTCCAAGTCTTGACTGGAAACAAAACATCT
>NW_015637585.1:2975324-2976149 GCF_001515625.1 Sinocyclocheilus rhinocerous | reverse complement strand
CACACTTTTGAAAAAAGATGTGGGAAGTGTGTCAAGATAGCAGGTTGACGATTTAAGGTGCTGTACTATTTCTTCCAAAATGTTGCTCTCAATTGCTACAAAAACAGACATAGTAACTTATTTTTGAAATTGCGGTCGAATCTGTCTGACCTCTGCATAACTTGAGGATGTGCTGATTGCCTTTCTGATATTATTGATCTTCTCAGAAAAGAAAGAAGGAAACTCATTGCATTTGCTGTCTGAGAGCATTATCCGCTCAGCTTTTCTGCATTGTCTTTTCATACTCTGAACTGCTGTTGATTTTCTCCAAGGTGATTTTCAAAGAAAATACAGAAGTGATCAGATACCTGTGCTACATCCTTAATAGCAACGGATGAAATGTTTAGACCTCTACTGATGAGTAAATCTATAGTGTGTCCACGATTGTGTGTGGGTCCATGCACATGCTGGATCATGTCAAAAGTGTTTAAAACAGTTATAATTTCTTTTGTAGTTTTGATTTCTGCATTATCTATGTGAATATTAAAATCCCCTGCAATAGCAAAACAGTCAAACTCTGAGGAAATCATTGATAACAGTTCTGTGAACTCTTCAACAAAGGCGGGAGAGTATTTTGGAGGCCTATACATAATGATAAACAGAATGCATGGAGCACTTTTTATCACAATCCCTGGATATTAGGGATTGATTAGATAAGTACTGACCAAATGACACTTGCTTGCATTGATAGACATCTTTAAATAGAGCAGCTACACCTCCACCTCTCCTAACAGTCCTGCAGACACTCATGAACGTAAAGTTAGGAGGGGCTGTTTCATTGAGGAC
>NW_015637585.1:2964214-2974106 GCF_001515625.1 Sinocyclocheilus rhinocerous | reverse complement strand
TTTCTGCATTATCTATGTGAATATTAAAATCCCCTGCAATAGCAAAACAGTCAAACTCTGAGGAAATCATTGATAGCATTTCTGTGAACTCTTCAACAAAGGCTGGAGAGTATTTTGGAGGCCTATACATAATGATAAACAGAATGCATGGAGCACTTTTTATCACAATCCCTGGATATTAGGGATTGATTAGATAAGTACTGACCAAATGACACTTGCTTGCATTGATAGACATCTTTAAATAGAGCAGCTACCCCTCCACCTCTCCTAACAGTCCTGCAGACACTCATGAACGTAAAGTTAGGAGGGGCTGTTTCATTGAGGACTGTTGCACTGCAGCTGTCTTCTAGCCATGTTTCATTTCATTTCATTTCAAATCCAGGTTGTTTGTTGTTATTAAGGTTATTATTCTACTAGAGAAAGCAACAAAACATAATGCATTCCTTCTCATGCATCTGCATCATTCTTAAATAATTCAGAACAACTTGGTGCGTAAAACATATTTTATACCTATAATACTGGTTACCTTCTATTAGTTACAATGAAGTATAGTGGTGTTGATGTGTCCATTGTAGTGTGTAAAGAAAATCCACTGTCTTCATCAGTCAGAATCCATCCATGAGCTGGGAGAATCTGTGTAGAGGTAATAAAGAGAGTGAATTCGGACAGTACCAGTCAGTCTTGTTTACCTGTTAGGGCTGAGCTTCAACCTGTGTAGATATCTAATGTGTTTTATATGAAAGTATATCTGTGTGTGTTTGTGCACGTGTGTGTCAGCACCGCTTGACCTTGGCTTGCACACACACACTGTAAAAGCCAGATAAAAATCAATCTCAGTCATATACACACTGACAGCTAATCTCATTCCCAGCTGTCATGCTTCATAATTATTATCTCTATGAACTGATCGAGTAGCGGGCGAGGTAAAATGGGGCTCCGTGGGTGGGGAGGTGCGATCGATCGCCAGCGATCAGACCGTCGATAATGAAACTGTGCTGTGCAGGAGGCCATGTTGGATCTCTGCAGGAGTCTGAGAACTGCTGCGGAGGGCTGTGTCTGATCTTCACGGCAAAGAGAAAGAGAGAACAAACCATCTTTAATGAGGGCAGATGCATGACCTTACACATATACACACACTTTTCTGATTATACAGGAACAAATAAAAGTCTGAGGAGTGATTGAAAACACAGTGGTGTCAGTTCCTGTTAAGGGGCAGAATATGTGCTCCCCTGGAAAGCAGAAGCACATACGAGATAAAAGACTGTGTTCAGAATGGAATACTAGCATATGACAGTATACTGCACCTACTGGGTTGTGCTGTTATCAAATAACTTCAGGTGATGCCATTATTACATTATTTTATTTCAGCCAAACAAGTTAAGTTCACATTTGGAGAAAAAGTTAGAAAGTTAAGGAACGATCCAGCTGTGACAAATTTGTGGTTTGGGGAGGGTGGGGGGAAAAACAATCACACAGTGTATACTATTCTGCATACTACTTTTAATTGTGAAAAAGTATGCATCACAAAATAAATAAATGTATGCGGCATCCCTTTTTAAGTTACATTACTGTTCAAAGTCATTTAATATTATCAAAATTAATTTAATATTAGTAAGTTAATATTTTTAATCACCCTAAATCACCACATTAGGATGATTTCTGAAGGATCATGTGACACTGAAACCTGGAGTAATGATGCTGAAAATTCAGCTTTGCATCAAGGAATAAATTACATTTTAAAATATATTCAAATAGAAAGCAGTTCTTTATTGTTATGTATTATTAATTGAAATAATATTTTACAATATTACTGTTTTTACTGTATTTTTATTCATAAAATGCTGCATTGGTAAGCTTCATTTATCATACACTGATGCCTAGTTGTAATCACATAAATTAATAGTCATATGTATTATATAGTTATATGTAAAAAATTATATAGTTATATATATAAAAAAACAATCAAATAATCAGGCAAGGAGGAGATATTTAATATTTGCCTCCAAAACAAACAACAACAACAACAACAAAAAGTCTGTCATCATGTACTCACCATTATGTCGCTACAAACCTTACCGATATGGATCTTTTCCATACAATGAACAGGAACCGGGATGGAAACAAAAATGACAATCAGAAAAATACAATAAAAGCAGTCTGTTAGTACGCAGCCATTTGATATATTGAAAGTATTAAGCCAACAGATAGCTTTGTGTCTTTCAGTACTTGTAGAAATTCAACAAATAAATGCATTGAAATATTAAACATAAAAAAAATTATATAAAAATAAATGTTTAGTTAATATTACAGTAGTTTAAACAAATATTTATCAGCAAATACCAGCATACGTTTCAGTCCTTTCCGCACACAAACCTTCTGCAACTTCTAAAAAAAACAAAAAAAGTAATTCTACATCTTCTGCTAAAGAAAGAAAGGCATACAGGTTTGGAACGACATGAGGGTGAGTAAACAATGACCATTTTGCATTATGGGTGAACTATAACGTTAAAACAACTGATATTGCTTCTAGTTTAAATTCCCCACTGGGAATAAAAGATGAAGTTGAGTGCGATACAATACAGTGTGCTCTGATTGTAGAATGCATATGTTAAATGTAGATGGACATGCAGAAAATTTGCAAAAACAGTGAGTAGTAGGTAGTATACGCCTCTCAACAAACCCAGAGAGGGAAAATGGCCTGTCGAGGTCATTTGAAGAGCACACTCATCTCCCCCTATCAAACATAACAGCACTTTCTATTAAATTACGCTGGGTGGATCAGAGATTTCTGCTGGGCCATTCACAGCCATAACTTTTAATTTTCCTTCGAAATTCAATCAATTAAGACATCCATGGTCCTGATGGAGAAATATCTCTTTTCCTGTCTCATTAAAGTTGTCATAAGAGGAATGAGAATGTCTTTTTTGAGCTTCTCATCTCACACACACTCATCGCTGCCTAACAAATCATGTCACGGTGACCAGCGATATTCTACCTGAGTCCACCATCCGAGAACAACCTTTCTAGATGATTTAATTTACGAGGGAAATGAAAACAATGCCACAGGCTCCCGGGCCCTTGTTTGGTTTGGTCCGGTCCTGAATGATGTCACTGCTTTCCCCCATCATCCTTTCTTTTTCAGCCCTCCAGATAAGGAGGGTCAATAAAGAAGGCAGAATGGATGAGGGCCCCCGTGAACAGGGTGGCCCTGAGCAGCCAGGCGGAAACAAGTGATGACTCATCTGTTCGTATGAAAAAAGAAGGGATGACACTCATCCATTTCCTAGCAGACGGAGGTGTTTGGCCCCGTAATGAAGTCATAATAGCAGATGACACAACTGTGCAATATAGACTAGCCCTCAGAAAGCGACACCGCGGGGGGTGTTTCATCATAAACTGTGTTTGTGTGTGTACGTCTGCCTGTGGCGTGTGTTCATATGTTTTTATAGCAGTCTGGTGCCCGTCTGTGTGAGCTCCTGAAATGTGCTTCCGAAATCACTTTGTAAAAATGACATCTATTTAAGCTGCAGATGACAACAGCAGGTTTCCACTCAAATAAGGTCTATTGAGATCAACATTTTCATTACTGCAGATACGCCACACATACACAAGGAAAATTCTACTCATTGCTATGAAAACAAAGGATTTGTTTGGAATTGACTGCTAGCATAATGCTTACAGCGCAGTACATACTGCATTCTATTTAAAAAAAAACATGAAACAATATGAAGTTTGCAAGGTGTCACATGGTAGTAAACCACTACTTGATTCTAAATTGCTGACACAATGCCTTAATTCAGAAAATGTTGTCGAAGTTGCTTGGAAATGAATATGGATATCTGGTATTGTGGCACTGGGGTCAAAGCTTTGGCCTTGCAACCAAGAGGCTGTTGAATTAAGTTGTGTATTGAACGCTTAACCTTAGGAGACTCCAGAGAAAATGTTCCTGTGCATTATGATGGGATATTAACTTATTGTATACTGAACAATGAGCAATGCATACTGCTGCATACAAATACAAATGTTTATTTATAAAATAAATATATTTAAAAAAATCCTGTATGCAGCATTGTTACTGCTCTACCATTGTACACTACCATTTAAACGTTTGCTGTCAGTACGGTTTTTTATTTTTATTTTATTTAAACATTGTTATCAATCATGTAAAAAAAGCTGTTCTTTTGAACTTTCTATTCAGAGAATCATGGAGGAAAACACACACAAAAATTTATAAATATTACAAAAAATATTAAGCACCTCAACTGTTTTCAACACTGATAATAATAAGAAATGTTTCTTGAGCACCAAATAAGCAATTAAAATGATTTCTGAAGAGTGGAGTAATGGCTGCTGAAAATTCAGCTTTACAATCACAGATTGTAAATCAGTTATTTATCAGCAAATCAGTTATTTATATATATATATTTTTTGCAATATTGTTCTTTATAGTGTATTCAAAATTAAAAATTACCAACCACAAACTTAAACATTAGTGTATTTTTAATTTAGCGAGTGGCATCCAGTTATCATCTCAAAAATTATTCAATACTTATGAACTTATTTTTGCATCCAATTGTGGCTATAAATATTCAACTTTTGGCCATCTAATTAAATGATATCATTAAAAAAAAAAGACTTGACGGTTGATTTTATTTCCAGTTCATTCTCACTGGAAATGTAAAGTCAAGTTTAACTCAGTGCATTGTGGGATATGAGAATGCTTAATTACTGCACAATCTGGCAGGTGTAGTAGGTCATCTGGGTATTTTATGCATACAGAAAATGTGCATACCATGCAGAGTGCACAAATCGCATGCTACTATCTATTATTTTTGAAAGACAGTATGCAATTCTGACATACCCATACATGCATTCCTAACAATTCCCAATCCACAGAGGGGGTGGAAGAGGGAAAGAGAACATAAATAAAGTTTGACACCCCATCTACACTGCAAATGACAAACTAGCACGCTGCCATTATAACCTAGGAAGCTGTATGGAGAGCAAACTACAAATACATACAGTATAGAGACATATTCTGCAGTTTGCAGTACAGGCTGCCCGCTGTGATGAACATGAGAATGATATTATGTGAAATAGCAGATTTTTTGAGGATAACTACATCCTCAGCTATATATATTTGAGTTTAACAGCTGCTCTTAACCTTGACCTGTGTGAGTAATCACTTAAATGTTAATTAGACTCCAATATTTGAAATTAAATGGCAGTTTTCCAGAAGAAATAACTAATTACCTTCCATTTCCCTGGCCAAGCGCTGCCATCAGTCCGTCTGGATTCCTGCCATCCTTGAGAAGACCTCGGGAGGAAGAAAAAATGTGTTTTCACATACATGAATAAAAGAAGAAAAAAAGTATTGCTGTCTGTTCCCATCTGGGTGACCGATGACTCACACGGAGATGAAGGCAAGGTTAAACCTCAGCGCAAGGAATATGATCTAAAAGAACAAGTGAGCTTTTTTATTTTAAAAGCATTTAATTAAATAAAGGCAGGTACTTGTACAAATGTAATATCTGTAAGATGCTAACCCGATAAACGTCAGGCTCTTTGTGCAGATGCATTATCATGCTGGAGCACAGCTGTTCAGAACAAATCAACTCTTACCTAAAAGCACTCTTTCAATACAGAAATACATTTACATATTTTCTAAACAACATTTGAGTGGTGCTGCCCATGCAAACTATGGTATTCATTTTGGAATGCTAAGATGTATGAGTGGATTTTGACATGTTGCTATGCGGTTGCTAGGTGGTTACTAGAGTGTTTTGGATTGTTGTTTACCAGCAAGTCAAAAGAGAGTATGCTCAAGTCTCCATGAAATATTCAAAGATACTTGTGTTTAGTCTTTGTATGTTTCTGGGAGTTATTTATTTATTTACTTGCCTCTTTATCATAGACCTGAAAGAAAGTAAGCACGAAAGAAAGAGTGAAAGAAAGTGGGAAACGAGTGAAAAAGCAAAAGAAAGAGCGAAAGAATGAAAGAAATTATCATCCACCATAAAGGAAGAACGAAAGAGTGAAAGAAAGAGCAAAAGAAAGCATGAAAGCGTGAAAGAAAGGACAAAAGACAGAACAAGAGAAAGGGTGAAAGAAAAAGAGAAAGAAAGAAAGAGAGCACAAAAAGACAGCACAAAAGAATGTGAAAGAGAGTAAAAGAACAAAACAGCAAAAGAAAGAAAGAAAGAAAGAAAGAAAGAAAGAAAAAGAAAGAAAGAAAGAAAGAAAGAAAAGTGAAAAAAAAGCAAGAATGTAAAAATAAATGCGAAAGAAATAAGAAAGAAAAATTGAAAGAATGAATGAATCAAGAAACGCATTCACTTATTTGTTTAGCATATCTTAACTTAAAGGATATGAGAAATAATAATAATAGTAACCACTCAAAATACCATAGCAATCACATAGCTACACCATGGCAACCACTGATTGATAATTATTTTCTTGCATTGTTCAGATGAGCAGAGGCTCATGTCAGAGAATATTATTAGAGTAACAAAAAGGTTAAAACATCCCTTCTTGTTTTCTTTTATCCTCTCGAGTCCCATGTTAAATAACAGTTATGTAAAATTGTTCCTTACCCTTGGGGATGACAATTCACACTGGTTTTATTTTCTCTTTGTAGTTTGAATGCTTTATTGGTCTCCTGGGGGAAAGACTACGGCAAAACTAAAGTACATAATTTTACATGAATTCATTATAATAAATCTAGAGTTAATACACCAGGGAATGTCTACATGTTTAAGTGTCACTTACTGTAAGATTAAGATTTGAGAAACACTTGGCTGATATTTTCTGGAGAGAACGGCAGTAGTTGAAGCTGGAAAAGGTAAGTGAAAAACGGTCTGGTCTTCTTTGGGTCAGCTGTTTGATTGTCAGGAGCGTATGATGGAAGGCCAGAAGAAGGCCGACAAGCTGTTTACCACAGAGCAGGCAAGACACAAGCAGACACACAGACAGTTCATACACGTTCAAAACACACCAGGAGCAAGTTGTGGAAGAGCAAGTTGAACCTGTGGTTTGATATGAAAGAAAAATCACAAAAAATATATCTCAGTTGTTTCTTCTAGACAGCAACAAAGATAAATGGAAAGCAAAAGGCTGTCAGAATCGAAGAAGTAGAAGAGTTTCAGACAAAAATCCTTACAGTGTTTCAAACTTATAATTGCCATGATGCCAACATCTGCAATCAAAAATATATGAACTCAAGAATTCCTCATTAAATACTTCCAAGATCAAATTATATGATGCACCATATGGACAAAAGTATTGGGACACATCGCCTAATTACTGAATTCATGTATTTCAATCAGACCCATCGCCACATGTGTATAAAATCAAGCACAGAGCAAGCAGTCTGCATTTACAAACATTAGTAAAAAAAAAAAAGTGACGTTCTGAAGAGCTCAGTCAATTCATGCATGGTACTGTGATAGGATGCTACCTTTGCAGTTCATGAAATTTCATCCCTACTAGACATCACTTGGTCAGCTGAATGTGGTATTACTGAAAAATAGAAGTGTTTAGAAACAGTAGCAACTTAACCATATAGTGGAAGATCAGAGCGGGGTCACCATGTCGCCAATGCTCTGCTGATTCCAGAGCTGACGAGATCTAAACTTTCCCTAGCATTAATTTCAGCACAAAAACTGTGTGACGGGAGCTTCATGCAATGGGTTTCCATGTCACTTGGTCAGCTGAATGTGGTATTACTGAAAAATAGAAGTGTTTAGAAACAGTAGCAACTTAACCATATAGTGGAAGATCAGAGCGGGGTCACCATGTCGCCAATGCTCTGCTGATTCCAGAGCTGACGAGATCTAAACTTTCCCTAGCATTAATTTCAGCACAAAAACTGTGACGGGAGCTTCATGCAATGGGTTTCCATAGTTGAGCAACTGTATGCAAACCTTGCATCACCAAGTTCAATGCCAAGCATCGGACGAAGTGGTGTGAAGCACGCTGCCACTGGATTCTGGAGCAGTGGAAACTTAGGGCCGGATCCACTAAACATTCTTAGGGAGAAATTTCTTATTAACTGCCATTTTCTTCTTATTTACAAACTTAAGAAAACAATCTAAGATTAATCTTGAAAAGAATCTTAAAAATCCTCGTAAATAAATTCTTAAAGGTAGTCTAATCTCAGACGTGTCTTAAATATCAAATGGTAAGAATTATTTAATGGATTTATTGGGTTATTTGAAATTAATTGTTATATTTAAGCATTACAACAACACTAGTTACATATAATACATAGCAGGACTATTAACAACGATGTGCACAAGTTTTCTGCAGTGACTCACCAATGACTGATAATGTGAACAATGATCAGTCATGATTGTGTGTGATGCACCTTTTGTGAATTCAAAATTCAATAGCAACTCTACAAAAACGAGTCAGAGAGAACTTGTTCTTAATTTTAGCCTTTAGATACAAATGTTTTTCATTTAGTTTATCAGCGAGTCTTCTGCAGGACACGCCATTTATTCAATTAGATAAAGACTGTCTGATAAAGACATTTTCTTCTTAAGAAAAAATAAGATGTCCTTAAGAACGTATTTGAGAATTTTGCAAGAATTGCACTTAGGAACATTCTAACAAACTTCTTGGAAAGTATCTTAAGAAATGTATTAACTTATTTCTTAAGAAGGTGTTCGTGAATCTGACTGCTGTTCTCCGGAGTGACAAATTGTGATTCTGTGTTTGCCAGTATGATGGCCAAGTCTGGGTTTGGCAGATGCCAGAAGAACATCACCTGCCTGACTTGGGCTAGGTTTCTCACTTCCAGTGAAGGGAAATCATAATGCTTCACCATACCAAGACATTTTGGACAACGCTATGCTTCCAAATTGTGGGAACAATTTGGGGAAGGCCCTTTTCTATTTCAACATGACTGTGCCTCAATGCACAAAGCAAGGTCCATAAAGACATGGTTGGATGAGTTTGGTGTGGAAGACGTTGACTGGCCTGCAGAGAGCCCTGACCTCATCAAACACCTTTGGGAAGATCTGGAACAGAGATTGCGAGCTCAACCTTCTCGTTCAACATCAATGCCTGACATCACAAATGCTCTATTGGATGAATGGGCAAAAATTCCCATAAAAACACTCAAAATCTTGTGGAAATCCTTCCCAGAAGAGTGGAAGCTGTCATAGCTGCAAAATACTTATTTGCTTCTTCTTATTGTTCATAAAGAATTTTAGTAAGTTTACTTAAGTTACAAAAGAGCAACCTCTGAGCAATAAAACATTCCTCTACGGGGGCTGTTTAACTAAAAATCAGCATCATATTATTTTTTGAAGCTTTAGTAATGCAGTGTAGCTCGTGATTCATTCCTCGGTGGATTTGATCAGTTTGTTTCAGACAAGATACCCAGGGCTATAAACTCTCAGCAGGTAACAGCAGGTAAAACTCGCACCCTCAAAATCTCTCAAAGCTGCAAACTCACAAAACTTTGAATAATCCGTTTCATCAGTTTCTTCCTCAAGGGAAGTTTTTTTTCCAGATGGCAAACCAACCACAACAACTTTTTGCTATTGCTGCGGCACTGTCTGCCAAAGTCTTACCTGCAGAATGTTCTGGAAGACTTTGTCGTGAATGGGAATGTGTGTTCCCAAGACTCAAAGCTAGGGAATTATCACCAAGAAAGTAAAGAAAACATAAACATCTTAAACGTACAAACAAAGCAACTACCCTAAAAGGAATCCAAACACCTTCATAATTGTGTTCCCATTTTTAGGATTTTGAAACATTAGAAAAATTACATATACAGTGGGTACGGAAAGTATTCAGACCCCCTTAAATTTTTCACTCTTTGTTATATTGCAGCCATTTGCTAAAATCATTTAAGTTAATTTTTTTCCCTCATTAATGTACACAC
>NW_015637585.1:2962939-2963735 GCF_001515625.1 Sinocyclocheilus rhinocerous | reverse complement strand
CTTCCAGAGTCATGTCACGTCTCAGCTGTTCGTCTAGAGTCACGTCACGTCTCAGCTGTTCGTCCAGAGTCACGTCACGTCACAGCTGATCTTCTAGAGTCTCTCCACGTCTCCGCTGTTCATCCAGAGTCTTGTCACATCTCAGCAGTTCGTCCAGAGTCATGTCACGTCACAGCTGATCTCCCAGAATCTCATCACATATCAGCTGATCTTCCAGAGTCATGTCACATCTCAGCTGTTCGTCCAGAATCACGTCACGTCTCAGCTGTTCGTCCAGAGTCACATCACGTCTCGATACATTTTGTGTTTTTGCAAAGTTTGCTGCTTAAGCTTTTGTGGTGTTCATTCACATTGTTTCTAGATTGTATAGAGTGATCAAATGCATTTTAATAATTGCTAAAAGCTTCACTGGCCAAAAAAATTAACTTTTCACAAAAAAACTAAACACATTTCACTGTTTTTTGATCCCGACACTGAGTCTCGTCCCGTAATGTCCACCATTCCAGAGTCTCTCTACAAGATGGCTGCCAACCCAGAGACTCTCCACGCAATGGCTGCCAACCCAGAGTCAAGTTAAGTCACAGCTGATCGTCCAGAGCCTCGCCACGTCTCAGCTGGTCTTCCACAGCCTCGTCACGTCTCGGCTGATCGTCCAGAGCCTCGTCACGTCTCAGCTGGTCTTCCAGAGCATCGTCACGTCTCAGCTGATCTTCCTGAGTCAAGTCTAGTCACAGCTGATCTTCATGAGGCAAGTCAAGTCACAGTTGATCGTCATGAGGCAAGTCAAGTCACAGCT
>NW_015637585.1:2948018-2960656 GCF_001515625.1 Sinocyclocheilus rhinocerous | reverse complement strand
TGCAGTGATCTATGGCTCTGTGTATTAAATGCCGCTCCATCTGAAAGCACGTGATGGAGATTTACTATTAATCACAGAACCGGCTTTACTGATGTGATGCGCATGACAATCACATGCGATTTATCGTGCAGCCCTAAGTTTGTTTGTTAAAAGCGCCGCCATTACTGTCTAGAGTGCGTGGAATGGTGCGCTGTGATTGGTTGAGCGGATATATCGCATTCTGCAGAGAAGGGAGACTGGCATTTGTCACGGTTTGGAAAGAAAAGGAGAAAACATGACAGAATAACTCAGCGGATATCGCATTTTGCGTAAAATAAAAAATGGACTTTCCAATACCGACAGTATACTGTACTGTTTTTGGCGGAAACTAAATTTTTTTTTAAAATGGCGTTTATCGCGTTTTGGAACCAAACTCTTCATATATATATTTTGCAACAATGCCACAGAAGAACCTTGCATTGAACAGTTATTAAAAGAACCATTTTTCTTATTGTGAAGAACATTTTAATAATCTAAAGAACCTTTTGTGCAATGAAAATGTTCCATGAATGTTGAAGGTTCTTCATGGAACCATAGATGGCAATAAAAAAATATATATATTTTTAAGAATGTTGGTTCCCCTTCAGGAACTCGAGCTGTGTCAAAACGCTATGGGAACGCCTTCAGCGTGACCACGCTCTGAATCATGTGTGCGGTGGATACAGTGGCAGCTTTCTGTCATTCAGCAAGCGCTCTGTGTGTGTCAGTCTTATTTATTGTTGTCTGTCCCAGTTGCACAAGCATATTATGTCTAATGCTTCTCAGAAGACAAAGCTTAAGGGTGAGAGCAAGCAGCATTTTAGACTGTGTGTTCCTCCCTGCCCGCGTTATATTACAGGTGGGGATACATACAGTTTATGTGTTGTTTGTGTGGGAGCGGAGCTCGCACAGTCAGCTCTCGAGGGGGCTGATTGTGCTTCTGCATGCTGCAAACGCTCCGCTCCCGGGTTCTGTCACTTCGGTCTAGTTTATTCATGGTTTTGTGACAGAGCCCTGACACTCCCATCATGTCGTGTTTTTATGTGAGCGCGCGGATTCAAGTGTGCTCGAGCCATGCGCTCTCTTGTCTGCGTGCCTTGTTTCATGTTGGAGCGTGGTGTTCGGATCCCGGCACTCATGTCTTGTTCACATTCAGTTTCGGTTTGGTGTCGGGGTTCGGACACTCACACTCCATGTTCTGTCTTGTTGTGGGAGCATGCAGTCTCGAGTTCGCTCGGGCCTTGTGCTCTTCTGTCTGCGTGTGTTGTGTCTTGTGTCTCTAGTTGTCTTGTGTTGTTACACACAGCTCGTATTTTCAGCTGCGTGCTTTCATGTTGTCATGTCTTGTGTGAACATGTGGCTTATGAGTATTCTCATTAGCTGCGTGTTCATGTCTTGTTTTGTTCAAGCACATGGCTTGTGATTGTTTCCTGTGTGCCATGAGCTCATGTCAATTGTCTTGACCCAACCCATCTTGTTACCTGATTATTGGTTAATTTGCCCCACCTGTGTTTCCCTCATTAACCTCCTCATTTGCTTCCTATTTATTCTCCTTGTGTTTGCAGTTCTGTGCCAGTTCATTGTCGAACATTGCATGTATCCTGTCGTGTCCTGTCTGCCTTGTCCTGTCCAGCCTTGCCAAGCCTGGTTGCCAGCCTGTTTTCCCCTACGGGGTAGTTTTGGTTGTTTTGTTTTATTTTTGCCAATAAAAGCCCATTCTCCTGCATCAGTGAGTCCTCGCCTCATCCCTCCATCCCCAACACTTGACAGAGTGTGTCCGTGCTTGTGATCTTGCGGTTCCAGTCCTGCTGCTGCTGAGGCACGGCGGCGATTGAGATCGCGGGGATCGCACATGGATCTAGCAGACGGGTTGGAGATGGGCTCGCCCTTTCTCCGCCTGCACTCCCTAGATCTAGCGCTCTCTCTCAGGGTTCGGAAGCCCATGCTGTGGTCTCTTCCCCCTTTGAGTGAGAGCTCGCTGCTGCAGCTATCTTTCTCCGAGGAGATTGATATTGTTTTCATATGAGCAGACAGCTTTTGGATCGCTCATTCTCCCTGCCCTCGCTAAATAAGGGGTGGGTATGCACGCAATTTATGTGTAGTCTGTTTTGGAGCAGAGCACGCACATGCAGCTCTCGAGGGGTCTGGCTGTGTTCTTTCTGTAAATGTCCCTAAAAAAAAGAAAAGAAAAGAAAAGTAGCATTACATTTGATATTTAGCTCTGCTCCCTCTGACGTTTCTTCTCGAGAGAAGAAAGTCTTATGTATGTAGAACCGACAACGCATGCATTACGGTCATTCACGGTTCTTTATATTCAATCTTATCATATTAGACCATGTTTACTTGTCTGGTTGTTTGGCTGCATTTAATTCTGAGGAATTAAATGATGTATAATCATCTGGCTTTGAGAAGTTCCCTCAGTGCCCTCAGGAGATCGGTCTGTCAACCCTGCCACCTCCGGTGCTTCAGGGCACAGCGGTTTCCAGAGAGCGCAACTCTCAGTGTCTGCCCAGAAACATAGCGGATCTTGGGGGCTCTGTACCTCGAAGGAGGTCTCTAGAGCAGCTAGTTCGGTCGTCCCCTGCCAGTCCTCCGCTTCAGGGCACCGAGCTGGCCGCTCTAAGTACACCAGAGGCCAGTCTCGAGGGACTGGTTCCCTTAGTAGGTCACCTGGTGGTGTGGGAGCCCCTGCCAAATGTGTCTCATTGGGTCCTGCCCCGAGCAGGCTCTGGTTCTATCAGTCTAGGTCTTCCTAGGAGAAGACAGGTCTGAGGTGCCCATGGCTCAGGACTTCTGAGGGCAGGCTCCTCTGGGGAAGAGCGGTGTACACCTCATTATACGGTGCCCGTCTCTCCTCAGTGCCCTCAGGAGATCGATCTGCCAACCCTGCCACCCACGGTGCTTCAGGGCGCAGCAGTCTCCGGCGAGCGCTTCTTTCAGTCTCCGTCCGGAAACGTAGCGGTACTGAGAGGCTCGCTACCTCTTCGGAGGTCTCTAGAGTAGCTAGTTCGGCCATCCCCTGCCGGTCCGCCACTTCAGGGCACCGAGCTAGCCGCTCTGATTACACCAGAGGTCAGTTTCGAGAGACTGATTCCCTTAGCAGACTATTTGGCAGCGTAGAAACTTTTGCCAAATGTGTCTCAGTGGGTCCTGCACACTGTAGAGAGAGGCTACAGAATCCAATTTGGTTCTCCTCTGCCTCGTTTCAACGGGGTCATTCCCAATCTGGTGTGCCCCAAGCAGACTCTGGTAATGGAACAAGAAGTAAACACTCTCTTGAGGATGGAGGCCATTGAGGTGGTCCCTCCTCTTGACAGAGAGTCCAGGTTCTACAGCTGGTAGTTCATCGTTCCGAAGAAGGATGGAGGGTTGCGTCCCATTTTAGATCTGCGTCAATTGAACCGCTCAGTCATGCGACTGAAGTTCAGGATGCTTACAATCAAGCAAGTTGTGTCTCAGATCAAGGACTGGTTTGTCAAGATCGATCTAAAAGACGCATACTTCCATATCTCCATCCTTAACACAGGAAGTTCCTGAGGTTTGCTTTTGGGGGCAAAGCTTACCAGTATCAGGTTCTTCCCTTCGGCCTTGTACTCTCACCCCGCTCTTTCACGAAGTGTGTGGATCTCTGCGACTCCAGGGTATCCGCATACTCAACTACATCGACGATTGGTTGATGTTAGCTCAATCAGAGCAGATGGCGGTTCAGTATCGAGATGTCGTTCTCGCTCACATGAAAGAGCTGGGGTTAAGACTAAACGCCAAGAAAAGTGTGCTTTCTCCACTACAGAGAACCACTTATCCCTGCGAGTGCTTACTTCATTTCCCAGAAGCTGCCACTGTATCCACCGCATGTGCTTTTAAGCATCCTGGTCACTACGTCACCCCGCCCGTGATGTCTCGCCCATCCATTGGACTGATTACACACGTGACTCAGAGCGTGGTCACACTGAAGGCGTTCCCATAGCATTTCGAAGCAGCGTCTCGTTCCCTCGGGGAACCATGGTTACATGCGTAACCTAGAGACGTTCGCCCTTGCATGTGAGCAGTCCGGAGTTCAAAACCCAATCTTGTATTTTAATATTTAACACATAATCACACACTTTTCATTCTTTGCATGTCCACAATCATAACAATTACAGGGAGACTAGAAATAAAATGGAGAAACAAGAAAGAGAGACATCGCTGAACATGACAAATGATACATTTCTTATGCATCTCCTACGTGATTGGCTGTCTGCACCCGCAGCTCCACTTGACCTCTACGACCCCCACCTCTGTTGCCACATTCAGAACAGCCTGACCTGACGAATGAAAGAACGAGATGAGATAAACATCCACACCGTGCTCACTTTGATTCCAGCCTTACCCAGCACTGCAGATCTCCTCAGAGACCTGTCTAATCACAACAGATATCCATCCAGCCATCTTTCCTCTTTCCCCTGCCACATCCTACAGTCAACAGAGCTGAGAAGAGAGAAACCGCAGAAGATGATATCAGAGCTTTTATTTGCTGTTTTACTGCTACCAACACCATGTTGACGTCTAAGGAAATTAGAGCAATATACTGTATGAAAGCGTGCCAAATCGCACAGTCTCCTGTTAATAGAGGCCTAATAACGCCTTCTCGTGTTTTTCATTTTTAATGCATGCCTTATGAAAGCATCTCTCCAGGGGAACGCGCACGCTCCTACATTTGAATGAACACAGCTCCAATAAATCTTAAGTTTATGCAACAAATAAATGAATAACAGCAAAGGAAATATGAATCCATCTTAACAGCCCCTCTTCAGCGTCAAAAGAAAATATTGCTCAATTTAAATTTAATGACTGGTTCCATCTTTGCTGCCGGAGTGGCTGGGTGCAGCACTGCTGCCGTAATAATAATAATAGACTGTTTTATGGGCTGCCCTTCACACGGGAGAGTCTGGCGTAGACAACACACAACATAACCGCAGGAGCTTAACCAGCGACCGAGGCTCGGAGACAGGAACGTGACTGAGTGGAGGCTCAGCCTCAGGCTCGTCGGAGATTTCATTGCCCGAGAAGGTAAAAACAAAATTGTGCTTATACAGCTAGAAGTCAGTAGTCAGTAATGAATATTTCTGTTTTCATTTTACAATGTGCAAAGTAAAACATCAGTTATAAAAAACGGGGGGGTGGGGGGGGAAGTGAAATGAACAAAATTCAAAAAGAAAAGCTTATGAAAATATGCAACTTCTGCTCCTTCTCTCAGTAGAGCTTTAGACAAAATGTTAGACTATGTAAGCATTATTACTCATTATTGCATGCAAAACATTAGCCATATAAAGACATAAGGTACAGTAGAGAAAACTAAGACTAACTCCTTGCGATGTAATAAGACTCCAATGACTCCAATGATGTCTGATTGTTTCAGCTAATTAAGATATTTGATGTTTAATGTACTGTTAATTGAGCAGGACTGTACATACAGCAATGCACAATTTCATAATGAGTGTGATTGACACTGTTAACTAAATTATGATGGTTTTTGGTGCAGGAAATATTATTAATTGCTAAAATGCTTTAAATGACCTTTAAATTGAAATTTTAAATGACCTTTTCTCAAATAACATTTTGCAGCTTTAAGTTCAGTGAAAGAGTTTGGGTGAAAGTGGGAAGTGATTAAAACTTTTCCTGTTGTAACCTCTGTTCTACCTCTGTGCTGCCGGTGTGAAGCTCCAGGTTTCATTCTGACTGCATTTCATTTCCTGTCTGAGCAGTTTGAATTTGATTGACAGAAAGCTCTGGAATCTACCCGGTGCTGTTCTCAGAACTGGACCAACAGAACAGCTAACCTTTCCATCATTCTGCTGTATGGAGAGAGAGTGAGAGAATGATTCTCACATGGACAGATGACATACTTTTTCTTATCCATACATCCATCTATACATCTAATAACAGGGTTATTATAATTAACTAAAATAAACTATTAAAACATTTTTGTTAATTGAAATAAGGCTGAAATGTAATTAAAATAATGTGTACATAAACTGTAACACTGCAATATGTACCACCATAGTCATATAATAAATAAATAATAAACAGATAGAAATAGCACAAGAGGAGAGAGTGATAAAGAAAGTTAGACCAGATACTGTAAAGAGAAATGGAGAAAAATATGCCATATCCCCTAGCAAGATCTGCTGCACTGCTTCAATTAGGATTTAATTTTCCTTACCAGCAGTCTGGTGATTTGATTCCATCTCAGCACTTTCATTTTAAAACAAAGACACAGTCTGTCACTTTTACAGCCAATTACATTTGTTATATTTGGATATTTATTGCCAATTCGGGATGATATACATCACGTTTACAGCTTCTGCTAATGTTTTGACTTTTAGCTAAGCACAGTTGACCATTAGCAAACTGTTTTCAGAGCCCACGTCAATCTGTCACAGCTGAGTGGTCAATTATCATCCGTCACATGCAGACAACTTCAATTCAAATTGAGAGCACAATGGTGGCAGAGCGCAAACATTATTTAATATGAGCGACACACAAGAGGTAGAAAAGTTGTCTGAAATCAATTAAACAAGAAACAGTGCATGGGCAACAGTGTTTATGAGAAATCATCTGTTTTAGCATTTTAATAATTCACCATGTGAAGGTGCACCAGTGGAACACTAGATGTGCTGTTTTGGAACAAGGGAAATGGACTAAAACCACAGCCGTGCTCAGAGAAGTCTGCGTTTTTCTGTGAGCTCGATCCAAAGACACCCACATTGTTGTTGTCTTTCTGTTTGGATGAGTTTGGCTGTCTCTTCTCAGGCAAATAACAACAACAGATACTAAAATTTGCACTCAGCGAATAGAAGATCAGCCCACATACAACAGACTTCAGCTCCTAGAAAGCTGGTGGTTTAAAAAAAAAAAGGAAAGTCTTTTTAATGCAAGTCCGTTCACTTGGTGGCCATCTGGGGAATGCCCTTAGCCAGCTAGGCCCTATTTACAGTCAGGCAGGTGTAGCCCAGGGTCAAATTAACAGCTACAGATCCAAGAAAATAACAAATAAAACTCTCTTAGTTTATCAAAAAAAATTTTTAATTCCTATGAAGTACAATAATATTAAAATTATATTCATTTGAATATAATTAAGACATACTGTGGAAACCCTCACCCAATGAAATAATGGAATTTCACTGCAGATGTAGATCAAACAATTAGCTTGATTCAGTGATGGTAACTCCACCCACCAGTTAGACGGTGATGGAGACGATTTGGTTGAACTTGAGAGAAGATGAGGTTCTGCAGAAAAACCTAGAAAAAATAAGAATATTAGAGAAAGTATTAGTTGAAACAAGACTTAAAGGTGGGGTAAGTGATTTCTGGTAGCCAATGTTGACATTTGAAATCACCAAAACAAACATGCCTCTACCCCAAAAGGGTCTCGCCCCTATTTTGATAGCTCCGCCCGGATAGCCAATACTACAATACTAATCAGTTTAAAAAAAAAAAAAAAACTTAAAGGGATAGTTTACCCAAATATGAAAATTCTGTCATTAAAGGTGGGGTAAGCGATTTCTGGTAGCCAATGTTGACATTTGAAATCACCAAAACAAACACGCCCCTACCCCAAAAGGGTCTCACCCCTATTTTGATAGCTCCGACCCACACATACGTACGCAACCCAGGCAACGATTAGTACAAATCCCCGACAGAAAACTGCTGCTGTGTTCTATTCATGACGTATTGACACAAATTTCAAATGATTTTCAACTGTTGCTTTGTCGCATCCAGTGTACTAGACAGACTTTAGCTGTTGCGGCACACACACGGTGTTACTCACCTATTGAGAAGCAACAAAGCAACCTCGGCGTCTGATTGCAGGCCTTCCGCTCCTTGAGTTCTCTCCAGCGCTGGAAATCTGATCCGATATTTACACGGGCCCTACTTCTTGCCTTATTGCCTTAAGCCTTCTTTTGTTCCGCAGACATTTTACTCTTTTGTTTTCTATCCGCCATCTCTATCTTTCTGTCGCTCGACTCGCTAATGTCCGCCCTGTGCACTGAACGCTCACTCCTCCACATCATGAGTAGACACGCCCCTTACTGATGATTGGCTACAAGTTTGTTTTGCTAGTCGGCCCGAATCAGTTTTCTAAAGCGTTTTTGAAAAATCGCTTACCCCATCTTTAAGTTGTTAGAAAGATATGATAAATTAGATTTTGCTGTTTTGAGTCAGAGTTACACTCTTAAAGCTGAGTTAAGAAACTTCGAGATCGGATCGATCAACTTAATAACAGCTGCCAGGGTGCCAACAGCTGCCAGAGTGTTTACCAGGGAATTGGTGAGTTCAATATTCAAATTGAATACTGTTTTGCGTTATTTGAACTGATGTACTGTATAATATGAGGTAATGAATGTATTTTGTGCTGTAACATTTAATGATTTATGTGCGTGATGTCGGTTATATGATGTTAACAACTAATTGTATGATCTGGTAAGTTGTTAAGTGAACGAAATTGACTCAAAATTAATTTTGAGCTTATTATGATTTAATGTAAGTGAATTAAGTGTGCGGTCCAGTTATGTGCAGGCCGGGGTTTTTTGTGCTATTAAGGGCTGTGTTATCGAATCGCTGACGCAGGACTGCTTATTCACGGAGAGGAAAACAGATGGCAGGCCACCCAAAGAGCGGAACGGACTGAAATTTCTTGGATTTGCGTCGGAAACTGGTTGGATATATTTTTTGAGTTTTTTCACGCACTATACTTCAAACTGAGCGGACCGAACATTTAACCTGTTGTTTACTGATCGAACTGAGCGCTAAAAACAGTTCAAAAGGGACATTGTTTATTGATTCTTACGGTTCAATAAAGACTTGAGTTCATTGACATCATATGGACATTTATAATTGTATTTACAGTTCATACGGTGTGTTTTGACAATGTTTGAGATTTGAGTTAATTTTTTTTTTTTTTCCTTTTTCTTTTTTGTGTGTGGTATTTACCTGATTATTTCAGTGCCACAGTAAAAGGTTGAGCTGTCCAAAAGGCAGTGACTTTGATGTAACCTGCAAGAAAAAAAGATGAATTATTTCATAATTAGAGGGAAAAAACGTACAAATTGAGAATATCCAAATAACGATTAAGTAAGTGTGTAGAACGACACAAATATAATTCTGGTGAAATAAGACAAAAAACGGTGTTTAGGAGGGGAATTTCTAAACATTGATTGCAATATGTTTTGTATTATCTGAGATCTATCAAATTTCTGCTTTTGAAGGGTTGAATTATTCAAGATTTTGATATCGCTATTCATTTTTGTTTAGTTGTTGTGTTTTAGTACATTGTATCTCTATTCTTTTCCTCAACGTACATGCATATATAAATTCAATTTTTCTAAGTTCCGGTGCGTGTGTTTTTTCTGCCTCCTGTGTAACCTAAATCTTCTGAGGGCCCTGTAAAGTAAACTTATTACTTTATCACACAAGTGTTACATACAGTAAGTCTACTTCAATAAGAAAAGACCAAAATCACTTACATTTCAACTGCCACATGTCAAATCGCCAATAACATCTGACAAAACTGCATCATACATTCTGCTTCTTCAGCTAACATTCGCACTTTTCATTGAAAGGCAGGATTTACTTTCCTACAGCCAGGAGGTTGAGCGATTTCTCCCATTAATTGTTCTGCCCATCTTCTCTTCATTTTTGTTTCCCTAAAGAGAAGCAGTGAGTAATAACAGCCCAGATGAGCTCAGAACATTTTTGGTTCCTTTATCATAATAACCTATTATATTAAAACCCATGATCTTTTCAAGTCACCTTCAGTAATATAAAGAGAGATAGCAATGCTTTATTCATCCCAGAAGGCAACTTCAGCCGTAATATTAAACATTAAGTGCACAAAACACACACACACTGTAATCAAGAAAGAACATTGAGTTTAACAGCATTACAGACAAAACACAAATGCATTATCTGGCAACGCTATCTGCATGTGAATGGGAGAAATCCTTGAGCGCACTTTATGAAAAAGCTCATGCAGATAATGGGCTGTTAAACAAGTAATAATAAATGTTCTGGAGGAGTATGTTCATCTAATCCTGTCAATCACAACGCAAGGGAATGTAATGGCTGCTTGCCTTGCTCATGGGACAATCCTTCCAGCACTCATCCACCAGCTCATCTTTATTCTTATTGGTTTCTAAAGTGCCAAACAGCAAATGTTGGTTTGCTATTCTGTGAGAAGAAAATTATCTAACATTCACACAAACTGGCTCAGATCATCACCACGCTTTACAAACATCATGGTTTTGATCATTTTTATAACCATTTTAACAAGTTAAACATGATTTTAAAGATGCCAAACAGTAGGACTGATCGTATCTATGCACTATTTTGCATACTAAAATAAAATTAAGGACATGACCCTGAGAGCATGTCCTAAGGGTCTGTGCAAAGTTTCTGATAACAGTTACAAATTATTAATGGTAAACTCAGAGTTTGAGTCAAGTCTTGTGCTCAAGCCCACCAGTAAAGTCACCAAATCTGTTTACCCTAATCTCATTCAAGAATTATATCAAGGGAATAATTAACCCCAAAATTAAAATCCTAAATCATCATTTACTGAGCTTTATAATGTTCCAAACAAACCCTTTTTTCTCTGAAACATAAAAGTAGAAGTTAATCAGAAGACAAAAGACAAAAAGGCATCATAAACATGGTCAGTAAAACTCTATTTTGTTTATTCAGAAGTCACACTATAGCTTTGTGTGAAAAACCAAAACTGAAATTTTAATGCATCTGTGGGCATAAAATGTCTGACTGAACTGGTAGTGTGATTTTTCCGAGAGTCAGGGATCTTCTGACACGTGTGAGTCACTCACTCCAGAGAGTCAATCTCACCCCGAGGACCCTTGAGGAGGTAAACAGACGAGGATTTCCAACGGCCTAATTTTCTCTCTCTTCACTATGAATCCATCCATCGCTATGACACATATGAGATAACAAATGCAGATAGCGTGTTCACTCACCTCAGATGTGCGTTTCTGCACAGGCAGCAGCTGAAAATGTGATATTTACAGCAGCAACTGCCATTGAGATGAACGTGAATGCTAACGGATAGCTTTCTCCGGGTATTATAGACCTCCTTGTGAGTAATGCATTCAACTTCACATGCCATTTAAAAAAAAAATAGTAGGCAGTATAGAGCACATACTGCACAGTTTTCCATTTCAATCCACTTGTGAGTGAGCGTGTGTGTCTGAATGACTGTATGAGAGTGAATGAGATGATCCATCCAGTTGTAGTGGTTTTATGTGTGTCGGTCTCTCAGAGAGCGCTGAAAATGAGTTTGACCTGCACGTCTGCTCTTTGACCACTGCAGGTCCAGCCTGGCTTTCTTATGTTCAATTAATGTACACCCAGCCGGCCGCTGACTCACTCTTTCTCTCTCCTGAGAGTCTCCATATTCGTCCTCTCACCCTCTCTGCTTTGTTTATCTTGAGAGACGACCAAAAACAGAGGCAGGCCGTCCTCCAGTCATCCGGCGGGGACTGGAGGTGGAATCAGAACATTAATCTCCATCTGCGTTGCGTGCCCACATCTCAGCCTGCCAACAAAAACATCCCCACACGTCCCACCGCCACATTCGCTAATCCAGGACCTGCTTTTAGCTTCCTGTCGTAGCGATCGAGGGATGGGAAACCAGACGCTGCGGCCCAAGATGAGAGCGAAAAGGCGTGTTAGAGGAGCAGCAGGGGTTCTGGTAATCCGCGCGGGGCTGTAGGGAGGTGCTGTTCTCTCTCACACATGAAAAAAAGAAAAATGGGCAGCTAATCCAGCGTAGCAAGACTCCAGAGGAAATGGAAGCTGACGGTATTAGCGCAGCCACAAGCACCTTTGATCCTGAGTGGAGTCTTCCACGCTAAATCCATGCTTTTCTTTTTCCGAGTCATATTTGTTCGGGCGAGAATCTTCTCCTCTGATCTGTTTCATCTCGTGTTACCTTGAATAATCAGCACTAAATGGATTCTGGTTTTGTGAACAACAAAACAAACAAAACGTTGTTTTCATGGATTGTGAGAATGATTTCTGAAGGATCATGTGACACTTTACACTGGAGTAATGGCTGATGGAAATTCAGCATTGCATCACAGAAATAAATTATATTCTAAAGGATATTAAAATAGAAACCATTATTTTATATTGTAATAACATTTTGCAAGATTACTGTTTTTTTCTGTATTTTGGATCAAATAAATGCAGCCTTGATAAGCATAAGAGACTTCTTTAAAAAACATTTCAAAGCTTACTGATCCCATACTTTTGAGCGGTAGTGTATATACAGTATATATATATATATATATAGGATAAAAGTGGTTTTAAATCAGTTAAATCAGTTCTTTTGCTGTAGTGTGTCAGTAGAAAATATCAGTTTACATTTCCAAACATTCATTTTGCCATTGATTGTAATAATCCAGTGAGATTTTTGTTTGAGTCTGTCAACAGCCAGTGCCCCACACAGAGATCTGATCTCATCAACATCCAGTCTGTCTGGAATGACATGAAGAAACAGAACAAACTGAGACAGACTAAAAATCCAGAAGAACTGTGACAACGTCTCCAAGATGTTTCAAGAGACCTACCTA
>NW_015637585.1:2944833-2948003 GCF_001515625.1 Sinocyclocheilus rhinocerous | reverse complement strand
CAGAAGAACTGTGGCAACGTCTCCAAGATGCTTCAAGAAACCTACCTGCAAAGCTACAGTACTGTTAAAAGTTGAGGCACTTGTGTAAAAATGCTGTAAAATGAGGATGCTGTCAAAAATAATGTCATAAATAGATTTTCTTTATCAACTAACTTCTAATAACTAAATGAAATCAACATTTGGTGTGAGTTTTTCAGGTAGCTTTGCAGGTAGGTTTCTTAAAACATCTTGAAGACGTTGTAGTGTAGTGTTCTAATAATTTTGTCCACCACTGTATAAAATATACACTTATTTAGCATGGATGCATTAGAAACACACACACACACACACACACACACACACTAAGACAACATTTAACAAGTTTCACAGGGGGAAAAAATAGTTTTAAAATATATTAAAATAGAAAACAATTAATCTAAACTGACATAATATTATAGTTTTTCTGTATTTTTGATCAAATAAATAAAGCCTTGGTGAGCAGAAGAGACTTCTTTCCAAAAAAATAAAATAAAAAATCTTACCAACTTACCAACACACATGCCATTTTTTAAACTTGGTATGTGATACAAGTATATGTACTTCCCCATAACCAGTGAAAAACATACTTTTAATACAAAGCAGAAGCGTGTGAATTGGGATGCCGCCTCAATCTACGAAAAGTGGCAAAATGCCCCCCAAAAGTTTTAAACCGAATGCTGTTCAATGGTTTAATCTCACTGTAACACATTAAAGTTCTGAGCATGTTATTCTGCATGACAGAGCAGCTTAGCTAGAGAAACTCTGCTGCTGAGTTCAAAGCTCAAACAACTGCAGAAATCTTCTGTATGGATACCTGCTATTGCCTAACGAAAACTTTGATAGTGTCTGGGTATGGTTTTGCATGGATATCACATTACTTATGAAGACATATTACTTTCCCTATCCTTAAAAGCACACAACTCTGATATTTATCTGAGCGTATGTACACACATCCCTTAACGCTCACAGTGGGAAACGTTACTCTGATCAAAGTCCCTGCCGCGGCTTGGTGTGTGGAACTTCTAAACCCTTACAAATATCAGAACTGTCAGCTAACATGTTTGCAGAAGCACACGAGAATTAGTGAGAGATGGCGCCAAGATGAATTAGTTAGGGAGGCATTTGGAATTTGGGTGAACACATTTGTGACTTTACCTTAAAGTGAAAAAAAGAAAATTCTGTCATTAGTTACTGACCCTCACATTGTTGCACACCTATAACACAAAATAAAACATTTTTAAAAATGTGGTTTTTGTCCATGCAACACATAATCAAGTTGAAAGTTTAAAATTTACAGATATACCAAATGCATTATTAATGAACTATTAGGATAATTTGGATTAAATAATAGTAAAATGAATGAGAACATGCAAATTAAGTTAGGTGCATTACGAAAGGCTGTCCTTCAAACATTAGAAACATAAATTTGGCCTCAACACTTTGGTAAGTGTAGATGAAATTCTTAATAGATATAATGAAAGGTGCTTTGTGAGCTCAGAGAATTTATGAAGATCTTTTGGGAGATCTTTTGGTCAAAATCAGAGTTTTGGAAATTTAATAGCACCAAAATTAATAAAAAGAAACCATAAAAGCAAAGGGGGGGAAGGCAAATAAAGTATTTTTTGGAGACCCAAGATGAGTAGACAGTGAGGATAGCATCAACCTTTTTAATGGACTGATAAGCAAATTAAAAGAAATTCAGTAAGTGATGTGACTGAAATGATATACCTTTTAATGAGCCTGTCAAAATATTTACTCAGAAGAGATGATCAAAATAAAGATGGAAACATCACTTGGACTCAAGTACAGATTAATAAATACAATTTGCATTTTGTTTTGTTTCAGTTGGACGAAGGGAAATTTCTTTTTATCCCCCCATTTCATTTAGTGTTCCAATTCTGTAGAAATCTGAATTATTTAGTAAACTTCTGCATCCATACAATCCATCTCCATCTGTGTACGAGTTATTTGGTAGTTTCACCAGTAAATGTTAAGCAAGAATAAAACAGTAACAGTTTTCGGTGTCCTCACAGAAAGGGAAATCACACTCATTTTCAAGCCGTTATGGTTAGCAAAATAATACATGTGATTTATTTCGCCATGCTCAAAATCAAAGACTTTTGGCATTTATTTTTGGGTTATGAACTGCTCTAAAGCAGGAATAAACTGCCTTGGGCCTGCCATTGTCAAGAACACCCACATTTACATATAAATTGGGAAACTGAGTGAGCAAGAGTAGAGAGATCGAAACAGAGGGGGAGAAAAAAAGAGAAAAATCTAACGATATGTTGACAGTGTGTGGTCTTAAGTGAGCGTAAGAGTGCCGCTTGTGAGTGTAAAGAACGACGCTTTAATATCTCATGATTTCTGGCTTGCCGCTAAAGGCCTCTCCTGTCATCTGCCTGTATACGTGAGCATAAATTCTTTATGATAGCGGTAACCCTGAGAAGAAGTAAGTTTCCTCTCTATCCAGCAGTAGAAATATTTAAACAAGTATTATTTAAGACTCAACTAAAAATATCGTCGCATATGCTGTGTTTTGAATTCACATACATTTTACATTCATATTCATCTGACACTGGTAGAACATGTATAAGTACTTTCTGCTAATTAATCAGTTTTAGATTAATGTCAGATTTTACAAATTAATGTTAGATTATTGCGGCAAATAACGAACATGGCATCATTCAGTATAACAGATATATTTATGTAAAAATGAAACAACACACTTATTCTGACCTGTACTTATTTAAACATATGAACAAATAAGGGATCATACAAAATGTTATAATACTTTAAACAATTAAATCCTTGCTGACAAATGGGTAAGATTGGTAAACATTTTAAATTACTATCAATTAGTATTGTGGGTCTGCACTGTGGTCCTTAAAGGGTTAGTTCAACCAAAAATGAAAATTCTGTCATTAATTACTCACCCTCATGTCGTTTCAAACCCGTAAGACCTTCGTTTATCTTCGGAACACAAATTAAGTTATTTTTGATGGAATCTGAGAGCTGTCTGACCCTGCATAGACAGCAACGCAACTGTCCAGAGACGTAGCAAGGAGATCTGTAAAATAATCCATGTGACATCAGTGGTTCATCCGCAATTATACGAAGCTACGAGAATACTTTTTGTGCGCAAAAAAAAA
>NW_015637585.1:2923348-2942485 GCF_001515625.1 Sinocyclocheilus rhinocerous | reverse complement strand
CCAAAAATGAAAATTCTGTCATTAATTACTCACCCTCATGTCGTTTCAAACCCGTAAGACCTTCGTTCATCTTCGGAACACAAATTAAGATATTTTTGATGGAATCTGAGAGCTGTCTGACCCTGCATAGACAGCAACGCAACTGTCCAGAGACGTAGCAAGGAGATCTGTAAAATAATCCATGTGACATCACTGGTTCATCTGCAATTATACGAAGCTACGAGAATACTTTTTGTGCGCAAAAAAAAAAAAAAAAAGACTTTATTCAACAATTCGTCTCCTCCGCATCACCCTGGTGCCATTTTGGAGAATATCCGCTGTATGCTATTCTGTGTCAGCTGTGTCAATTTCTACTTCTTGAACTCTTCCAGTTTGTTTGGGTTGGATCTGTTTACTCTGGTGTGCAAAACTCTTTCAAAGTTCTGCGGCAGAGTTCACTGGTCCCTTTAAAGTCCTTGAAGAGCACGGCAAAAGCGACCTTAATCAGTGATTGTTTTGAGTCCAGGTGAAAAACAACACAGTGGCTGTGGATTGTGTCCCCTGGTGGCGAGGCTTTGATGGGCTGGAGCAGATTAAAGTCAGTGAAGTAATATGGACACATTAAGGGTAAATTGATTTTGCTTGGAATAAAATGTCAGGATAAGTGGTTTTGTGTCTGGGTGTGTGTAACACTGACCTGCGTTTGAGCAGAGGGTGCGTGGGTAGTCCGTTGGTTCGTCCTCCCGATCCGCCCGCTGCTGCTCACTGGCGAGAGAGGAGGGTGAGTGTGATACGGATCTGGATCGTCCACAACCCCCCGTCCCCTCAGGGGACCCAGAGGAAGAAGAAATTGCTCTTTTGTTGAGAATTTGGGTACCACTGGCCGCGAGGTCAGTGGCAGAAAAATAGGAAACAAAAGATTCTCCACCCGGCCCTCCTCCGGGGGAGGGAGTGGTGCATTCACCACCTCCCAATCGCATGCCAATGTGCATTGGCTCGTTTAGTTTACACTCGAAGTAGATTGGTCCCTCTAAGCGAGATCCCAATTCGTCGGTCATCCGACGTGACGTCGAGAGTGACCGACTGAAAGGGAACTGGCCTCTCTCTTCATTAGCTTTCAGTCCCTTGTCTAACAAGTTTAGGCATCGCACACTCTTTGGTCACCCAACCAACAGGAAACAGGCCTCAGGGAAGCAGCTTTTCTCAAATGTCACTCTTATAATGTCAAATCATGGATTATGTGTCAAAAGCACAAAGCCTCTTGTGTCAACTGACAAAGACGGTGAATTAGGCATTGGCAATAAACCACAAGTCTCACGGGGGAGTTGTATTGTTCTAAATTAAAAATTGTCTAAAAGGCTGGATATGGGGAAAAAAAGTCTTCAAATATTCTGACAACATTGCAGCTCTCATTATATTATGTTGGCCTGTTTCGGTCTCAGAGTAAAAAGAAAAAAGAAAGAAAAATCACATTGGAAAATATCCCAATTAACACAATTTTTTTTTTATGAAGTTACGATTGTACAAAAAGTCATACTGTGTGATATAAAGTCACAATTAAGAATTTTACGATTTGATTACAGAAAATAAAGTCTCAGTTATGAGAAATAAAGACACAACTGTGTGAAATTAAAGGCATTTTATGAGATATAAAGTCACAGTGTGGGAAAAGGCTAAAACTGTAATAAGTAACTAAAATGATGAGAAACAAAGTTGCAATTATCAGAAAAAAAGTGAAATATACAGTAGAACTCTGAAATGTGTGACCCTGGAACACAAAACCAGTCTTAAGTAGCACGGGTATATTTGTAGCAATAGCCAACAATACATTGCATACATTGCAAGATCATCGATTTTTCTTTTATGCCAAAAATCATTTGGATATTAAGTAAATATCGTGTTCCATGAAAATACTTTGTAAATGTCCTACTGTAAATATATCAAAACTTAATTTTTGATTAGTAATATGCATTGCTAAGAACTTCATTTGGACTGCTTTAAAGGCGATTTTCTCAGTATTTTGATTTCTTTCTTTTTTTGGCACCCTCAGATTCCAGATTTTCAAATAGTTGTATATCAGCCAGATATTGTCCTATCCTAACAAACCATACATCAATGGAAAGCTTATGTATTTAGCTTTCGGATTATGTATAAATCTCAGTTTCAGAAAATTGACCATTATGACTGGTTTTGTGGTCCAGGTCACATATAAGGTGAAAAATTATGAGAAATAGCAATTTTCTGAAGTGGAAATATCCACATTACATGCTAATGCATTCACAGTGCTGTAATCTACACATACTGTAAATCCAGATCATTGCTCATTTATGAGTCATGTTTTATTAATATGATAAGTGGATAATACTAGCATTATGACATGCAGGTGGATTGGAGATTTTGCACTAGACTGCTGTGACATATATGCTGTGGCTATATTACTATTTTAATATCTCTCTCCACCTCCGTATCATATGTAGCACCAAATTGTTTTGACATGCCAAGTTAAAAGATTTATGAAAAATGGCTGAAGGTCCTGTATGTGATTAGCTAAGACATACACAACATCAAGGAACTTGGTGAAATATTATGCCAAAACACACAACAACCATTCAGAATCAAATCTGAAAACCATTAAAAAAAAACTGATAAATTTTCCATGATGCAACTGACATACTAGGTTTCTGCATGAAGCTTCACAAAATTATAGACCTGTCTGCGTGTGTGAGCATCCACGTATATGCATGTCTCATATTTATGTCAACCTGATTAATATTCCATCTTTAAGGGCCTTCTCTTGGAAATTAACTTTTCCGCTGTGCCTCTGAGAGGAGATTGGATGTTTAATAAACTGTCTCAACGTTTCACAATCACTGAACACATCAGATCGGATGTGCACTAAAGCACTTAAAAAACATCAGGTCCCGCTGCATCCCATATGTGAAGTGGATGCAGTTGCCATGACAACAGCACACAGAGCTATGATGATTCAGTGATCTTTTGCCTAAATGACCCTGATTAGGGTCCTCTAGTCTTCTAGAGTAGTTCAGCATCAGTCAGAGGACACACAACAGCGTAGGAGGGAAAGCACAGTTGGGTAATGACGCCCACCAAGGTTCAGAGAGACGTACGGGCATATTAACCCTTAAATGGGTTTGTGTCCTGGGGAATACAGACATTTGAGAGGCCGAAGGACGTCATTTTAGTATTAAATATTGACAAGCAGGGTCCCAAAATAACTTGATAGCAATGAAATGTTCACATTTTTCACACAAAATGTCTGTATCTCAGAGAAGATGTAAAGAGGTGTGATGATTTCAACAACTACAAAAAATAAGCATTAAGAAATATTTCTTTAGCAGCAAATTGTCATATAACAATGGATTCTGAAAGATCATGTGACACTGAAGACTGGAGTAATGATGCAGAAAATTCAGCTTTGCATCGCAGGAATAAATTACATTTTTAAATATATTAAAACAGAACAGAGTTATGTTAATTTGTAATGACATTTCACAAAAACATTTTTGAATATCAGGGAAGATGTAGCCGAAATAGAGTAAAAAAAACACTTGTTTTTAAAAGAGACATTTAGGTTTTTTGGCCTGTGTTTAATAAAAAATCTTAAATGTAAAGTGGTACAATATCAGTGTCACAGGAAAGTTTTTTTTTTTTTTTTTTTGGTGGGGTAAAACATGATATTAGCATTGTACATGTCTAAAAATAATAATAAAATTTTTTTACTATGGTAATTTTTGTAAGTTTAATAAAAACTCAACAAATCGTAATCTTAAAATTAAATTGCATTATTGAAGTCCTAATATGTAAACCAAAAAAAAGGCAACATTGCTATATAAAACATACATTTTTTCTTTAATTAAATGAATATTTCTCTGATTTATGTATTTATACACTTGGATTTCCTAAACTAAAACTTGAATCATAATCATGGGTTCTTCATTACTGTTCCTAAAAGCATAAAATAAATCACTCTGACCTTTCTCCTTGTTGTCATATGGAACAGCTGCCTGTCCACTCTTCCAGCCCTTTCCAGAAAATATGTAGTGTTTATTTTTGTCTGAAAAGAAGAAACACAAATCACAATTGTAGTATTTATACAGTACATACATGCAATTACATTATAAACAATATTAGAATTTAAAAAAATAAATGAATAAATGTTAGAATTGATGCCACTATCTATACAAATTTCCCAATGATAAACTGCCTTAGTAAAGTGTAGGTTCAATACAGAGTTGCTATATGGCAACAGTTGCTATATGGCAATATATCACACTTTCACGCATCTCCGGTGTGGCTTAAAGGGGTCATATGACGTTGCTAAAAAAGAACATTATTTTTTGTATTTGGTGTAATGAAATGTGTTTATGCGGTTTAAGGTTAAAAAAACACATTATTTTCCACATACTGACATTTACATATTGTTTCTCCTCTATGCCCCGCCTTTCTGAAACGCATGAAATTGATGAAATTGATTCCACCTTGGCTCAATCACCGTGAGTGGCAGAAACAGGATATTGTATCTTTAACGGATCATTAATTCCTCAAAGGCAAGCATTTGGCTCAGCGCTGTATATTTACAGTGGCAATAATCCAAAATAAAATGTCATAAATAAATTGCATCATGTCAGTCAGGGACACGCTGAATAGAAAGGTATCAATAGCGGTTTTTAGAAACATTCTCGGTGGGCCTGTGGCAGCTACAGAGTTTCAGCAGGAGAGTGACATTTTTATTAGGTTTTATTCATCATCTGACTCGAGCGCAGAATGTGAATTCATCAGCGTATTATACATACATATGGAAATTATTCCACTTGAGATGCTAAACCTCTTTTTTCCCCCACAGTGATGTCAAATCTGTGATTGGTATGGTGAAAGAGGACTGGTGCATATAGTTATGTTATTAATTCACCATTTAACATGAACTCGCTGAATTTAAAGAAGAAAAGAGAAGTTTCCAGAATGACAGATCGAGGGTACTGCTTTGAGGGGGACATGAAAAGGTGCGTCTGCGGACATCTGGTGATCCGACGACTCCGGTACCGGAGGGACTCGTCTGGCGAATTCTGTTTACAACTCGATGAGCTTTAAACTGCTCTAAAAAGAAAACTCAAGGTTCTCCAGCACACACTCAATTCCCAATGCATTTCAAAACACAACACAAGTACCTATTACTGAATTCAGGTCTTAACAACAACTCCATGTCAATCTACAGATTTTGATCCTCTTTAGATGTCTGTAAATGACAGAAAATCTTTGCATGACAAATGGTAGAACCACAACCACTCCCCGTTTACCACAAGACCTCGTTTACACCTGAGATTAAGATCCGTCAAACAACTGTCAATCATCCACTACACTAAAAAATGCACTTAGATGGCATGTGGCTTTAAAAGAAAAAAGGGGTTCAATATTAATATTAATAAATGATTCAAATATTAATATTGTGTATATAAACATTTGGGGTCAGTAATAAAAAAAATTAAAATAAAATAAAATGCTGTTTATTTTCTATTCATTAAAAATCCTGGGGAAAAAATGACAGCTTCAGCAAAAACTCGAAGCAGCATGACTGTTTCTGATGTTTCTTGAGCAGCAAATCAGCATATTAGAATGACTAATAAAAGATCATGTGACACTGAAGACTGGAGTAATGATGCTTAAAATTCAGCTTTGTCATCACAGGAATAAATGACATTTTAAAATGCATTAAAATAGAAAACAGTTATTTTACATTGTAATATTTCACAATATTTCTGTTTTTCTGTGTTTTTTATCAAATTATTCCAATTATTTTTTAAGTAAGCTGGTTTGCTGGCAACCAAAAGAACAACAACAACAACAAAAAACCCTTTAAAAACCCACTTTCACACTAAACATACAACGCAAACTCAAAAGGATACGTCCGCATCAAAAGATCTAGCATGAAAACATTTATAGACTTACAACAAACCCTAAATAAATAAATAAATATTACATACTGACCCCACACTTTTAAAAAGTAGCAATTTCAGTCTTCTTTTCTAAATTTTGCCAAATGCATAAATGTAACTAAAAACACCCACCCATTTTATTTTTGCAAAACAAAAGTGAAATTGTGCATATATAAATGCACAAGGCTTCACAGATTAACTTTAGTATGACTAAAATCATCAAATAGCAAAAGATCATGTGTAGCAACTCTCTTGAAAAAGAGAAAAACCTGCAAGGTGGAAAAACCTGTTCAAAAAGTAAACTCAGGGCCCATCTGTCTCTGCTCAGCCCACTTGATGGAAGTGTCATTAACGCACGTCCAGGAACAGTAATAAATATGGGTATACACACATGTTCAATAGTTTGTGCAAGTAGTTGGGACAACCCCATCTGTGATCTCACCGCAGATTCAATTCACCACCTGTAGTGTTGGAGGCCTCCGCCACGATGATGAAGAATAGAAGGGTATGTTTAAATCTGTTCTTTCATTGTGAGGAATCCCATAATCCCACTGGCGTGATTCAGCAGCAGGAGATGTCTGGATTCAGATGAGCGTTCCCAGATCCAGATCGGAGCTCTTGCCAGACCTGCTGATAAACAGAGGACACTTTCACTCTTCCTCCTGCATCGTCTCCGTATGTGTAATCATCCATGTCCGTCTGTACGAAAGAAAATCACAAATGAGGTCACTTCAATAGCTTGAGAGTTTTTGCATTTCAAAGCACCTCTACTAGAGTTTTAGATGAGATAATGTCACAAATGGTGTTCAGATTTGGCCAAATGTCAAAAGCTGGAATTCAAGTCTGAGATTTCAATATAAACACAAACATTTGTCAACAAATTCTTTTGAAATCTCCTTGAACTGTGTTGTCTACTATAGTTTTATAGCTCTATACTCTAAGTCCCAGTTTACATCTGGTAATAAGATCCATCTCAGTTGTTCTGATCATTCAGCCAAAACTACTTGTTTACACCTGGCAGGAACATGCATCTCAAATGCATCTCGATTGTGTCTCCTGTGGCCACTTGTGAGTGTATTTCTAGGGGCGGCTCTTTTGATTTTGTGACTTTACACATCACTTACAACAAATGTTTAAAAATAAAATAAATGTAATCACCCCATTGCTTCCAAAAATATATACCAATTGAAATTTAAATGTGAATCCTCATAATTATTATAGTCAAGTATAATGTTTAGGATAAGTGTGCATTACATGAAAAAATCTTGTTTTAGAGCACATAACTGGAAAAGTTTAAGAACCTTGTTGATTGACAGGTGAGTAAGCAGTGCTTCATTGCTGTCCAGGATATTAGGATGCATTAATGTTGACCAATTAATGTCACATTTCTTATATTTGAATGTTTTGAATCCAAATCTGATCACTAGCTGGGTGTTAAGACAAATTTCACGATTTGATTCAATTTTGATTCACAAGCTTGTGATTTGATTCCGTTTTGATCTTGATTCTATTTGATTCGATAATGAATCATTATATATGTATGTATGTATGTAGTGCTGCTTGAAAGTTTGCGAACCCTTTAGAATTGTCTATATTCTTGAAAGTTTGTGAACCCTTTAGAATTGTCTATATTTGTGCATAAATATAACCCCAAAAAATCATCAGATTTTCATGCAAGTCCTGAAAGTTGACAGAGAACCCAATCAAACAAATTAGATGAAAATGTATACTTTGTCATTTATTTATTCAGGAAATTGATCCATTATTACATATCCGCACAAATGGAGGAAATTCAAGACCACTGTTACCCTCCCCAGGAGTGGTCCACCAACAAAGAACACTATAAAAGCAATACGTGTAAAAGTCCACTAGGTTTCAAAGTACTGCAGGGTAACTTCTAAACAACTAAAGGCCTTTCTCACATTGGCTAATGTTAATGTTTATGAGCCCATCATCAGGAGAACACTGAACAACCGTGGTGTCCATGGTAGTGTCGCAAGAAGAAAGCCACTGCTCTCCAAAAAGAACATTGCTACCCACCTGCAGTTTGCTAAAGATCATGTGGACAAGCCAGAGGAATACTGGAGAAATGTTTTGTGGATGGATGAGACCAAAATAGAACATTTTGGTTTAAATGAGCAGTGTTCTGTTTGGAGAAAGAAAACCATTCCAGCATAAGAACCTTATCCCAACTGTGAAACATGGTGGTGCTAGTATCATGGTTTGGGCCTGTTTTGCTGCATCTGGTCCAGGATGGCTTGCCATCATTGATGGAACAATGAATTCTGAATTATACCAGCAAATTCTGAAGGAAAATGTCAGGACATCTGTCCGAGAACTGAATCTCAAGAGAAAGTGGGTCATGCAGAAAGACAACAACCCCAAGCACACAAGTCGCTTTACCAAAGAATGGTTAAAGAAGAACAAAGTTAATGTTTTGGAATGACTGAGTCAAATTCCGGACCTTAATCCAATTGAAATTTTGTGGAAGGAGCTGAAGCAAGCAGTTCATAGGAGGAAACCCACTAACATCACAGAGCTAAAATTCCAACAAAGCCGTTGTGCAGGACTGATCAGCATTGATGCAAAAGAGGGTCACACCAGATACTGAAAGCAAAGATTCACATACTTTTGCCACTCACAAATATTTAACACCTGATAATTTTTCTCAATAAATAAATGACAAAGTTTATATTTTTGTCTCTTTTGTTTGATTGGATTATCCTTGTCTACTTTCAGGATTTGTGTGAAAATCTAATTATGCTTTTTGGGTCATATTTATGCAGAAGTATAGAACATTCTAAAGGGTTCACAAACTTTCAAGCAGCATTGTATATATATACAGGGTGCGATTTGTGAAAAAAGCAGGGTGATTTTGAAAACTTTTTTTTTTTTTCAAAGAAAGGTTTTAAAGTAACCAAATGTTAGTGTAATCTGTTAACAAATCACATCATAAACCTGTCTTTTTAAGTACCAGATAATGTGTGTCATGTCACAAAATGTTTTTAATACGACTGAAACTGTAGGCTATTTAACATGATCACAATTTAATAAAAATATTAGGCCGATTATTTAATTTCAACTGTTATCCAAACAACTAATAAATTATATAGGAAAGTGAGCAAAGAACATTTACAGTATCAACGGAGCTTTTTGAAACTCCGAATCAGTTAAATCATTGCGTCGCAAAATTCGAAGCGCTCCAATCGGATCGCGTATCGGGACTTCAAAGCGCGTAATATATATATATATATATATATGTGTGTGTGTGTGTGTGTTTTAGTGATATATTTTAATCTCTCCAAAAGCTATACAAAAAAAAAACCTTTACTAAAGTGCTGCATAAACCAACATTTAACATGCGCATAAATCAGTTTTTTTTAATAATAAAAACTGATTGTAATAACTTTTTAATGACATAATTATGTTTCTACTCTAGATTTATTAGATGGGAGGCGAGGCACATTTCAAATAAAGTTTCATTAAGTTTTGTTCACACATCAACTGAAAACAGCATAAATCAATTCCTGGGATTTAAGAATCAATATTAGTTTTTATTTTTATTTTTATCAGAATTGATTAAAATCGAGAAATCAATATTTTCAACTTAGCCTTACTGACCACAAAATATTTTACACTTATGACTGGATCACCCGAATGGATATTAAAAAAAATCATGTATAAATGGGGTATTTTCCATTTGTTTCTGTTTATTTCATTATACTGAAACCTATGAGACAATGAGATGCCTTATTCATGAAACACAAGCAGAATGATTTTCTGTGTAAAGCATGCATAAATCATTTGTTTAAAAAAAAAAAAAAATCAGCCATTGAATTGAATCCAATAATTTATTCAAGAATGGTTATGCAAATTATTTAGATAAAAATCTGTTTTGCTTGGGTTTGATGGTTAAAATCCAATGACACTCCAATTAAATATATATAAGAACTCCATTAAGTCTCCTAAACTTTAAAAGAGCAATGTCTGAGCAACAAAACTTTCCTCAGGGTAGAGCCTCTACAAGCAATCCACTCCTGTTTTTAATAGAGTGCAGCATTTTGAGATATCGCCACATAAACTCGTGAAATTGATGTATCTAAACACTAATCTGAAGTTAGATAAAGTTTTTAATAACTTTGTCAGCTAATATCATTTAATCTATATACTCTCTAATGAGTTGGATTCTTATTGTAGTTGGAGCCATAATTCAGAAGCAGGATGTGTTTTGAGTGAAAGAGTCTCTTCTCCAGCTTGAATTACGGGCTGAGCGTTTGACAGCTTTGGGTGCAAGAGGCTCATTAGCTTCCCGTCTGACTAATAAACCCAATGCAGAACAAATGCAATATTAATGCTGCCAGTCTATTCTCTCCCTATCATTTACATACACTCCTGGAAGTGTTCGTCGCACCTCCGCAAATTATTAATGCACCGATTCTGCAGCTCTCTTTGGACACAGGACTTTAATGACTTGCTCTGTGCTTTGGTGGATTTGAACCGGGACAAACCGTGTCTCAGAAGATGATCTTCATGGAACTCTCTGCGTTTAGTTGGAGGGATTATAAAGAGAAGCTGTTGGTCTCTGCTGGAGAAATAAGAGGAGTTTATGAGCAAGTATGAGTGAGAACAGGAAGATCCACAGGCACAGAGAGCCGTGGCAACTATACTTTTGGCTGAGGCATTATGGGATGTTCATTATTTCTACTAGTTTATTTACTGCAGATTATTCTTGAGGCCTAAAATAAAGTATTACATACTATTCCAAATTGTCCTCTTCCAGTCAACTGATGACTGCGACAATTTAGTTTTTTGGAAATGACCCATAGAATAAAATTGTGCCACTGTATCATTTTCTAACACACTATTCCATTGGCATTATTACACATGCATGACTGTTTAATCATTGTTTTAAAGTGCCTTACACCATGAGCATTGCATTTTTAAGCTGTTATAAACTTGACACAACTTCTGTTAGCATATCAATGTGGGTATAAAAATGAAAGAAAAACCAATTAGAAGATTGTAAGAAGTCTTCACAAGATCTTTCCTCTGCTACAATATTTCAAAACCTCACCTCTGTGTTCAGTGGTCTTGTTCAACATGTGCCATTTCATGTGGCTCACGTGATTTTGTCATAATTGTGAATCACTAACTGCAGCTTTATGAATGTATATTTGATAGAAGCATTTTGATAATGAGCTGGCCTGGCTGGGCTATAACGTGCAACAGTAGTGTCAACTGTTGTTTGCTTTAGCCTACCGTTTATACCATGGTACATCCAAAGTGATTAAAAATACAGTACTGCGCAAACTGTATGGCAGATGAGTGCTTCTATTGTAAACAGCTTAAATGATTACAATGGGAGTAATTTAGGCTCCGTCTAATGTAAACGGTTTAATTGCAAGTTGTGTATGTCTTTTTTGCCAAGCAAAGTCACATCTTGGCATATAGAATTCATCTTATGTTCAGTCACATTTTTTACAGGATTCTTTGATGAAAATAATATTCAAAAGAACAGTATTTATTTGATATAGAAATATGTTGTGACATTTTAAATATCTTTACTTTTACATTTGATCAATTATTGTGTCCTTGCTGAATAAAAGTCTTTTCAAACTTCAAACATTATTATTTTTTTAAACAATAGTTTTGAATGTGGATCGTCAAAACCAATTTATACTTTTTTTTTTTTGCTTGAGTTTAATGTATATTGTTAAAACTTATTTAATCCATCAAATTCCCAATAAAACTCACATGAAATACTGGATTGTGAAAGAAAAGTAAACTACATTAGTACATTTTTGTATATTTTTAACATGAGTAAAACATTTCTAGGTTAAATTTCCAGCCAAAACAGGTCATGATATACACTGATACCATCAAATACAATTATCATACTGCACCATACGATTTTCATCACACCAAACAGAACACATAGTCTACTTGTTTCAGCATTATATATATAAAAAAAATATATAAAATAGGTGTTCGGCCCTTGAGGCTGAGGCCATTTTGTGGCCCCTAAGTAGCCCAGCTCTAGCTGTTTTTGAAAGCCTCCTAAATCATTACAGCAGTACAGTGCCATCTAATCAGTCAGCCAGATCCCAGGATTCTGATATAATAATATTAATAAAAAATACAATCTTCTTCATATTCCAAGGATCTTTTTTGTCTTTTGCCCAAGGACTCAAATAATTACCAAGGGGCTACAGCAGACAGCCATCTCGCATATCAGCTCTGATTGTAAATATTTCATTACAGGAAGACGCGTAGAGTGCTTTAGGCTAACTCATGAAGTGACAGGCCCAGTGAGGCCACACCATCAATAAAAGCTGAAATTTTTATTATGAACGCAAGGGACCGTGGGCTTGACAGACTCTGGAGGTCCAGCTAATACTCTAAAACATGATTAACACTGTATCCGCAAATAATTCATGGGAAGCAAAATTATTTTCGCTGAGTTAGAAATGCAATTTTTTTTAAAGGGGTCATAGGATGCCTATTTTCCACAAGTTGATATGATTATTTAGGGCCTTAATGAAAAGTCTGTAACATAGTTTGGTTAAAATTTCTCCATGGTGCATCTGAGATCGGCTCGATTTGAGAAAGGGGAAAACATTTAACCAGATTAAAAAAAAAAACACTGGGTTTTTTTTTATCATTATAGGGTGGTTGTGTACACACACTGCCAACACACATTTCAGTTCAAACAACTTATAAAAGTGCATGTAGCATCCTATGACCCCTTTAAGTACAGCATCTATGTATGCGTATTTATTTACACATTTATTTACTTATTAATTTATCAAGAATTTACACTGTCCTTTGTCAGATTGTGGTTTAACATATTTAAATATAGTGAAATCAAAATAAAACCAAACCAGCTTGTACGGCCCTAATTACACTTAAAAATACCATGGTTATATTGAAGTACTTTTCGTAAAGGCTATTATAAAAGTTACATTGTTCTTTTTAAATGCTTCCTACTTCCTTGTGTTTGAGACATGTTAGTAATCGTTTCTGAAACATCAATAACCCATTATTCGTGAGCAGTCGAATATCCTTTGAAAAGCCCTGTTGAACCAAATAAGAGGAAATTTTGTATTCTACTGCTCTCATCCAAACTGTATGTATAATTAAAAGCTCCTGCAAGCAGGTCTTGGTGTCTCTCGTGAATCAATTAAAACCAAATTAGTGTCTGTACTTAATGAATCCCTGCCACGGAAATGTGGTAGGTGTTGAAAAATATAATAAATAAGAATGGGTAAAGTAATAGAAGAAGTGAGAGGTGAGAAGAAAAGAAAGGTAAAAATTAGATGCAGAGTGTCTGTCTACTGATGTGTCTGAAAGAGAGAGATTCCAATTATATTCTGTTTTATTTCCATTATTTTGTAAGTGGTGCTTGCTAGGGCACAATAAATGGTGACTTACATTAAAAAGGGATCAGAAGGATCACATCTATATATATATATATAAATAACATACATTACATATATCATATATTTAATTATATCATTTTTTTTCTCTCTTTTTTTTTTATATAACTCTACTTTCATGCACTTTGCGTGCTTTGACAGTATTGTAATTGTCATCAATCATGCCAATAAAGCTTTGTACTCTGAGATAAAGTGACAAATAAGCAGAAAGACCAGTACCACATTTCCTATTTCTTTTGATTCAAAGTGAAAATCAAAATAAAACAGTATGTTTTTATTCAGCACCATCTGTCCTCTTCCACAGATCCTTGTCTTACCCTCTCCCGTCTCTTTCTCTCTTTGTGCTGAGATATCACTTATATTGAAGGCCAGATGAGACCATGAAGCAGTCTGAGATACAGCCACTGGTGTTTGGTGTATCACAGGAAATTAGCTGTGCAGGAGTTTTGTCCTATAGCAGATCAGAGAAAGACCGAAAAGAACATGCATGATTGACAGACAAACAAGAATGAAAGACAGTCTGCTGTCTGTCCTATTCCTGTTTGACCACCTCACCTCCTCTTTCGCTTTCTGTAACAAATGCACTGTGCCTGCATCATCTCTCTCACTGAATCATTTGCATTTTCATACCTCAGAAATATAACGGATGGCAATTTCAGGTAAAGGTCACAATAAAATCAACCTGCTGTATCTCCACATATCAGTGTCTTCCAGGTTAAATGCCCCTCGCTCTGCTGCCTGCAGCCATTGCATTCGGGGTCCATGCTAACCAGGCAACCCTTAACCCCTTGGTTGCTGCACTGTGTTTCACTTCGGTCACTTCTGGTTCTGTTTAGGTTAGGATGCTGTTGGAGAAGGTAGCTGACTATGAAGACAGTAGATAATGAGGCAGCGCACTTGGTTCTGGAACAGAAACATGGTTTCAGGAGCTGGTGAGTGATTGAGATGAAGTACCAGCTCTGCATTACACTGTGGATGTGTGTGTGAATAGTATTCAGTCTTCAGTCTCTGAGTGACAGCTGCTGTGCAGAAAGACAAGCCAGAGCTGATGCTGTTAGAGCCATGACACTGAGAAATAGCAGTGGAGTGCTGTTGAGAAATTAGAAATATTTGCATGAAATATTTGTAGTATTTGAAAGAACTGCAAATATATTGCAAATTTCATACTGCATATTTTATATATATACACATAAATAAAATGTAAAATATATATTTGCATTTTATGTTCTTTCAAATACTGCAGATATTTCACACAAATATTTCTCATTTCTCAACAGCACACAACAATGAATTGAGAATACACAATGAAGAGTTAAATTATGAGAAATATTATAAAGATCCACCATTCCTGAACAGTCCAGCAAAGTGTATAATTGTTCACTGGCAAAACATCCACAATAATATAAGGAAATATAAATGCATTATTTATGTATTTGTGTATTTATCTTGGTTGCAAAACTTTAGTGTGGCTACTTAAGATTGCTGTCAATGGAAAGATGCTTTGTGGCTGCAGTATTGTGTAGTTACAGTATCCACCAGCAGGGGCGACCTGACATATGCAAACCAGTCAAACCTTGACCCCCTTGGACCAATTGACCCTTGACCCAAGCCATGCCGCTCTCACGCCACACATCATATTCTCAAGCAGTGTAAAATATACATCGATTAGCAAAGAGGACACTAACAACACTCCGGCAGACAAGACAGAGCAGGTTACTTCTGGTATGAAACAAAGTCTTAGCTTTCAAATTTTGTCATTTTTTTAAGAAATTAAAAAAATAAATAAAATTTTGTGGCTCTTTAATGTGTCGTGACAGATCACTGTAGTGCCTCAGTTCAAGCGGCACATGAACGGATTTTCTTTTCATATTTACTAGTTAAAGCACAAAATAAACATGAATGAACATCAGCAGGTATTTTATTTAAAACGCGAAAAACCATCATTACACACCATTTTTCAAGTTTAAGTCCATCGGAGTTAATCTACTCTCCTGTCTAATTAGTTTACAAAATGCAAAACGAATACAAAACGTATTCAGTGTTATGATTGGTCAAATCGCCTGTCATTTATGCTCCCTGCGAAAGGTCAATTAGAAACAATGTCTAGACTGCTTTTGCCCTCATTTCATGTTAATTGCAACTGTACCACTTTATCCTATTTCAATGAGCTCTTCTTAATGCATTGCAAGTCCCTTTGAGACTGTATGACATCTATAAGGGTTGAAGCAGATTGTTTGTAGGCTACATAAAAAATGCAGCTTAGACTGGAAATAAAAGAATGGCTTTCATTTAAATTGCCTTTCCGCTCCTTGTCTCTCCGTCTGTTTGTCTCTCAATGTGTGAAACACTCTAGCTTTTGAAAAGCAGGTCTTTGGTGCACAGTAATTGTTCAGACTGGTTAGCTGTATGAAAAGAAGCGATCAGTTTTGTATCTTTGATTTGGTGGCAGCCGCGGCATTACTCGTTCATTTGCGCTCATCTTCGAAGTGACAATAGAGGAAATTGGTGAACAGATTGATGTCAACAGGGGACACATTTTTTTAAATAAAACAACAAACCACAGGAAGATGTGCCAAATCAATTCAGAAATATTGCTTCATTTCATTCTCTCGCTTGTCATCACACCTTGTTTTTATGACTGATTTACATGACTCTTGCATTATTGACGCACGGCGGGCACGCACTGAATGCGATGCCGATAATAATCGAGCCAATGGCCTGTGAATGACAATAGCAAAAGATGGACTGTGATCAGAGAGATTTTCCCTGTTTGTTACGGAATCCGTGTGCCGTAGGCTGATTTTCAAACAGCATACTGCAGGCTCCATCTGCCAGAGAGACAAAAGGACTGGCACCATTTTCGTTCTCCAGTCGGGCTGTTAACTTGTCTAGGGCAAAGCTGTCTCACAGAAACAAGAGGACGAAGGGGGAGAAAAAGCAGCATCCAGCAGTGTTAAAAGCAATTACAGGTGGAGGAGATCTCAGAAAAGGGCGCCTGAGATGATAACAGTTCAGTTTATGCTACGTTTGACGTGCGTGTGTGGGATTGCGTGTTAATTTAAAGCTTTCTGATGGCTTGTTCTTCCAGCAGGGTTCACGGTGTTTAGATGATGTTCCCACGCTAAGTGCTTGCATATTAATGTCGGGTATAAAAGTGCAGGAGAATTGAAGAAGATGTAGAGGCCTTGTGTAGAGGAAGCTATGGAAAAATGCTAAATCCTTCAGGTGGGTGAGAAATTAGCTGATATCTTGAATGTATTCATTAAATTTTAGCTTATGGAGTTGTGTGTGTTTTCATTACGGATGTGTGGGAGAATATAAATGCGTTTATGTGCATTCAACAGAAGGCCTGAAACTACTCCGCTTGAACACATCCAGCTTCACCAGCACAATTGCAAGTGTCATTGCATTCCAAAATGTGTAAGAACAGGTACATCAAGTACACATAGCCTTCTCAGCATCAGCGTTATTGAGTAAACGGTCTCCTTGTACAGCCAGTTCTTGCTTTCGTCAACTACTGTCATGACAGAACAACAGGTTTCATCTGGGTTATTGGCACAGACATTTGAAGGTAACTCTATCGCCACATTGGGGATAGTCACCAGCCCATTACATTACAGGAATATTTAATATAGTGCTACAGGGATGACATATTTTTGTAGGCCAATAAAACAAGCAAATGTGTGTCTTTTTAGCACTTCCAGTTCCGTCGTCTTTAAGTCGATGGAGTAATGGAGTAATGATGCTGAAAATTCAGCTTTGCTATCACAGTAATAAATTAGCCTACATTTTAAAATATATTAAAATAACCAGTTATTTTAAATTGTAATGATATTTTAGAATATTACATTTTTGCTCAAATAAATGCAGCCTTGGTGAGCTTAAGAGACGTCTTTCAAAACCTTACTGATCTTACTAAAATCTTACTGACTCCAAACTTTTAAATGGTAGTGCATGTATGTACAACAGCTCTGCGGGAAAAAAAAGTATAAGTCAAGTATTCTGCAGATGCATATTTGTGCAGACCCTGATTCCTGAGGAGAGAAAGACAGAGAGAAAAAGTGAAGAACAGAGAAATAAAGTCAGAAAGAGAGAGGGAGGTGTGAGAGATCTGGCTGTTGTTCAAGAAATAGTACAGTTTAGGAGTGTTGACTCATTTACATCAGAACAAAACAGACAGCAGCTTGACAGCAAGAAAGGGACATCTGCCCTCATATATAGACTGATATTTCCCTCTGCGAGCACAGACTTCAGTCAGACAGAAATGAGGTTCTGTTTTCATGTGCCTCGGTGGGGGTGGAGGAGTTTTCATCCAACAGAAGTGTGATTATGTCACTGAAACTTCTGATATTACTTTTGCTTATCGAGTTCTGTTTCATATGAGCGCTTAAATGAGCTGTTATGCCCCTTTCCTTGATCAAAGTTTGACTCACCACAAACTCAACATGAAGTTTGATCAAACCTCAGCAGTACAGAAACATACATTCACCATCTCCTCCCCCTCTTTTTAATAAGGCAAATAAACCACAGAACACAATCAATCAAGCAATCAAACATAAAATAAAGAATAAAACATCCACCCATTGTAGCTTTTTAAAGCACTCAGGTACTATGGAACTGATGAGTATTACCATACTGACTCCCCTCATCCATCATGGCTGTCTCATCCAATCAGAGAGCAGGATCTCAAATTGATCTGCCCTATAAACCTTTAGAAATGTCACTTTCTCTCTTGGTGTTTCACTTTTACTCAGGGCTCTATTAGTCTGCTAAATTACGCATCAGTTTTGCATTGCCAGAGGTTACCAATACCAGCGCATAATAGGTATTCAAAGGAAAAGTGAGGAGCAAATGAAGAAAGCTAAGTTTACTTTACATGTTTGATTCCAGCTCATTAGCTGGTCCAAACTTGGAAGATCAGATGGAAGGCCAGCTGATAGATAGATCTCATTTCAACCTGTAAAATATTGAAAAAGACAGTTAGAGGTGGTAGACCACCTTGGAAAACTGACAAAACTGCTACAAATGGCTAAAAAAAGTAAGTTACAAAAAAAGGGGGGAAAGGAGCAGTAACAAGAACAGGAAAAATATCAGGGCTTATCAAACGTTTTAATGACAAAGACACCATATATAATGACATTTTTACATATAAAGACCCATTTATATATTGTAAAGATAGTATAAAATGTGATTATTAATACTGTTGATTAAAATTACAGTATATAATTGGCTTACAAAAAACAAAGGAATAGTTACAGGAACAGGAAAAAAAAATATCAGGGGCTATTAAAATCTTTTGATGATGAGGACCACCATATGTAATGATATTTTTACATATTTAATGCCATTTATATTATGTAAAAATTATATTAAAATTGTATTATTAATACTTATGATTTTAAAAAATATATAAAAAAGGGGGGAAAGGAGCAGTAACAAGAACAGGAAAAATATCAGGGGTTATAAAAAGTTTTAATGACAAAGACACCATATATAATGACATTTTTATATATAAAGACCCATTTATATATTGTAACGATAGTATAAAATGTGATTATTAATACTGTTGATTACAATTACAGTATATAATTGGCTTACAAAAAACAAAGGAATAGTTACAGGAACAGGAAAAAAAATCAGGGGCTATTAAAATCTTTTGATGATGAGGACCACCATATGTAATGATATTTTTACATATTTAATGCCATTTATATTATGTAAAAATTATATAAAAATTGTATTATTAATACTTATGATTTAAAAATTATATA
>NW_015637585.1:2917115-2923078 GCF_001515625.1 Sinocyclocheilus rhinocerous | reverse complement strand
GAACAGGAAAAATATCAGGGGTTATAAAACGTTTTAATGACAAAGACACCATATATAATGACATTTTTATATATAAAGACCCATTTATATATTGTAACGATAGTATAAAATGTGATTATTAATACTGTTGATTACAATTACAGTATATAATTGGCTTACAAAAAACAAAGGAATAGTTACAGGAACAGGAAAAAAAAATCAGGGGCTATTAAAATCTTTTGATGATGAGGACCACCATATGTAATGATATTTTTACATATTTAATGCCATTTATATTATGTAAAAATTATATAAAAATTGTATTATTAATACTTATGATTTAAAAATTATATAACTGGTTTATTAAAAAAACATGATATTTTCAAATATGATGACATTTTACATAGTATAGAAATGTGATTATTAATCCTGCTGATTAAAAAAAAAATAAGTATACAATTGGTTTATTAAAAATCTAAGGATTAGTTACTAGTTGACAAGGACCAAAATAGTTTAGACTGACGTAAAAATGGTTTTAAAAACTTTTTTTTTTTTTACTTTTCCCTTTCAGCCCCCAGTTTGAAAACCACTGCATTATAAAATGTTTGGCATGTATTCCCTTCAAAGGTTTGTGTGTTTCTGCATTAAATCTGGGCATGCATGTGTTTAATTCAGCTTAATTGTTTGGGTATGCATCTCTACCTGCATGCTGCGCTTTGTGATTGATAAACATCAGCCATTTAACATAAACACCAGCTCATTTGATTTGTGTTGCCTCTGGCGACCTATACAACAGATCGATTGTATGTATGTGACTTCAAAAGTATAAACACCCCTTCATAAAACTGACACGTTAGTTTGATGTGTGACACCTCTGTCGTCTTCGCTGACTGATGTCTTTCATCACACACGCCGGTGCTCTGATATCCACATCCTGTTTTCATATTGAACCTGTCTTAACAGATCCCTTTGATGGATGACGCCAAATAAAACGGATAGAGTTCAGCACAGGCTCACTTTGCGAGTTAGATTCATCCCTACTCTAATTAAGCCGAAGGAAATATTAAACGCAGCTCTTTTGACTTGACGGAGAGTAAACAGCTTGTGTTTGTTAATAGCGGCTTGTTAAAATTCTGCATGGGAGGATTAACGCAACTTCAACAAAGCGCTGCTGGACGGCAAGTTGTTACCACTCCACGCGCCACATGCAGCTTCACCGGCCCATCGTTTTTTATTTATTTTACTAATATGTCGTCAATATGCAGAGACACACGGCATTTGAGCAATCTATAAAGCCGTCGGATAATCCCCCGAATCATCTGTACCAAATACCGTCACCTACCGCAGCTGCATGTGTTTACGGCATTGGCAACATGCTAAGGCAAGAGAGGAATGTAAATGTATATTTTCAGCCAGAGCATGGATGGATTTGCATGAACTAATCAGTTTTTTTTTGTTTGTTTCATACACACATACATATTGAACAAATCTGATTGTGTTCAATCCCTGATTTGACTGTTTTGGTCATTGCCACTTTTAACCAAGAAAGTTAAAAGTCCAAATCATTGTCCACAAGCCTTTGATTACAAGCTGCTTGCTTAGAGTATAAATGTCCAAATCAATAATTTGTTGGCTTGACGGACAGTCATTGCACTAACCAAGAGGTCTGAGAAACACACAAGCTCAGAGGCATCAAAAGCTCTTTAAAGTTGAATGTGCAGTTTTGCCAAAGCTATACTGATTTCAGCTTGTCATTTTGTTTCCAAAGACAGAGCCAGACAGAAACAGACTCTTGTGTAATGGCTCGGTCTCTTTTCCCACCGTTTGAAAGCAGCTGTCATGTTCTATTTACATTTCAAACTGACCGGTAGCTGTCTTATTACAGAGTGATCAGGTCATAGGTTGCTTTACCTTGAACCAAGCTGACAGAAATCTAAAAATTGATCTTGACTGAGCTATTTGAGTAATGAGTTGGGAAACATGTTTAGTAAAAAATTGTACAAAATGTATTTATTTATTTATTTGAGTTGCAAATAAGTTTAGAAAAAAATATTGTATTAATAAAATCTCAAATTTATTTTATTTATTTATTTAAAATTAATACTCTTGTTCAGCAAGGATACATTAAATTGATCAAAATTCCTTTTTTAGCTTTCTATTCATCAAAGAATCCTGAAAAAAATCAAAGTTTTCAAGCAGCACAACTATTTTTAACATATAATAAGATAATAAGAAATATGTTTTGAGCAGCAAATCAGCCTATAAGAATGATTTCTAAAGGATCATGTGATACTGAAGACTGCAGTAATGATGCTGGAAATTCAGCTTTGCATCACAGGAATAAATCACATTTTACAATATATTCAAATAGAAAACAGTTCTTTTAAATTGCAAAAATATTTTACAATATTGTTATTTTACTGCATTCTTTGATTTAAAAAATGCAGCCTTGGTGAGCACAAAAGTTCAAAAACATCATATATTGTGTACAGTATATATCATATCTTATGATGGTATTATGAATCTGCACCTGTGACCACAAACTCATCATCTAAGTTTGTAGGAGCTTACTGGTTTGACTCTGACAGTCATGACGCAGCGCACCTGTCTATGACACATGGTGTCGGTTCGAGCCCTCGGTTCACAAACTGGCTGAGAAGAGGCTTAGGCTGTCATCTGAGCAGCGCTGGGTCAAACATGATGCTCCTGTGATGGGAGACAGAAGGATCAGTGTAAATCTCAGAATCACGATTACCTAAAACTCAGGACTGAAGAGACATACTCAAATCTGTTGACTTTCATCTGCTGTGAAAAGCTCACTGCTTGTGTCCCGTCTCTCTCTGTGTGTGTTGATCGACAGGTGCGTGCTTGGCAGGGTCAGGAGGTTGAGGCGGTCCAGGTGTGGGTTCAGCGATGCATGTGCTCCTGTGAGAGTTCATGCTCTGTCTTTCAGAGGCTACCAAGACTAAAACACCACTCCAGCCTTTGCTTTGCTGTTTGTTGACTGTTTACAATATATATATATTTTTCCTTCAACATCAAACTCTCAGCCACAATCCCCTTGATGTTTTCCATTCCTCACAATCCTCTTATCTGTGAAGAAACATTTCAAAATGGAAGACATTAGAAAACCACAGACGATTACAGAATCAATTAAATAAGAGGAGCATTTTTAATTAGCAGTAGGTATGTTTATGTGCACTAATTTGTCAATCAAAATGAATCCAATCTGCATATGAAACCTAAACATTGGTATATATTTTTTCCGAAGAGCTTTTTAAGTAATTATTTAGTAAATAATTAGTTATCCACTACTCAGTTCATACGATGTAAATGAACATACACATATTTGTATGACGTAAAATGTATGCAAACATATACTGCACATCACAGCACTGCACATGTGCGCAAGGCATATTTGATTTCCGTTCGAGAAAATAGTCAGATTCAAGGGTTTACATGCTTTTTTCCTGTTGATCAGATTTTTTTCAGGTCTACACCAGACCTTTCAATCCGACTAAAATTGCATTTGAATCAAGCTCAATTGTATCAATAAAGGCTTTTTTTGTCCAACTGAGCCATCAATCCTATTAAAAATTACTATTTGGGTGCATGGAAACGTTGAAGGGATATGGGTGACATCGATACGAGTTCAGAATATGGGTGACCAAACAGTTGATGGTAGCCATTGACTTGTCCATACTATGGAAGTCAATGGCTACCGTTGGTTACCCACATTCTTCAAAATACCTTCTTTTGTACTCAACAGAAGAAAGAAACTCATACAGGTTTGGAATGACATACAAGTGAATTTTTCATTTTTGGATAAACTGTACTTTTACTAGTGTTTGGGAGAAAACATTATGTAATCAGATTTTTTTTTTTTTTTTTTTTCAAGTAATGCAAGTAAATTGTAAGTTATTTTTCTATTTATTTAATTTATTTTAAAGCATATGAAACTGAATACATCTACCTTGTTTATGTTAAGAAAAACATAATTATTTTTAGAAATGTAATTATGAAAACATTGTAGGAGTTGTAGTATGTATGTGTTTCAGCCCACCTAGATATTTATGCTTATTTATTAAATAATTATTTTAATATATTTATTTCTTTATTTTGTAAAAAATTAACATTGGGTGATATTTCCTGTGATTATATTGTGAGTAAATACATTTATGCTGCATTTAAAAGCACCATGGTATGGCCTATAGCCTATGTATGCAGTCAATGCCTGGGGGATAAACACTAAAAAAATAAATAAATAAAAAACATTTCCAGTGTAAAAAATGCCTGCAAACCAAGCAAAGTGCTTCTGCTCTAGAGGACAGAAAGTGTGAGAGAGTGAAAATAAGAAAAGGTAATGCAAACCTTAACACATTGTTTTCAATAAAAATACAACATAATTAGTTACTTTTTATAAAGAGTAACGCCATCTTTCATTGCATTACTTTTAAAAGTAACGTTCCCCACACTTAATAAGTGAACCTAAAACTCCCATACCCATCAGCACTGTGACAAACTCAGTGAGGCACCTAAAAACGAGACCTTGCTAGAGTTGATCATATTCTTTAGTGCATTGTATGACTGACATTTTCCTTGAAGCTCCTTGTCACAGTATTTTTTTATTTTTTTTTCCCTTCAGGTGCGAGACTCTCTTTAGGTTGGAGGGGTATTAAAATCCTTGACACAACCCGAAGAGGAGAGAGGGGGCAGAGTGGAAAGGGAAAAGAGCCCCTCATTTGTGAAACGTCACAGACCTGAGACTGAGAAAGATCAGAAAGGGCCCTTTGGGCAGATTAAAAATTCATGATCTCTTCTGAAGCAGAGAAACAGAAGAGAAACCGAATGCGGTTGTGGAGAACGCTGACTCTTCGGCTGAAATGGAGCGTGCCTTTCATCAGTTCTAATGAAGGCCCGGAGGGAGAAAGAGAGAGACTTAAGGGTTTGGGACATTCCTACATATCAACAGAGAGCTGTTGAGCTGAAGCAATCATCAAGTATTTGAGTCCAGTGCTGTGCTGGCTTCCCGTCTGTCTCCAACGTTTCCTGAGCTCACATTCTAAGGCTCTGCTCCAACCCTGTCTACATAGGCTGCTTCCTTCTAAGGCAGCATCCTGACTGATTTGAAATGCTCTTCATGGAAAATAACTCACAAATTGCGTTCCTAATGAAAAGCGCACAAGAGCCTCACAGCTGATATTATGTCATATCATTAGCATATTGCTAAGTCAAAGGTATAGTTCACCCAAAAATTCTGACATCATACTCATCTTTCATTTTTCTGTGAAAAACGAAGGATATTGTGAAGAATGCTTCAGGTGTTTTAGCCCATGCAAAGAAAGTCAATGAGGTCCGAAATGACACTGGACCTCAGTGACTTTAATTGTATGGAAGAAAAAAAAAATACAGACATTTTTTGAAAATACTTTCTTTTGTGTCCCACAGAAGTCAGGATTTTTATTTTTGGGTAAACTGTCCCTTATGAGCTCACAAAAATGCTGTGTGAAAGAGTTATTTTATTTAAAGGCAGAGTAAGGGATTTCTGGTAGCCAATGTTTATATTTGAAATCACCAAAACAAACACGCCCCTACCCCAAAAGGGTCTTGGCCTATTTTGATAGCTCCGCCCCACACATACGTACGCAACCCAGGCAACGATTAGTTCTGTGAAACAAAGCAAAACCAATGTTACACTGTGTCTACATCGGACGTGAGCGGCGCGGCGCAACAAATCCCGACAGAAAACTGCTGCCGGGTTCTATTTATGACGTGCTGACACAAATTTCAAATGGTTTTCAACAGTCGTTTGATCGCGTCCAGTGTAGGCAGACTTTAGCTGTTGTAGACAAGGTGTTACTCACCTATAGAGAATGAGGAGTTACGTCACGATCTTTTCACTCTGCATTGCATTTCGGGAAGGCGCCGCCATATTAGCAGGATACGCTATCCGTTCCCATGGTTACTTCTCATTCTCTATAAGG
>NW_015637585.1:2914651-2916752 GCF_001515625.1 Sinocyclocheilus rhinocerous | reverse complement strand
TTTTTGAAAACCAACGTCACTGCACCCGTTTACCAAGAAATTTTGGAGCACTTCAGAATCAGAATCAGAATTAGCTTTATTCGCCAGGTGTGCGCGAACACACGAGGGATTTGTTGTGGTTTTTTTAAGGTGCTCCTGGTACATACATACATGCATACATACATACATATCTGACATGAGAACAGGAGAAAAAAAAACCCCATTTAAATAGTAAAAACTTAACAATAAATTATGTGTATGAATCTGGAACAGTAGATTTATGTACAGATTTGTGCATTATTTACTCTATATAGAACTGTATAAATAAAGAGATATGCATATGTATTTACATAATACTTGAGAAAGAGGCAATAATTAAGGATGTAGAATGAATTACGGAAATGAATTACAGAACGCAGGTAATGATTCATATGTTAGCTGTTTAAGCTGGAGATGGCATGGGGGAAAAAACTGTTTTTATGCCTAGATGTTCTAGTGCACAGAGATCTGTAGCGTCTGCCTGAAGGGAGAAGTGCAAACAGGTTGTGTCCGGGGTGAGAGGGGTCTTTGATGATGTTACCTGCCCGTTTCTTCACTCTGGAGTTGTACAAGTCCTGAAGACTGGGCAGGTGCACACCAATGATTCTTTCTGCTGTCCTAACAGTCCGTTGCAGTCTTCTTATATCTGATTTGTTGGCTGACCCAAACCAGACAGTTATAGAAGAGCACAGAACCGACTCAATAATAGCGGAGTAAAACTGTGTCATCTGTGCCTGTGGCGGGTTGAACTTTTTAAGCTGACGAAGGAAGTACAACCTCTGCTGGGCCTTTTTCACAATGGAGTCAATGTGAGTGTCCCACTTCAGGTCCTGAGAGATGGTTGTGCCCAGGAACCTGAATGACTCCACTGCAGCCACAGTGCTGTCCATGATGGTTATATTGAGTAGCATACTGAATATTAGTAAAAACTGACAATGTTCTTGACTAGACAAGATTTTCACTTAGCTTATAACAATGCATTCTGAGGATGCCTTATACATGGAATGTATATGTGATGCTGCCTTATAATATATTATATTTTACAATAAAGCATAATTTAGCTGCTTAATGCCTAAAAATGTTGTCTTTGTACATGAGCGTTTATAAGTTTGTGCTTGGTAAGATTTTCAATGTTTTCAAAAGTCACATGATCCTTCAGTAATCACTCTACAATTCTGATTTGGCGTTCAATAAACATTTCTTATTATCAATGTTGAAAACAGTTGTGCTGCTTAATCATTTTGTATAAACTGTGATACGGGATTCTTTAACAAATAGAAAGGTTTAGAAGGTATATAAATCATTTGTAACATTATAAATGTCTTTAATGTCTCTTTTGAGACAAAACATTTTTAAAAAAATCACAGGCTGCATAAAACATTTCCATCTACTCAGGTTTATCACAATGATGTGAGATCATAATCAGCCGCTTACCTCACCTTATCTGATGGCTTTCATTTCATTCTTCACATCAGCGATGATGAGGACTGAGACTCATGCTTAAGTCTTTCCATTAGGAATGGCTGGCCAAACATGTCTGCTCTTTTCCACATCCATCTTCTCCCTCCAAAAGAATGTAAAGTTGAAAACTGTGGATAAAAAAAAGTGTCAAGAGCAACTCAAGAGGAATTGAACTTCCTTTATTGCCCACTGAACATTTACTAAATTATTCTGAATTTTAAAAACCGTGCAATTCTGGTTCTGTATATTTTGAACATGGTAAACAATTTGAATTATTGTATGTATGTCATACTCTGTTATAAAACTCTAAATGACATTTAGTTCCCTTTCAAGGGAACTTCGAACTGCGTCCTCTAGGGGTCGCTATGGGGAACGCCTCGTCGTGACCCGTGTCTGAAGCATACATTGAAAAAACACCAACAACACGTTGGCCGGCGACAGCCCATGACGTCACTACCGGTGCGACTATAGTATAAATAGGCGCCGGGAGAACATATCATTCTCTTCTTCGTCTTCACTGACCGTTTTGTTTGAAGCGTGCATTTCCGTGGTAAGAGCGATCTATATTCCTATCGTTATGGCGAGCACTAGCAAAGCGTTTAGAAGGTGTGTGCATCCGCGT
>NW_015637585.1:2891067-2911825 GCF_001515625.1 Sinocyclocheilus rhinocerous | reverse complement strand
AGAATGTTATTTTAACAACATAAATTATTATACACAGCAGCAAGCCATCTGTACATAAAAAAACAACAACTCTTAATCTATAACTAACTAACTGAGGCATAATGATATTGGAATATAATTGCAAAGACCCAAAAGGTAGGCAAAAGTAAATAATGTTAAGCTGTTATTAGTACCAAGTTTATGAAACAGAATTGTTTTATTACAAAAATATATACCCAGGAAAGTTATTTTTACACAGAAGGCAAAAACTTTAATCTAAAAATTAGCTAAAATGTTATATTATATCAGGGTTGCCAACATTGGTTGCCTGGCTGGAGTGAGATACATTAATATATAACACACACAAAAATACACACTGCCCTTTACCCACTGTTTGTCTATAGTGTCATTTTTTTAAACACTTAAAATATTTTGAAGCCTATATTATTTTTTAACTCTACAGTTGTGCAGTAAAATTTACTTCAAAGATTCACTTTTCATTCAAGATGATGAAAAAAATGGCCAAAAATGTGTCTCCTGGTGGAAAACAAAGACTTAAGATGAAAATGACATGAAATTAGCATTATAACCAGTAGATGGCAGCAGAGGATCACTCATCAGCTCAGCTGACATTTCCACTCCCTAGTTTTTGTGACATCTTGCTTTTGGATTTATTATAAAATTACTATTATACCATTTTTTTGTACTTTTACTGTACTAAAGTAAGTATACGGTAGAAGCTGATATATATTCAGCCAACACAGTTGCTGCTGAATTTACTCTGCATCACTTAATGCACAGCTCTATTTTGACATTGGCTTGTCAGATAATTAATTCCGTCCATTGCTACAATATTTATCACTGTCAATCATAGCAATGACTCGTGGAACAATTTAGCAGATTGACTCGCGTAATTTTTTACACTCGCGTTATTTGTCATCCCTGAAACAGACTAACAAACCTTTTCTTCAAAATGTAAATGGATTATGTGAGAAACCTTTTTTCTTGTTATAATGGAAAGATCTGCGAGCGCGTAGAACTCCGTAAACTTGTGAAAACAATTAGTTCAGAGCGGATTCTGACTAACCTACAGTAAACACCTCTGATCTGATTCTGATCTGATTTGTGCATGGCGCGCCACTATGGAAATGATAAGATGACATGTATAGATTATTTAATTATTTATTAATGCGTTTTTGTATAATTACCATTGCCATTGACACAATATATCACCAAAAAAAATAAAAAAATCGGCAGCGGCTATTTGCACTGTGTAAATAGCGAAGATTATATTTACACTATGTTCAAATAGCAGGATTTTACTTTTTGCAAATAGTGGCAATTATCTGCACCTCAGTATTATAGTACATTATAAAACAGTATGCAATAATAACTTATTGAGTGTAAACTTTAAATTTAATTCAAATTATTAAATGGATGCCACCTTATTGGGACAATAAGGTGGCATCCCTCCCTACACCTACCCTAACCCTACCCGATACTTTATTTTCAACTTTTTGATTATTTCCTTCATCTTCATTGAAAATAAATTTCAATGTTACATTTTTCTGATGTGATTTGAAATTTGAAAAGGGAGAAAAAAGTTTGCCAAAATGTGGATTCGAACCCGGGTCGATCGTGTCAAAATGAGCAAGTCACACGTTTTACCATCTGCGCCACTGGAGCTGATGACTGTTGGCTGTCTTTTGTGTAATGTTCACTAGCCGAATCACACGTTGGTGGGCGGAGTTCGTGTAAATAGACTCTGCCAACAAGGCGGGCTATTTGCACTTAGTGTAAATAGACACTCCGAAAAAAATCAAGCCATTTCATGTACTCTTGGGGGCCCCCTGGTGGCCACGGGGCCCTAAGCAGCCCCTTAGTTCACTTATGCCTTGGGCCGGCTCTGGGCAAAAATCAAGCTTAAATGGATTAGACTCACTGTTAAAAAAAAAACCTTTTACAACTTAATGCTGCCTTGAAATTTAAGCTTAGTCAAATTGAAATATGAAGTTGGTGAAAACGTCTTAGGTTACTTATGTAACCATGGTTCCCTGAGTAGGGAACGAGACACTGCGTCCTCTAGGTTTCTTGCCATGCTGCGGATGCAAGCTTCAGACGAAGAAGTGAATGATGTGTAGCTCCCGGCGCTTATTTATACTATAGTCGCACCGGTAGTGACGTCATGGGCTGTCGCCGGCCAACGTGTTGTTGGTGTTTTTTCAATGTATGCTTCAGACACGGGTCACGACGAGGCGTTCCCCATAGCAACCCCTAGAGGACGCAGTGTCTCGTTCCCTACTCAGGGAACCATGGTTACATAAGTAACCTGAGACGTTTTCAATGCAAACATATGAACTCAAAAACTAATGCTTGCTGACTGACATTGATGCCAGTTGCTACAGTATTTAATGCGACTAAATGAAATCGATAACACATTATCTAAATGACTGACGTATGGATCTTATGCCATCAACTAAAAAAGAAATTGAAACTTGTTTTTTTTTTACAATATATATTCTGCCCTCACTATATGCATGTTAGCAAATCATCTTACCAGACAGCTCAATGAACCTTAAAAAAACAAAGATACATTTATGTTTGGAATTGTCTTAATGACTTTCTTATTGTATATAAAACTGGAAATAAAAAGGAAATTGAAATTATACACTGTATGCAATGACATAACGGGCTTTTTAAACAAGTATGTGCCATATGTAGCAAATTAGGTGTTATTTATCATGGCTGATGTTTTGAATGTACAGAAACAGCCTCCAAACAGAGGGATGTTTGATTGACTCTTCTCTAATAACTATGGACTATAACTACCAACATTATGCTGTTTAACCTTCATCCTTCTCTCGCGTTTTGTAACAAATCTTTCCCTTGTGGTTCAAAATGGCCCGAAGCCCTAAAATATACTTTTTTTGTCCAGAAAGCTTACATTGATCCATCTTTATAATTTTTTTCCTTAATATTATTATAGGTGTTTTTATGATTTTTTTTGGTGACTTTTATTTCATTTCATTTTTATTTACCTTGTTTACCTTAATCATGCACGTTATAATGTGTCTCTATATGTGTGCGTGTACCATGTATGTGTTTGTTTGTGTGTGTGTGTGTGTAGGAGGGGGGTATGTGAGTGTTTTTTGCCTTAGGAATATTCTGTAGTCTCAACTCTACGTTTGGATATAAATGTTGTCTGGATTGTGTCAGATTCTGTATATATAAAAAAAAAAAATCAAATAAAAATGTTTTTTCGACATTCCATTCATTCCTATGGTCGGGTCAGAATGACCCACGATGGAAGGATTTGTACATTTTTTTTAATTACAGCCACATAAATCCTCAAATCCACTCAATTTTTTGTTTGTGTGCGTGTTCCAAATTCAAGTGGAACAAAAGTCACAAAGTCTTGTATTTTTGACAATTACAATTTTTAAAAAATTGTAAAAAAATTAAAAAATTTAAAATTAATAAAAAATCCAGGTCAAAATGACCCAAGGGAAGGATGAAGATTAAACAGGAAGGCGCAGATAGTTCAAGAGGAATAACTGAGTACAGATCTCCCGTGTCGTTTGTTTAATTGTCTGCCTTTATTACTCTGCAGCTGGCCACATTTTTCCAGCAGAAAAACAATCAGGCAGCCAAGAGCGAAGACAGCAGTCCCTTCTGTGACACCTCTTCCATTCCTCCACTGAGACACAGACGTGTGGGAGAAGAAGAAGAAGAGCAGAATAATAAACCAGTGGACACCCGCCTGTCAAAAGCCATCACACAAACAGGAGCCGGGCGCCTCTGTTTTGGATCAGCAGGCGACTCAAAGAGCGCGTGTCCCCTGAGAGACACTCAAACCCCCCCGTCACAGCACCCACACAGTCTGAAAGAGCCACACAGGCTCTTAGAGAAGAGATAGAAGCGCACCAATCATAAAATAATAACACAGTAAACGGCTTTATTACATTTTGTCAAGCGCATTTAATGTTTGACCTTTAGCAGTTAGTGATGTGTTTCTTGAAATCTAATAACACAGGAAGGAAATGACTTTACACAGCCTACACAGAGTAGATTCAGCAGCCGCCACAAATACAAGCAGAGTTTGTGAATTAGTGCATGATCTCTTGGTGTCCCAAACCATTATAACCGCCCCCCAGCCCCCATTTTAGAAATTACTGCATTTCGCCCACATTTTCAGAGATCATTTAGTTAGGATTATTTTGTTTAGCTGTGAAAGAAAAAACGGCAACAACAAAACAAATTAGTTCATCCAAAAATGCAAATTGTCATCATTTACTCACCCTCACGTCATGCCAAACTTGCATGACTCTCTGTATCCTGCGGAACACAAAAGAAGATATTCTGAAAAAGTTGACGTCAAAACCACATTGGATCCCAATGACTTATTCTATAGGCCCCCCAAAAAAAAAAAAACTTTCAAAATATTACTACATTTTATACATTAATTTTGTACATTAAGGTCCTTTCATTAAAAAAACAAATTAACAAAATAATATTATTATATTATATTTTATTATATTATATGTCAAAAGCTTGGAATAATTAAGATTATTTTTTTACTTTAAGATTATTTTTCATTTTCTTAAAGAAGTCTCTTATGTTTACCACAGCTGCATTTATTTTATCAGAAATACAGTAAAACTGCAATATTATGAAAAAATAATACAATGTAAAACAACTCTTTTCTATTTCAGTATATTTTATATATTTATTTAAAATAGTAAATATAATAATTTTTTTTGATGGCAAAGCGGAATTTTCAGCAGCCATTACTCCAGTCTTCAGTGTCACATGATCCTTCAGAAATAATAATATATTATTATTAGAAAAAAAATATTTATAATATTCAGATTATTATGCTGATGAATACATACAGTATATAAAAACAATTTTTATTCTAGAAATTTTTTTTTTTGAAAATATTTCCTTATATTAAAGGAGACTGCAATTAATAGAAATGTTAACATATTTCTCTGCATGTAGGCCTGTTCGGAGAATTAGAGACCTTGATCCCTTGCCCATCATAGTCGACTTCTCTACCACCCTGGTTTGGTTTGACGTTCAGCCATGCCAAATCTGTTTTTCTGCTCAGCAGAGGGTGAAGGCACAAGGCTTTCTATTAAAAAGTAATCAATACGAAAACTCCCTTATTGTTTGCGCTGGCAGACTGGCAAACAAATAAACAGATGATAATGCTTCAACAGTCGAAGAAGAGCTCATTTGTTCATTATTAAAATAGCTAAAATCCATGTGCCGGGAGCCAAATATTTGGCCACTTTTCATGCGGTTTACAAACTGAGATAATCCCTCACGCTCTTGTTTACTGCTAAACGATCGCTGGGCGTACATCGCACAAAGCCGCCTCTTTCTTTGCGTCATCTGATGTAAAGTGCAGGCTGATTTTTAATCAGGACTATTTCATGTGTGTCGGTGCTGGAATCAGAAAGCTGTCGCGTTGGCTTTGTCTCTCGGTAATCACTTATTTTCTCAATGACAAATGACAGGCCACGCTGTGCCAACTGCCACCATATTCCCCAGGAGACCACAGGAAAAAATGGCAGAATGGCCTCTCGTTCTCCCTCTCTCACTCGGAAGTATTCGGCACTAAATTACATTGCCGTCCTGCAAGTGCCAACTTCTCCACCGAAATGATTATTTCTACCTCACAGAAGATTGCTTTAGTAATTATACGTATCATAATTAAATTTCATCAAATCCTGTGAGAGCTCAAATCTCATTCACCCAGGTTTAGAGTTTTAGCTCTTGCGTTTAAAGGACGGGGACTCTTCATACACCATTATGCATTTAGTTTTGTGATTCTTCCCTGTGACACGTGAGTAACAGAGCTTTAAGACTGATTTAAATTTGACATAATCTTCAATTCAAAAGTTGAATCGGTTCGTCGAAGTTAAGTTGGTTCGTTTTATTTATGCGAAACAGTTCCAATTGTGACAGTGAATCGATTCAAAGCGTTGATGCAATGATTCCTTTGATTCAAATAAATGTTCACTTATGTTACTGCAAAGGAATCTTTCGTAAATTAAAATGTTTTATTAAAAATATATGAGTAGGTGAAAGTTTACTTTTTACTTATTACTTTGTATTAAATAATTAAATCATTACTCCATGCGTTCATTTACTTAAAAACCTCCCTTCATTCTAATGAAGATTTTTATTATTCTGAAAACAATGTCTATCTGGCTGAAATAATAGTTCCCCTGATGAAAATAACTAATAAATAACAGTAATTTATTTTAAGCCAATTCAGGGCAAATACTGTACATAAATGCCAATATATAGTATGTAACGGATTACATATCATCATCACAAAATAAACCCGAACAGGGTGCAAAATGAATTCTGAATGGAATGAATGAATGAATAAATTCTGAATGGAATGAATTCTGAACTAATTCTGAATGAATGAATGAATGAACGAACGAACGCACGCGCACACACATACAGATTTGTCTCTATTTTATAATTCTATTTTATAAAAGTTGGATTTCAAAATCATACAGTCAATGATGGAAAGGGTTCAAATATGCAGAAGATGCTGGAAAACCAAAGAATGTGCAGGAGCTAGAGGATTTTTCTGAAGAACAGCAGGCAGTTGAATGCTGAAAAACCACATAATTTGTGGGACCAGGAGGATTTTTCTGAAGAAGAGTGGGCAGTTAACATGTTCAGGACAAACAAGGGACTCATGAACAACCATCACAAAACAAAAAAACACAGCTGTGGATCATTCAGGTAACAACAAGAATCAAGTGTATGCAAACTTTTGAATGGGGTCATTTTTATAAATTCGAAATAACATTTTGCAGATTCTGCACGTTGTATGCAAACTTTTGACTTCCACTGTAAATACAAATGTATTATAAATAAATTTTCTAACAAAATTCCTTAGAATCTTTTATATAAATTCTTTAAATGAATGTTCTTCAATATTTAAACAGCATTTAAACAAATAGCTTGCATCTCTTAATTTTCTTACAAAATTTCGTATGAACTTCCTTACAAAATTGTCTTAATCTCTTATATATTTTCTTATTGAGCATATATAAACATAACTATTTCTTACAAAATTGTCATAATTTCTTATGCATTGTGTGGCCTTCTTGAGCATCAGTACATGTTTTCACCTTTTGTAATAGTTATGCATGAGTCCCTCAATTGCCCTCAGTGTTAAAAGATGGATTTCATAGTCAAAGTTGGAAAGGGTTCAAATATGCAGAAGATGCTGGAAAACCAAAGAATGTGCAGGAGCTAGAGGATTTTTCTGAAGAACAGCAGGCAGTTGAACTGCTCAGGACAAACAAGGGACTCATGAACAACTATCACAAAACACAAAAACAGCCATGGATCATCCAGGAAATGGCAGATAGTATTAAGATTTATGGGGTCATTTTAATAAATTCTGTTATTATTTTGTCTTGTGGAGTATATGTAAACATCTGTTATGTGAAATAGCTTATTCAGTACAGTACTAAATAAAAATAACATGCAATTTTCATGATCCCTCTTATTTAGTTTCAATTATTAACATTTTGTACATTCTGCAAGGGGTATGTAAACTTATGAGCACAACTGTATATATATATATATATATATACATATGTTACAGACTTTTTTCATGTGTGTGCTAATACAACAGTACTATATAAGATAAAATGAAAATCTCAATGGGAGATATTAAAGGCAGAAGCTAGGAAATCCCTTCCATCCCCAGTCAAATCATACACTGGGTGATGCTTATAATATGTATATATTTTATAAATGTATACATATAGGCCTATAGGTATCACCCAGCCTTTTACTGTATATTTATAAAATAATATAAATGTGACATACATCAGTTGTCTCAGACGTTAAAACCAGCGTTGTTGAGGGTAATCGGCACAATCATCACTGTAAACTTGGGATCTTCAGTTCTATGTGAACAGCTACATCACATGAATCTGTGCTAATCCACCGACTAAACAAGATTAAATGGGATTTGGCTGGATAAATCTGGGCTATTCTTATTTCCAGAGGTGTAGTAATCACTTAAGCCACAGCAAATAAACGGTGAGGAAAACAAACAAACAAACAAACAGGAAGTGAAGGTCAGAGTGGCTGCCCTGTTTCTCTAGCAGCCCTGGGTACCAAAACAGACTACACTCTCAGTCATGTGCATTCTGGGACGGATAATTACGGAGTCGCAGTCTGATGATTAAAGTCATGATGAGGTTTCAGGCAGGAGGCAACAAACTCAGGAGCGAAGTGGCCTATACGGTAAACACACTGACACAATTATATACTCCAATTGCATGATACTGCACAAATACAAATATTCAATAATAGATACACTGCACACAATTAGTCAACAGTGGGAAGTAAACAGACCAAAGTGCACACTCAGACAAATGCATTCAACTGAGAACATTTACTGGGCATGAAACTTTGCATAATTATTTGTTAAAAGTGCACATTTGTCTCTATATATTTGTGACAAGATGAACTAGTTTCTCTTGGTGAAACTGTCCCATCTTGATTTTGTACCACATTTTTGTTTTCCTATGTATAAAATTTATCTCCTTTACATGTATTATCTTTCTTAACTCAACTTTAACATCTTTACATTAAAACTTAAATACTTTGCTTTTTTGACTTGTTTAATTAAAGCTAAAGTCCTATTTTATGTTTCTGTCTCTTCAATTAACTTGAAGCAAGGGTTAACCTCACTTCACATCACTTTTATTTTACAAAATTTGTCATCAAGAATCAAGGACGAACACAGATTTTAAAGGACTTTTTTCTCTCATCATGTTAAGTATTATATTCCATTCATTTCTAATTTTTTTAATTGCTTGATATACTCAAATATCTCATCTCTTTCAGAGTTCAGACCTCAAACCCACAAGTAAAGAAACTTATAAAAAGGCAAGCATATTTTAAAAGCTTTTGTTTCTCATCAGAATACAAGCTGATTCCACTAAACTCAGATATACTGAGTTTTATTTCGCTTACAACCCAGACAGCACTGGTTTAATGCAAGGAATATTATACACATATGTGTCGCCACATGGAGATGGAAACCCTGAGGCATTTTAGATAAACTTCTCATTGTAGAAGTTATTGGAAGGCACAGAAGTTACAGCAGATGTTTCCATAAGCTGATGGTTTGTGTGTCTTTGATTTGAATTGTGCATGTCACAGCACAGGAGATCAATTAAATTAAAACCAACTTTGAAAGTTTGGAAACTGTTTAAAAAGCTCTGAAGTTTTATAAGAATGTTTATAAGACAGACAGACAGACAGAGATAGATAGATAGATAGATACCAGACATGAAAAAAAAATAGATAGATGGATGGAAAAAAGGAAGGATGAACAGACAGACAGGATGGATGGATGGAAAAAAAACAGACAGATGGATGAAGGGACAGGGAGATGGATAGATGGATGGAACAAACGATGGATGAATGAACGAACAGACAGGATGGCTGAATGGAACAAATGATGGATGGATGAAGGGACAGAGAGATGGATGGATGGATGGATGGATGGAAAAAATGATGGATGGATGAACAGACAGACAGGATGGATGGATGGAACAAACGACGGATGGATGAAGGAACAGAGAGATGGATGTATGGAACAAATGATGGATGGATAAAGGGACAGAGAGATGGGTGGATGGAACAAACGATGGATGTATGGATGGATGGATGATGGAACAAATGACGGATGGATGAAGAGACAGAGAGATGAATGGATGGACGATGGATGAAGGTACAGAGAGATGGATGGATGGAAAAAATGACAGATGGATGAATGGACAGAGAGATGGAAGGATGGATGGATGGATGGAACAATCAATGGATGGATGAACGGACAGTGAGATGGATGGATCAATGAATAGAACTATTCCTCTTCCTGTCATTTCAGTTGAACTTGAAATTGAACTGAAATTGAAAGAGGCCAATTGAGCCAAAAGCTTGATTGACAGGCGATCTGACTAATCAGAACTCAGATATTATGTGCCGCTGCTGCTTTCCACCATCTTGCCCTACAGCTACGGCCGGTGTTCTGACGATCTGTGCTACCCTGTCAGATTTTGCTACCTCCCATTAAAACAGATGGTAGCATAATTCGATAGCGACAAGTGCTAGCTATCAAATGTTGCTTCCAGCATGATATAAGGTGTGAGGCTTCATTAACATGTACACCTACCCCAACCCTAAACCTACACTAATATGATAAATACAGTGTTGGTAGCATAATCTTATAGGTAGCATTATTTGTCAGAACACTGGCGCTGTATGCATAGCTTGAAGCGCTAAAGTTAAAACACTGAGTGTTAAATAATAAAATTATGTTAAAACTAGGACTGGGCAAGTTAACGGGTTATTATCGCATTAACGCATTAATTGATTAACACCGACAATTATTTTATCGCGCGTTAACGCTTTTTTAAATTATTATTATGAAAGTCTGTTGCTCACTGGCTCTGAATACACATACAGACAAACCATGGGTCACAGGAGGGGTGGGATGTTGATCAGTACTGGCTTACACTATTCAAACGAACCGGGCTTTGGGGGTCAGACGCGCTCGGGCACGGTTAAGATTGCCTAGTGCGAGTACACCCTTATTCTCCCGCATCCCGCACACACGAGTCTCTACTTGCCCATCAAGTGTTGTCCCGTGCCGCACTCTGTTGTGTTGGGTCCCACGATAGTGCAGGTCTCCTGTTATAATTGTTATGATCGAGGCTCTGGACTCTGAGCATAACTTGTTTTTCTATAACAAACTATAAACTATTTTCTATAAAAATGTTAATGCCCTGGCAGTGGCAAATAGCTCTGGTTTTATATTTAATTTGATTACATTAAAGTTATAAGTTCAGATTTACAAGAAATATTTTAACTGCTACTATGTAAAAGGAATACTGCTGTTAAAAAAAGCACCTTATTTGTTTAAAGTGTTTGCAATTTAAACGTTGCCCAGCACTAATTAAAACGTATGCTCTTATTATTCTGTGGACAAAACCCCGTGAACTTCGCCCCGATCGGGAGCTGTAACATTATGCACATGTGCGTTGAAAAATGGTGTGTTCCGCGGATGAAATAAAACACTTTATGATGTTTATTCATGTTCAAGACGATCGGTTCACGATTGAGGCAATACAGTGATCTGTCACGACACATTAAAGAGCCACAAAACGGTGTTTATTGTTTGAATTTCTTACCTGCTCTGTCTTGTCTGTCGACACGTTGTCAGTTTCCTCTTTGCTCTGCGATGTATTTTTCAGCGCGTGAGAACATGTGTGTGTAGTGTGAGAGCGGCATTGTTTGTCGGGGATAGCAACAGTAACTAAGGAGGGCGGGTCTTTGCAAACGGTCAATTCCATTCAAATTCACACTCATGAATTGAAAGTGAGACCAGAAATGGCCAGCTTAGACTTAGACTAACTATCAGAAGCTGGTTTTAGCTGGATTATCCAGTAGGACCAAACAAACAAACACTCACGCTCATGTTGGGCTCTTTCCAGTAAACAGTGAAGCTCTCAAATGTCTGAAAATACAAACACGTATCCGATACACCTACAGGCTTCCACCTACTCGAATCTGTCTCTCTCTCTCTCTCTCTCACACACACACACACACACACACACACACACACTCGTAGAGTTCGCTCAAACGCATTAGTGCTGGAGTTGGGCCAGATCCGGCAGCTGTACGTGACTGCGGGGAGAAGCATTTTAAAGCCACATTAAACCTAGCACTCCAAAACACATACATATTCAAAGAGCCTCTCTGCCAAACTCTCTGCATATTGCTATTAATAATACCCTTAAAGGCTGTTAAAAACACTCTGGATATTACAGGGGCCACAGTAAACATGTCACCACGCCACCGTTTCCCAGACTGCCTCTGAGCTACAGGGCCTCAAGGAGGACAAAAGAGACGAGCTGTGGATTCTGATGAGAGGCTTCTACCTGCTCATCACCCGCTGTGGCCAATCAGAGCGCAGGAGCCGAAATACGCTGAGAGGAACAATGGGCCCCCGGACAGACTCACAGCTCCATCCATCAGAACATCTATTAGGTATGGCTCTATTACAGCCTTTCCTGCGTATCATCATTTTTTCCATTTGTTTGTTCTTTATTTTTACCTATTCTGTTTCTTTGTCTCGCTCACTTTTTCATTCCATCAATCTCTCGCTCTTTGGTGATGGCGTGCTGAGAGGCAATCCTCTTCGGTGGGTGATTGCCCTGTGAATATTTATAGATGCAGACAGAGAAAAAGGGGCCTCTACACTGAACAGTTGTTTAGATTTCAGTACAGATCCTCTGAAAAATACAACGCATTTGATCAAATGCATCTCATACAGTAAATGTCTTAATTGGTTTTAAAGGGTTGCTGTATTTAAAAGCTTAAAAGGGTTAGTTTTATTTTTAAATGTAACATGTAGACTTGTTAACCATGCCCTGTATGGTCAATTAAGTGCATGGAATGTGTTCAAGAGCTCTTTGTATATAACTACTAAATCTGCATTCAAAATATCAGGAGTTATTTGTTGTTTATTTAAAGAGAAAAGAAAAAATGCAAAGTGGCGTACCTGTTCCGTCACATTTCATATCTGTGCATGATATGAATGCATTTAGAGGAACAGCATTCAGATGACCTTTACACAACCGTATGACTTTATGAATTCTTTACAAAATCCTGATGGAAGTTTCTCTAAACCCCTATTGGGATGCAGAGGCATGCTGTTTATTTCCATTGAAAATCTAATGCAGCGCAGAACTCAGGCAGAGTTAAGCTGTCTACAGGCCCTGCACAAGATACACACAGCTTACCGGTGGATGTTTAAAATGCATCCTGAGAAATGACTTGGAAAGCCAGTGCTATGAAGCTAAAACGCTTCTTAAAAGGTATTTGCATGCAATAATTTCTCTACACACATTACACCGACTTACCAATAATGCTGTTTCAAGCTTGCTTTCTAGTAAAACACATTGCACGTCTTACATACTCTGTGTATTTCTTGCATTTTGTTTGTTTTTGAATCTATTCTGCATTTCCTTTACTAATAGTTCACCCAAAAATGAAAATTTGCTTTAAATGTATTCCCCCTCAGACCCTCCAAGATATAGATGAGTTTATTTGAACAGATTTAGAGGAATTTACCATTACATCACTTGCTCACCAATGGACCCTCTGCGGTGAATGGGTGCCGTCAGAATGAGAGTCCGAACAACTGATAAAAACATCACAATAATCCACAAGTAATCCATAGCACTCCAGTTCATCAGTTAACATCTTGTCAAATTAAAAGCTGCATGCTTGAGAAAAAAAACAAAAAACATAATTACGGTATTTTAACTTTAAACTGTCGCTTCTGGACAAAATGTAAGCCCATAATCCATAATAATGCTTCCTCCAGTGAAACAGTCCATCCCCTGTTGTCCTCTCACATCAAAATCCATCGACCGAAAACTGTTTTGGACTGTTTTCTTGTAAGCGGTGCTTTATCTGTGCATATTTGCTCCTGATTCACACTCATATTTTAGCCTGAAGCAATAGTTTGAAGACTCAAACTATGAGTTTGAAGGCTTAAAAACACATTATTGATGGATTTTTTTTTTCTTACAAACATGCAGCTTTTCACTTCTCAAGATGTTAACAGATGGACTGGAGTCATGTGGATTATTGTGATGTTTGTACTCAGCTGCTGTTTGGACTCTCATTCTGACGGCACCCATTCAGTGCAGAGGATCCATAGGTGAGCAAGTAATGGAATGCTGAATTTCTCCAAATCTCTTCTGATGAAGAAACAAACTCATATACATCTTGGATGGCCTGAGTGAGACTACATTTTTAGCTAATTTTAATTTTGGGGGTGAATCCTTAATGGTATGAAATGGTGTATAAAAAGGGTTCAAAATTGTAGTTATCTAGACTCCAATATTTTGTGAAAATCATTCAGGAATGGTTATCCTTGCTGGTTGTATACTATATATAATACTATTATATATATAATTCAATGTATATAGTACACTCCATTCATATCCATATTTGGTCCAGACCAAACTAAATCAAATAAACTGAATTGCCATCCCTGAAAGCCTCATGAAAATGTTTCTTGTGTTGATTGGTTCTGGGCTCGATCCCATCGGATAATGAAATAAAAGGAAGAGAGGAATAAACACGCCTCTAATGAATGCCCCAAGAACTTTGCTGGGAGGCTGAAAGAGAAGTTGTGCATTCTGGGAAAGAGGTCAGCACACCTGGACACGAGCTCATTTGATGTGCAATTCATGTATGAAATGATCGTTGTACAGGGCAAGACACCGATCTTGAAATTTTAAAGCCAAAATATTAAATAGATAAACTAGGGCTTTTAAATGATCTTTTCATTATTGTGGCAGATTTTACATTTACAAAAATAGTCTTTAGAAGTCAATATATTGTGTTTTATTGGCATATAAATGAACATCAGTCTATCACCGGCCCACAATCAATTTTGTTTTTCCAGGGTAAATTTAGGACACACATATACTTTAAGGAACTGTGTGAATGCAGACACAAGTGTGTCTGTTTAGGACTGATCTTAAAAGAACATGAAGGTGACTTGTAAAAACATAATGGTGATGCTAAAAATGTTAACTGTTACGCTGGTAGAATAACTTCTTACAAAAGGTGCATGATTAAAAGCAAAAGTAATTTGACTGTAAAAACAAGATAGACTTAACGTTTAAAAAGTTGTAGACAGATGTGGAAATAGACACTGACATGATTAAATGCATTTTTATTGCATGATTATAATTCATTTTTAATTATTATAATATTCATTTTTGCTGTTGCACAAATTATGCATGTAATTTATTTATTTTTTTTTTTTTTTAAAGATGACTTGTTTGATCTTTTTTCATACTAATTTTATTCTGATCTTAGGGATGTCAATTTATCTTAATGTATCATTTAATGTTATTAATTATTATTATTAGTAATAAATTCTTCTTATACTACTAATACCTAATAATTGATAACTAATATACAAATTAATCACACTAAATGCATGCATTAAATTTACATTATTATAATTTTATTTTATTTTTGCTATTGCACAAATGATGCATGCAATTTTTTTTAAAGAAGAGACGACTTGCAGTTTGATTTTTTTCATGCTAAATTTATGTTTATCTTAGAAATGTCAATTTATCTTAGTTTGTCAATTTATCAGTTTATCTTGATTTATCATTTAGTGTTATTATTATTAGTAGTAATACATTTTACTATTATTATTATTATACTAATAATAATTGATAACTAATCTAAAAATTAATCACACTAAATGCATGCATTAAATCGACATCCCTAAAATAAAATTAGCATAAAAAAAGATAAAATTACCGTTTTATCTAAATTTATATCATGCATCAACGGCAAAAATAAAATAAAATAAAATATTTGGGTGAAACGTCAAAGTGCCTGAACTCCATAGAGATAAAACACGATCCTCAAATTCCAACCCGATCTCATGAAAGTGCGTATAAATAGTACGCCAAATAAAAACGAAAACTCGTGGTATTGATACGCAAAAATGGACTTTGGCGTGTATATGCTACGCGATGGGTAGGTTTAGGGTTGTGGGGTAGATGCGTATCATATGTACGCGACAACTGCGTATAATATGCACGCCAACAAATTTCGTATCATATGCACGTGAAAACTGCGTATTATATGCACGCCAAAGTCCATTTTTGCGTATCAATACCACGAGTTTTCGTTTTTATTTGGCGTACTATTTATATGCATTTTCATGAGACCGGGCTCCAAATTCCATTGTCTCATCAACCTGTGAGGAACTCAAAACTCAAAGAACACCCCTGAAAAGTGAAAAACACATCACGTCTCATTTCGGAATAATTTAATCTTTCACTTTATATGTTTGTTGCAACAATCACGCATATAGGCCTAAATTCAAAAATCATTGAACAATCTAACCCCAAACTCTTCCAGACAACACTGTCACTTCTTAATTATTTGATAAACTACATTGTTTTGGCAGGAATAATTACTAAAGCAGAGCATCGCTGGACAACTACATGAATTTAATGCCTCGTTAGTCAAATTATTACTCTAAAAATGTGTTCCTCGCTATCTCTTTCAGCCGCCATGGTATTTGGTAAGCACACCGCTGTTGTTTTGCAGACTCGAGTGTCTCGAGAGCGTCTGTAAACTCCTAACAGCCCTCGCAAACACACTCCCTTTACAACAGCAGCGGAGCGGCTGCACGTTTGACCCGCGGCTTGCCTCGTTATCAAGAGCTCTCTCCGGATGAAGATATCGCTCGCTCGACTTCAGCTTTTCCAAGGTCTTTATTGAGTGCATTTCAGTACAATAGTTCTCAGAAAGTTACAGTTTCAAACTCTGACATACTCATCACAAGAAACGAGTGTTAACTATACAGCCTCGGTGAGGTGAGGGGGGCTTTCCTTCGTTCGCTATCTACAAAACTGCGAGCTAGTATCCATGCCATGCTAGTAATATCAACAGTCTCTCGAACCCTTTGACTCTCTGACTTTTCGTTTCGGTTGCCTAAAGTAATGCTCCAACACTTTATCATGAAAGTATTGTTTGAAACGCACAAAAAGCAGAAAGTACGGGGCTCGTTCCTACCGGCGGTGTCAGACGACGCTTTTGTTTGTTCCAAACGCGCTTTTTGTTTGCGCTTGTGAAGTCTCAGCCGTGCTAGTGAACACATGCACCGCTCAGACTTCAGTTGGCACGGGAACAGCATCGCCGCTGATCCGCTGCCAAACGCTCACCAGACTCCACAATGTGTCGACACTCCAGGCAAAGAGCGATAAAATTAGACTCAAATCATTTCCGTTCATCCTCTCACTCCCTGCCTGTTCCCTCAACCCTCCGAGAGGAGGAGGAAGAGGAGGATACCCTTGCAAGAGATGAAGATTATCCTCGATTGAGTTGTTGGACATGTGCAAAACGAGAGGCTTAAATAAGAAAAAGAGAGACACATTCGCAATAGAAACAATAGTGTTCATGTACATATTCAAATATAAATCATACTACATCTGTATGGTTGCGCGTGTGCGTTATGGTGAAGCTTCAATCTGTCTGTGCAGATGTGTTTTACTCTATATAGTGATAGATGGATGGATATATTGACCAGGATGATTATTTGTCCATTTTGCATTTATACATGACCGATTGACACAAATAGCATTCCAAACTCTAAAGCTTTTCACTGGACAAAAGTTTGAGGTCTGTAAGATTTTTTTAATCGTTTTAAAATAAGTCTCTTATGCTCACCAAGGCCCAGATTTACTAACTAGTGTAAACGGTCTTTTGGCGTTAAAATAGTAGGCCACTGTCAGGATTTACTAAAGATGCGCAGTGAATTGTTGGACATGTGCAAAACGAGAGGCTTAAATAAGAAAAAGAGAGACACATTCGCAATAGAAACAATAGTGTTCATGTACATATTCAAATATAAATCATACTACATCTGTATGGTTGCGCGTGTGCGTTATGGTGAAGCTTCAATCTGTCTGTGCAGATGTGTTTTACTCTATATAGTGATAGATGGATGGATATATTGACCAGGATGATTATTTGTCCATTTTGCATTTATACATGACCGATTGACACAAATAGCATTCCAAACTCTAAAGCTTTTCACTGGACAAAAGTTTGAGGTCTGTAAGATTTTTTTAATCGTTTTAAAATAAGTCTCTTATGCTCACCAAGGCCCAGATTTACTAACTAGTGTAAACGGTCTTTTGGCGTTAAAATAGTAGGCCACTGTCAGGATTTACTAAAGATGCGCAGTGAAGAATTAGCACTGAAAAGGCGTGGACACAGTTATTTTTGTGCCTGAGCTTATAATAGGCCTATGCATGTACATGTATATATATTTACTGTCACTTTCGGTCATTTAAATGCATCCTTGCTGAATAACAGTATTAATTTCTTCAAAAATATACATATATATCTTAGCAACCCCAAACTTTTGAACAGTTGTATATATTGGGGAGATGCCAATATCTATTTTTTTCAGATGTTAAATAAGCCTTTAAGTTATGATGAATAATATATATTATCAGTATATAAAAAAAAACACTACCCTGTTCTAGATATTGGCATTTTCCAAAACCCATATTGGTCAACCACTGTTAAACTCTAAGTCCTCTCTCAACAACACACACCTGGAAGTCAACATGAAATGCCATATGCATTTGCAACCCATTGCACTTCAATATGCAGTAATTATAAGTGAAACAATATGATGATGTGACTTAATTTTAACCACCATGATTGGACTGTGAAAAGAATAGAGAATAACTTGTGTGGTTGGAGGGGAGAAGTTGAAAGAATCATGTCGTTAGAAAGAAAATAGGGTCAATTTTTTATTTCATGCTGACTTAATACTCTAATGTCTTTCTTTTTTCTTCATTCTCCATTTCTCGAGCCGTCTCTCGCTCTTGTTTTCTCTTTCATTCTCTGACTCGCTTCAGCTCATTCATCATTCTCCTCAGTTTGTGTGCTGTACCCGCAGGTATCCCAGCATGCTCCGCCCTCCCCAGCGTATCTACGGCTTTGAGCGCAAGTCAGCCATTTTTCAGCTGGGCCATACGGCAGGACGCCGGACAGCTTGGTTACGCCCCGCCGCAAACGAGCTGGACGCGGGCCACGGGGATGATACTTTGTGATCATTAATTGAGCTGCCTTTACACAGAGGCAGAGGGGAAGATGTCTTCATCTCGCGCTAATGCTTTTATAGAGCCAGACATTATCGCTACTACCGTCGTATGGAGGAACATATTCACTTTCTTTAATGTAATACAGCTGAGGTGTGTGTCTGTGTGTGCATAAAAAGAATATGCCTCTTGGCAGAAGCTGTAAAAGTGTGTCATCCTCAACAAAGAGCCAATACGCTCTTTGGTTGCCATGGTGAAATTCATTGTAGCCAATTAGGTGCAAAACCTTGGGTATATCTGCGTGATGATTGTGTGTGTGTGTTGCATGTTGCTCGCAGAGAATAACCATAAACCATGAGTCTCATTAACTTACAGGCAATGTAGCAGCTTATTCATTACACACACACATTCACATCAGGCGAATGAATGGTACAGCTGCTAACCTCTACAAACCATTATGTTTCAAATCTTACATTGGGGTCCTTTAATGTTAAACCTTATGAGATCCTGTGGAGCTGCTTTTAGCCATTATGACCCCAAAAGCTGGAACATTTGACCAATTACTTTTATAGTTATTCATTTACAACACTTTATTATCCAAAGCAACTTACAAATGAGGAATGTTGCAAGTGATTTTTATCATAAAAGCCAACATTTGCAGCACACAAAGATTAGGCAAGCTCCCAATCATTCATAGTTTTATTATTTTTACTTTTAAGTTGGCGTTTGAGTATTTTAGGTCTTTTTAAGTAACTACATAGATTTTTTTTTTTTTTTACATTTAAATTCACTTTTTATTTATTTATTATTTTTCACTTACCGTTGTTAATTTTTTCATCTTACTATTTTTTTTTTAATAAAATGATATTTTATTATCTGTAGGCACTTTTTAGCTACATTTTAGCTATGAATGGTACTATATTAATAAAATAAATAAAATAATAATGTTATTTGTAACACTTAATATAGTTAACTTCATTAACAAGTTCATGCATATGAACAATTAGCATTTTTTTATGGCATCTACTAATCTAGATTAATGTAATATGTTCATATTCATTCATACAACCTGAATGTTTTAGTAGTTTAAGAAATCAACATTAATCTAGATTTAAAAAATGGTTTAAAAATATTGTTAAATGTTATATATAACGCATGAATATAATATTGATAACTTGGACCTTAATGTATAGTGTTACCTTTAATAATAATAATAATAATAATAATCTTTAATTATTATTATTATTATTATTAGCATTCAGTTGATGTTATTTCTCCATGGCAACCAAAAAGGAACAGCCCAAAGCCATCAACAGACCATGTGTGTGTGTTTGTGCGTTACACAGTGCTTAACTGACTGCTTAAGTAGAATGTGCTCAATGGGGTGGCGTTAGGCATCTGTTCATAAGGGGTCACACAGATGTTCAGTCCAGACACACACACAAATAAATTGAGAGCTGATGACACGAAAGAACATGTACCGCATTTAGCAATGTCATCGAGAAGCATCTGGAGCCGAGAGAGTGACTCGGCCTGATAAAAGTGGTGAAGGGCAGCGGGTTCGCGAGTCTCTTCGTTTCCTGCCTGCAACCTTTCTGTTGGCTTATCATGTAAACACATGCTTGGAAACAGATTAGCGGTTTTAAAGACCCTGTAAAACCAACATTAGTACAGCTTATTAACAGTGGAACTACATTTAAGTGTACTAGCTAGTTTAGGCGGTGACGATGCACCTTCCCAACGCTAGTCGACGCATTCAAACACTCTGACACGAAACTAACAAGAACAACTAGAAGAAGTAGAAGAAGAAGAGGTGGAAGAAAGAAAAGCTGTACACGTAAGTACTCATCAGCGTGGAAACACCTACAATAAACACTGTTTAGTGGCCTGAATGCGTAGCTTTTTTCACCTAAAGTATATCTTTTTAACGCTAGTTTATACACAACTAACTGATATTTACACAACATCGACAGAGTCAGAGTTCATCCCAGATTGTTCTCGTGGCGTCGCGCTGACGTAAGTGAGTTCGTGTCCTGCAGAATCGG